>NC_040093.1:49314297-49617327 GCF_003369695.1 Bos indicus x Bos taurus
CTCTGTTTTATCCGTGGAAACAGGGACGCTGAAAGCCATTTGCAGTTGTTTGTGTTTCTCTGGAGCCATCTGTGCATCATTTGTACTCTTTTGGCAAGGTGTCTACGGGGTTCTATGAATCACGCTGTGATTTTAAATTATTAATGTCTGCCTACTCCTTGGTCTCTCCCTGGTGCCTGTTCGCAATATTGAAATGATTGTTGTCTTGCGCTTTCTTTTCTGCAGTAAAATAAAGCCAGCTGATAAATGCAAGAGAAGGGGGCCATCAATATAGCGGATGCAGGACAATTTTATAGATCATCAGTACAGATATGGCATTCTCTGTGTTTTATAGATAATGAAACTCCCGGAAAAATTACAGGCAGAAGTCACAGAAAATGGAGAAAACTTCTCAGTAGGGGAACGTCAGCTGCTTTGTATGGCCCGAGCGCTTCTCCGTGATTCAAAAGTAAGGAAGCAGCACAGGAAATGGATCAGTCACATTTTTGATATTCCCTGCAGCGCCGCTCAATCCAGGGGACAGAGCCACGTGTTTGTCTTTCAGCAAAGAGAAAGGAATCGGTCCATTTAAAAACCGATCACTTTTCTTAAGACAAAGTTGTGAAGGGTAAAAATTGAAAAATAACAGCTATTTACAGCAATAACACCTGCCTCCCCTGGGCCTCTCCCCGGAGGGCTTGCTTAGCTATTCTTTCTGTCCTCCTAAGTGGTTTGGGTTTGAGAAATCAGCCTCTCAACATTTCCCCTTTGTCCCTGAACAAGTCTGAGGCCTGATAAACAGTACCCAGGATACTGAAAAAGGGCTTCAGTATGCCAGTCTATGAGGACTATAAAATTATGCTCATTTTTCTTAGTGACTTACTCATCTTTGCTTACTGATTTCAAGGAAAGGATTGCTGCTGCTTTAGAAATCCCATTCTCCAATCAACCAGACTTTAAAAAATACCATGAAAACAAATAAGTGGTTGCCTATTTTGTCCACTCTTAAGAAGGTATTTAAACATTAGGTAGATAATTGTAAGCGTGTTCTGTGTGTTTAAGTGTAAGTTTGCTACAATCTTCCAATTAAATTCAGTGACCCAGAGAAAATTCTGCCATAAGAAATTCAGGCTATTCCATAATGTTAAGTTGTATTTGGGCTTCCCTGGTGGCTCAGTGGTAAAGAATCCGCCTGCAATGCAGAAGACCTGGGTTCGATCCCTGGGTCTGGAAGGTCCTCTGAAGAAGGAAATGGCAACCCATTCCAGTATTCTTGCCTGGGAAATCCCGTGGACAGAGGAGCCTGGTGGGCTGCAGTCCATGAGGTCGGAAGAGTCAGACACGACTTAAGTGACTAAAGCATCACCACCAAGTTGTATCTTATGATATCCTACAAAACTGTGATAGGTAGAGGTGAACAGCCTTAGACATGGTAATTGACATGGCTTTTATTTACTATATTAAAGAATATTTTGGTAAAATTTTAACTTTATAGTAAAATCAATAATTTGAAGTGGAAAAAAAAAAGAAATCATGCCCTCTGAACCCTGATCAAAGCGTAACCCATCACATGGGCTCTCTAGCATGCTAACGGCAGAGAAGGGGGCCAATATACGTTCACTGCTGACTGTGGCCCTACAGGGTGCTGATGGGTTGTCCTTGCATTTCACATACATAATAAGGTGTCCTTTTACAGACAATGAAATAGAGGTTTGGGAAAGTTATACAATTTAGCCAAAGTCAAGAAGAGTTAGAGCTGAGCTGATCAAGTCCTCTGATTTGCAAACCAGCACTGTGGAAGGCTGGAGAAGGCAATGGCACCCCACTCCAATACTCTTGCCTGGAAAATCCCATGGATGGAGGAGCCTGGTAGGCTGCAGTCCATGGGGTCGCTAAGAATCGGACACGACTGAGCGACTTCACTTTTACTTTTCACTTTCATGCATTGGAGAAGGAAATGGCAACCCACTCCAGTGTTCTTGCCTGGAGAATCCCAGGGACGGGGAGGCCTGGTGGGCTGCCGTCTATGGGGTCGCACAGGGTCGGACACGACTGAAGTGACTTAGCAACAGCAGCAACTATGGCAGGCATAATAATGCCCCGCCCCCCCTCCAAAAGATACTCGTGTCCTGATACTCAGAATCTGTGAATGTGTTACCTTATCTGGGGAAAAGGGCTTTGCAAATGTGATTAGGTCAAGGATCTTGAGATGGGGAGATTACACTGGGTTACCTTGGTGGGCCCAGTGTAATTACGCAAGTCTTTGTAAGAGAGAGGCAAGAGAGTCAGAAAGAAAGTGATGATGGAAGTAGAGGTCAGAGTGATACCAGGAAGGGGTCACGAGCTAAGGAATGCAGACAACCTCTAGAAGCTGGAAAAGGCAAGAAAAACGTTTCTCCTTCTGAGCCTGCAGAAGGAATGCAGTGCTGACACTACCTTAGCTTTAGGACTTCTGACCTCTAGAAGTAAGTGTAAGATAGTGTGTGTTGTTTTGAGCCTCTGATTTGTATGACTCTGTTACGGCAGAAACCGGAAACGAATACAAGAGCTGTTATTATGCCTCATGCTGACTCATAAGCGCAGTAGATAAAGATCATGGGGCATTTCTTCCTACTAGTTTGTGGGATTAGAATAAACCGTTTAGAAAAAGGTAAGTAAAGAATGTACAGTCTTGTTACTCCAGCAAGTCAATTCCCTCTGAGAAAGATAAAGGTTGTGTGACATGACTTTTTTCTCTTGCTCTTTTTCTAACTTTCTGAGATGGATACGTAGCTCCTTACTTTTCAGCCCTTCTTCTTTTGTTTTTTAATGAATTGAGCTAAGACTGTAAGTTTCCCTCTAGGTACAGCTTTGGCTTGGTGTGACTTTCACAACGTTCCTTCCCCAACAGATCATTCTCCTGGATGAAGCCACTGCCTCCATGGACTCTAAGACTGACACTCTTGTTCAGAACACCATCAAAGATGCCTTCAAAGACTGCACTGTGTTGACCATTGCCCACCGGCTCAACACAGTCCTCAACTGTGACCGTGTCCTGGTCATGGAAAACGGGAAGGTACAGAAAGTTGGTGTCACCTCTCCAGAGGTTTTAGTGGTTTGGGCTCTATGGTGGGTAGGTTTTTTCTGACAATTTCAGCTCTTCTTCTCTGACTTCCAGGTAGTCGAGTTTGATAAGCCTGAAGTCCTTGCTGAGAAGCCAGGTTCTGCCTTTTCGATGTTACTAGCCGCAGAAAACAAAGTCCGAATATAAGAGTTCCAAAGGATGCCGTCAGCTGATTTTAGACGAAGAGGAGGCTGTGTGAGACAAGTCAGATGCGCCTATGGGGTCAGGGACCGTCATCTCAGGGGTTAGATCTGGTCCACCATCCCACCCCCTACCCCGCCCTGCCCTGCCCTGTCCCAGAGCCTGGAACACAGGAAGAGCCAGGGTGAAGGTTGCTTCCCTGCTTTGCCCAGCACATGCCTCCTGGAGGGCTTGGGTCTGGCTCTCAGTGATGAGCAGAGGCAGAAGAAGCTCATGGATTAGAAAACTGACCCTCAGTTCCTAAATCCCTCATCATCCCTCCTGTGTTCTCATCAGTACACCTCAGAGCCTGGGAATGAAAACATTGTAACTTCCAAAAAAGGTTACGAACAGAATGGGAGAATGCCTAAGGATGTACTTTGTAAAGGTTTCCTGCCTGGTTATCAGAAGGAAAAAGAAGACTTTTCTTCCCACTTCCTAGGCATATCTATTTTGAGTGTGTGACAAGAGGTAACTACACAGATCTGTAGCTTGAAAGATTGATTACAGTGTTTGGTGAAAAAATTTAAAAAAAAATCATATTGTACGTCCCATTTGATCTATTAGAACAACCAGAGAAACAAAATGTTGGAGTTTGTCTGTAAACGACATTTTTATATCTTCTATATTGGTCATTAAAATGCAGTAGGAAATTAAACTACCCTGAAATGTTGCCTTGCAATTATTTTGCTGAAGATATTCTAGTCTTTGTACTATTTCCTCTCACAGACTCCTTTTGCTTTCTCCATTGACTCAGTAATAAACCCCCACAGTGTTTCTCAAATAAAAGGCTTTTCTTTCCAGCCTTAAGGTTTGCTACGACGGAGGCTGTAAAGACATAGTCCCAGTGGCTCAGGAGTGAGTGCTGCTAATTCATAATAACATTTGATAAGGAAAAAAAAAAAAAAGGAAATCCAAAGGGCTCTTGTGCAGTATTTTCCATAGTCTATCTGCTTCTTCTTCCTTAGGACTGAAGTCCCTGGCGGTGTTTCGGTGAGGTTTCTTGGACTCTCCTCCCGGTCCCCAGGCTGAGCTCTAGATGTGGCATGGGGCAGCTGTGGCCCATGAACTCCCCACCCCAAACCCTTCTTAATCTTGGTCCCGTACTTCACCCTACCCTTCCAAACAATGAGGAAGACAAGCCTGGCACATGGTGGTCAAAAGTGAGTAACAGGAGTGCTTGACACCATGAGGAAGCTCATCCTGGCAGGTACCCCGCATCTCCCTACTCCTTGGGTATATTTGCATGTTGCAGGTTTAACCTGGAGAGACTGAGATTTAGGGCAGACAGGCTATGGGCAAGCATTTCAAAGGCTAGGCTTGCGGGATGTGTCTTCAACAAGGCACTCTCCAGCTCTCTGACCAGGCCTGGGCAGGTATCTGCAGGACAGGAGGTGAAGTAAGTACAACCAGCCGCAGGTAGAGCTCCCCATCTGGTGAGCATCAGGGTCCTGGCTAAGGTAGCTGGGCAGCAACTCTGCCACAGCAAAAGGGTACACAGCAAAAAGGATGTGGTTGAAAAGTCCAGGAGTGAGGGGGCTCCTTTCGTGGGCAGCTCCATGCCGTTCAGATCTCCCTGTGAAAGGGCACAGTGCATCTTAGAATGCTCCACTGCCCCAATCTCATTCTTCCTCCATCATGGTATGTGACCTTGATCTGGGGTCATTAAACCCACATGCACTGGCCAGCTGCCTCACGCTGAGTGTAGCCTCCACCTTGATGGATGCCCAGTGACTCCCCCATGTGGCAAGCAGACCAGGCAGTTTGTGCTGGTCATGGGGATCCATGCCAGCTGCGCGATGTGGGGAGGATGCTTTGTTTTCTACCAACTCAGCACTAGCCAGACAATCAGGCTATGATCTCAGGAAGGCAGAGGGAAGCCAAGGCGATAAAGATCCCTGCGGCTTGTTCAGGTGCATTGAAAGATGAATCACCTCCTGCCGCTTGCTTCTGCCCCCGCTTCCCTTGGCTGGTATCATCTACTGCCTGACACCTAGTGAGCGCCTGCCATGTGCCAGGCACTGTGGGAAGCATTTTTATGTGAATAATTTCATTGAATCTTCACTCCAGTCCGTGAAATGGAAACTTTTATTATTCCCATTTTACAGAGGTGGAAACTGAGGCTCATTCAGGTTACTAACTGAGCTATAGATGTGTAAGAAGGGAAAAACAGAGGCAGGACTTGAACCCTAGCCAGTCTGACTCTAGGACCCTGCATGTAATCTCTCCACAAGAGCCCTTCCTGTCCCTTCCCCTTGTCCTGAGCAGGGACAATGGTGGTTGTCAGCACAGCACACAGCAGAGACTGACTTCTGATGGGAAGACTGTTGTTCGCATATGCAACGACATGGAACAGTCTCAGAGAGCCCTCACCTCTCAACCCCTACTGTTGTCGAAATGTCAGCCAGGAGGAAAGTATATGGAATAATAATAACCAATGTTTAGCCAGTACAGGCAGACCTCCCAGAGATAGTGTTTGGTTCCAGATCACAGCAATAAAGCAAATATTGCAAACAGGTGAGTCAGACAATTTTGGGGAGGGTTTCCCAGTGTGCATTCAATTTATATTTGCTATACTATACTGTAGTCCACTAAAGCGTGCAAGAGTGTTATGTCTAAAAAGCAACATACATATCTTAATTAAAAAATATTGCTAAAAAATGGTAACTGTTATCTGAGCCTTCAGTGAGTTATTTTTTTATTGGCATCATCATTATTCTTTTATTAGCATTAAAGATCACTGATCACAGATCACCATAAGAAATACAACAATAATGAAAAGTTTGAAACATTGTGAGAATTACCAAAATGTGACAAAGATACAAGAAGAGAGGAGATGCTGTTGGATAAATGATACCGATAGACTTGCTCGATGCAGGGTTGGCATAAACCTTTGGTTTGTAAAACACTCAGTATGTACAAAGTGCAACAAAGCAAAGAGCCATCAAGTGAGGTGGATTATAGTCCTTACAACACAGATTAGTTTGTTGAATCCTCACCAGATCACTGTAGAGAAGGTACCGATCTTTATGTTACTGATGAGGATGCTGAGGCAAAAGAGCCCTTGGCCCATCACACAGCTGAAATCTGAACCCAGGCAGATGGACGCTGGAATGTGTGCTCCTCACACACAGCCTGTGGCATAAATCCTCTTGGAAGAGATTGCCACTAGCCCCACCACAGAGCTGCCAGGCGGGTGACCCACAAACTGGAGAACAATTATACCAAAGAAGGTCTTGCACTGTTTTGAAAGTTGTAGGCACCACAACCGACTTTCCAACCTGGGGATCCAGCAAAGAGACTGAGAATCCCCAGGGAATCTGACATTGAAGGTCAGTGGGATCATAGAAATTCCACAGGACTGGGGAAACAGAGACTCCTGAAGGGCACAAACAAAATCCAGTGCACAGGATCCATGAGAAAAGAGCAGTGACCTCACAAGAGACTGAGCCAGACTTGCCTGTGAATGTTTGGGAGTCTCTGGCAGACGTGTGGGTCCATGGTGGATTGCTGTGGGGTCAGGGGCACTGGGAGCCGCGGTCCTGGGAGACTCAGCATAAGTCCTTTTGGAGGAGTTTCTATTACCCCTATGATAGTCTGACCTGAGGCCAAACTATAGAGAGGGAGCACAGCCCCACCCATCAGCAGAAAATTGGATTAAAGATTTACTGAACATGATCTTGCCTACCAGAGCAAGACCCAGTTTCCCCCACAGCCAGTCCCTCCCATCAGGAAGCTTACACAAGCTTCTTATCCTCATCCATCAGAGGACAGAGAGAATGAAAACCACAGTTACAGAAAACTAAGCAAAATGATCACATGGATCACAGTTCTGTGTAACTCAATGAAACTATGAGCCACACTGTGTGGGTCCACCCAAGATGGATGGGTCATGGTGGAGAGTCCTGACAAAACGTGGTCCACTGGAGGAGGGAATGGCAAACCACTTCAGTATTCTTGCCTTGAGAACCCCACGAACAGAATGAAAAATCAAAAAGATATGACACTGAAAGATGAACCCCCCCAGGTCAATAGGTGTTCGATATGCTGCTGGAAAAGAGTGGAGAAATAGCTCCATAAGGAATGAAGAGGCTGAGCCAAAGCAGAAACAATGTTCAGTTATGGATGTGTCTGGTGGTGAAAGCAAAGCCCGATGCTTAAAGAACAATATTGCATAGGAACCTGGAATGTTAGATTCAAGAATCAAGGTAATTCAAAGTGGTCAAACAGGAGATGGCAAGAGTGAGCATCGACATTTTAGGAATCAATGAACTAAAATGGACTGGAATGGGTGAATTTAATTCAGATGACCATTATGTCTACTACTGTGGGCAAGAATCCCTTAGGAGAAATGGAGTAGCCCTCATAGTCAACAAAAGAGTCCGAAATGCAGTACTTGGGTGCAATCTCAAAAACGACTGAATGATCTCTGTTCATTTCCAAGTCAAACCATTCAATATCACAGTAATCCAGGTCTATGCCCCAACCAGTAATGTCAAAGAAGATGAGGTTGAGTTCAGTGAAGACCTACAAGACTACTAGAACTAACACCCCCAAAAGATGTCCTTTTCATCATAGGGGACTGGACTGCAAAAGTAGGAAGTCAAGAGACACCTGGAGTAACAGGCAAGTTTGGCCTTGGACTACAAAATGAAGCAGGGCAAAGGCTAACAGAGTTTTGCCAAGAGAAGAAACTGGTCATAGCAAACACCTTCTTCCAACAACACAAGAGATGACTCTACACATGGACATCACCAAATGATCAATACTGAAATCAGATTGATTATTTTCTTTGCAGCCAAAGATGGAGAAGAAGCTCTATACAGTCAGTAAAAACAGGACTGGAAGCTCACTATGGCTCAGATCATGATTATGAACTCCTTATTGCAAAATTCAGACTTAAATTGAAGAAAGTTGGGAAAACCACTAGGCCATTCAGGTAAGACCTAAATCAAATCCCTTATGATTATACAGTGGAAGTGACAATTAGATTCAAGGGGTTAGATCTGATAGACGAGAGTGTCTGAAGAACTATGGACAGAGGTTCATAACATTATACAGGAAGTGGTGATCAAAAGCATCCCCAAGAAAAAGAAATGCAACAAGGCAAAATAGTTGTCTGTGGAAGGCTTACAAAAAGCTGAGAAAAGAAAAGAAGTGAAAGTCAGAGAAGAAAAGGAAATATATACCTATCTGAATGTAGAATTCCAAAGAAAAGCAAGAAGATATAGGAAAGCCTTCTTAAGTGAAAAATGCAAAGAAATAGAGTAAAACAATAGAATGGAAAAGAATAGAGATTCCTTCAAGAAAACTAGAGGTATCAAGGGAACATTTCATGCAAAGATGGGCACAATAAAGGACAGAAATGATATGGACCTAACAGAAGCAGAAAATATCAAGAAGAGGTGGAAAGAATACACAGAAGAACTGTACAAAAAAGGTCTTAATGCCTTGATAACCACGATGGTGTGATCACTCACTTAGAGCCAGACATCCTGGAATGTGAAGTTAAGTGGGCCTTAAGAAGCATTACTACAAACAAAGCTAGTGGAGATGATGGAATTCCAGCTGAGCTACGTCAAATCCTAAAAGATGATGCTGTAAAAGTTCTGTATTCAATATGCCAGCAAATTTGAAAAACTCAGCAGTGGCCACAGGACTGGAAAAGGTTAGTTTTCTTTCCAATTCCAAAGAAGGGAAATGCCAAAGAATGTTCAAACTACCACGCAGTTGCACTCATTTCAAATGCTAGCAAGGTAATGCTCAAAATCCTTCAAAACAGGCTTCAACAGTACATGAACCAAGAACTTACAGATATACAAGCTGGATTTTAGAGCTTGTAGGTAGAGGAATCAGAGACCAAATTACCAACATCCATTGGATCATAGAAAAAACAAGGGAATTCCAGAAAAACCTCTACTTATGCCTCATTGACTATGCTAAAGCCTATGACTGTATGGATCACAACAAATTGTGAAAAATATTAAAGAAATCAGAATACCAGACCACCTTACCTGCCTCTTGAGAAACCTGTGTGCAGGTCAAGAAGCAACAGTTAGAACCAGACATAGAAAAATGGACTGGTTCAAAATTTGGAAAGGAATACATCAGGGCTGTACATTGTCACCCTGTTTGTTTAAATTCTATGCAGAGTACATCTGTGAAATGCCTGGCTTGATGAAGTTCAAGCTGGAATCAAGATTGCCAGGAGAAATATCAATAACCTCTGATATGCAGATGGTATCACAGTAGGCAGAAAGCAAAGAGGAACTAGAGATCTTCTTAATGAAGATGAAAAAGGAGAGTGAAAAAGTTGACTTAAAACTCAGCTTTCAAAAAACCAAGATTATGGCACCTGGTCCTATATCTTCATGGCAAATAGACGTGGAAACAATGGAAACAGTGACAGACTTTCTTTTCTTGGGCTCCAAAATCACTGCAGATAGTGACTACAGCCGTGAAATTAAAAGACGCTTGCTGCTTGGGAGGAAAGCTATGACGAACTTAGCATATCAAAAAGCAGAGGCATCACTTTGCCAACAAAGTTCAGTATAGTCAAAACTATGGTTTTTCCAGTCGTCATGTATGGATGTGAGAGTTGAACCATAAAGAAGGCTGAGTGCCAAAGAATTGATGCTTATGAATTGTGGTGTTGGAGAAGACTCTTGAGAGTCCCTTGGACTGCAAGGATATTGAACCGGTCAATCCTTGACAAAATCAACCCTGAATATTCATTGGAAGGACTGATGCTGAAGCTGAAGCTCCAATACATTGGCCACCTGATATGAAGAACTGACTCATTTGAAAAGACCCTGATGCCGGGAAAGATTGAAGACAGGAGGAGAAGCAGGTGACAGAGGATTAGATGGTAGGATGGCATCACTGACTCAATGGACATGAGTTTGAGCAAACTCTGGGAGATAGTGAAGGACAAGGAAGCCTGAGGTGCTACAGTCCATGGGGGTCACGGAGTTGGACATGACTGAGTGACTGAACAACAACAGTTCTGAGTAGCACCACAGGAAACCTGAGACTCTCCAGGTGAGAAAGAGCCCAGTGTTCAGAGTTGTAAAGCCTGTGTATTGGTCAGGATTAGGCTCAGTCAAGCTGTTGTAACAAACAGCCTCACATTTCAGGGGTTTATTTCACATTCACATGACGTGTCTATCACAGGTCAGCTGTATCGGTGCTGCTTATCTCCTTCACCCTGTAGCCCAGGCTGGAGGAGTAATCAGAAGGGCCACGTGCTCACTTCACCACACTTCATGGACAAGTCACTTGGCCACTCTGGATTTCAGCAAGGAGGTGGGTTATATACTCTGGTTCCAGGGAGGGGTGTGCCAAGGCAAATGTCAAATTTTTCCTTGCAGGAATTTGTAGATTCCACCTCTTGGGAGGGGCAGCAGATATTTTTAACGATACTACAACCTACCACAGCCTGGCTTTGGGTCTTAATTTTGGCTCTGTGTGGCTGTGTGATCTGGGGAAAGTGGCTTGTCCTTTCCTTGTCCAAACCTTGTCCAAACCTCCATTCCTTCATCTATAAAATTTGGAGGTTTGGAATGAGTTCTTTTCAGTTTTGACTTTCAATACAGGAAGAATAAAAAGGAGATATGAAAATAGCTTCTAGAGAATAGAATTTGGACTTCCAAGGGGATTATAGTGAGCCCTAGATGTTTTGCAAATGTTAATTTGTAAAGCTACAAAGTAAGTACGGAACAAGGTTTAACTGAATTCTGAGTCTTCCCTTAGTGTCTACTTTGATGCTCATTAGAACGTAAGAAATTCTTGGAAATTTTTATTTCATTTGGTGTCCCAGTTTTGCTGTGTTCTGTTAAAATGCCTATTAGATGATCATACATTCCATATTATGAATTAGAACTTCTCCAATATCTTTTTTAGATGCCAGCAAAAAATAGAATAAGCCACTTACAAGTAGTATTATAAAATAACAACAAATTGCCTATGATATATTTCAGAATGGTCGATCTAGAGCATGGATGGGTAAACTACAGCCCATAGGCCAAATCCAACTTGCCTGTTTTTTGTTTTAAGGTTTTGTTTTTTTTCGGCCTTGCCATGTGGCATACAGGATCTTAGTTTCCCTGACTAGGGATCAAACTCATGCACCCCGCAGTGGAAGCATGAAGGCTTAACCACTGGACCACCAGGAAAGTCCAGTCTGTCTGTTTTTATCAATAAACTTTTTTCATAACAGAGCCATTGTCATTTGTTAATGCATTACTGATGGCTCCTTTTTGGTAGACCTGAGTACAACCAAACACATGTCTTCAAAGCCAGAAATATTTATTCTCTTGGCCTTTTACAGAAAAACTGCTGACTCCTGGTTTACGCATTGGTGTGTGATGCAATTCAGGCCAATGAAGAGTCAGCTGGGGCGGGGCTGGGTTCTGGAAATTATTCTTTCCCATGGCCTGGTGTGAGCACGGCGTCTGGAGCTGCAGCAGCCATCTCGTGCCTGTGGAGGAAGTGGAGAGATGGACAGAGAATAAGTCTTTGCTTATGACGCTGAGCAGATGGTTTGCTGACTCTAAAGTCATTCCCTCCTCTTTGTCATGTGAGAGGCTGAATTCTCTCCAGCTAGAGATGAGTTGCTGTTACTTGCCGCCAAAAACATCATAAATGATGCAGAAGAAAATGTGGTCTTTCTTTCTGGGAAGACACTGAGTCTGACCCAAGGAAAGCGAATTCAGGTCCCTGCCCTGGAGGCACACCAGTCTTCCTCTAACCTTGGATGTGGCCCAAATGAACCCTAGTTCACATCTAAGCAAGGAGGACTTTGCAATTCTCATCTTCTGCCCTAGACTCATGCCACTTACGACTATTTCCTTCCCTGCTGCCTGAGATCAGAAAGACCCAGAAAGAACTCACAGATTTTATTCTTGCTATTCAAGTGAACAAGTCTGAAATTGGCCCAGAATTACTGGTCAAAATGTGAAATATTCTTTGCTAAGAGGTGGAATCACTTTGGCCAGAACCGTGTGATTTAAAATGAATTGAAAAGCGCAGGAGGTCAGTTTATGGTCATATGGACGATCAAAGAAATCACTTTTCTTTTGGCCCTGTGTAGAAGGTCACCTCTGGGTGAGGCTAAATCGGGCACTAAAACCTTCAAAGACATGCTGATTTCCACAGAGAGGGTCTGCCTGACTTCCCAGTGTGCATGTTCACAGCTTCCGCTGAAAGGCTTGCCCTCTGTGGGACTGGCATTAAAGGGCCAGACCCGGGTTGTTGCCACGGTTTCTGCACGAAGCATGGAGGCAGCCAAGCTGATCTTTACCCTCAGCTCCAGGAGCCTCTGGCAAATTTGGTTTATGGCAATTGTTTTATATTTCATTAAATATTTTTATTATGTTAGAGTATATATAATGTAAAATCTACCACTTTAACCATTTTCAAGTGAACAATTCAGTAGCATTAAATACACTTACATTGTTCTGCAACCATCACCACCCACATAGCCTCAGATCTTTTTCATCCTTCCAAACTGAAACTCCATACCCATTAATAATACCCCCAATTCCACCCTAGCCCCTGGTAATCACCATTCTACTTTCTGTCTCCATGAATTTCACTACTCTGGACATCTCATGTAAGCAGATTTATATAGTGTTTGTCTTTTTGTGACTGGATCATTTCTTTTAGCATAATGTCTCCAAGGCATGTGTCAGAATTTCATTCCTTTTAAAGGCCAACCTAGTAAGTGTGAAGGCTTCCCTGGTGGCTCAGATGGTAAAGAATCTGCCTGCAATGCAGGAGACTCGAGTTCAATCTGTGGGTCAGGAACATCCCCTGGAGAAGGAAATGGCAACTCAAAATCCCACGGACGGAGGAGCCTGGTGGGCTACACCCCATGGGGTTGCAAAGAGTCAGACACGACTGAGCAAGTAACACACATTGGCCTTGCATTTCTTTTAATGAGAAATTTGTACCAGGGGCTCAGTGGTAAAGAATCCACCTGCAATGCAGGAGATGTAGGAGTGAGTTTGATCCCTGGGTCAAGAAGATCCCCTGGAGGAGGAAATGGCAACCCACTCCAGTATTCTTGCCTGAAAAAATATCCCATGGACAGAAGCATGGTGGGCTACAGTGCGTGGGGTTTCAAGGAGTCGCAAAAGACTGAGAGACTAACCCTTTCACTTTCTATATAAAAAGGAGGAGTTAAATGAATGTCAGAAGAGGTGAGAACGATTAACAGGCCCAGCAGGACAAGTAGGGTCCATGAAGGCGGGGGATTGGGAAGGGTGTTCCTGCTTGAGAAAGTCATTCAAACACATGAGGCGAGCATTCAGCTTGTCGGATGACGGCAGGTGACTGCCTAACTAGGGCTGAGGACTGGTTGAAAAATTGTCAGGTACTTCACTGTCTGTATCTCCAAACACAGTTGGAGACCACCAACGGCTGGGATATAATTGGTGGTGGAGAACAGTTTGTTGTGGGAACAATTAGGGCAGTTGCTGGAAATAGCTCATTAGCAATCCAGGGAGTCTGGCCAAGGAGAGCAGGCCTTGGACAATCCCACTGCTATGGAGCCAACAAGCCATGGGGGACAGAGTGGTTTGGTTCCACCACATCACCCCCTCCCCAGGGCAGGAGGCATGTCCTGAGGACAAACTGCCAGTGACATGCAAGGCTCACATTCACCAGCCGGCAACAAGCAGGCTGCCCGCCCACCGGAAGCTCTCTCCCCGGCACGTGGTAGAAGGGAAGTCAAGTTTCCTCTGGCACACCCGTTTCCACTGCATGTCTCTTTGCTCCTGCAATGGGTCAGTCTGAGGTGATCTGCACAGCAGGATCATTTAGGAAATGATGAGACTGCTCTGTGCAGAGAGCATGCTTGGCTTGGCAACTGAAGTGGTCATCATGGTGCTTCAACACTAATCAAATTCCTCAGTGTTCTCTGATGTAGGGATTTTAGAGCCAAGTGTCCTCATTCTCAGTGAAGGCAACATGTTACTATCTGGACTGACAAAGTGGAGGACATGGTGTGAAGTGAGAAAAATGAGCCTGGACCCTGGCCTTTTAGGAAACGCTGTTGGTGACTTGCCTGGATCCCTCTGGTCAGGGGATGCTCCAGCCAGCTCTTGCTTTCCCAGGGCTCTACCATTTCCTCTTCTCCCGAGGACTACCCTGGGCTGCTGGAGTCACTGAGTTCACAAAAGGAAATGCAGAAGAACCTGGAAGTTTACAGTCTTCCAGGTTAAAGGAGGCCAGCCCCCTAGTCTCAGGCTGGGGCTCTTTGGAAGTGAAACTCACACTGGCAGGGTCCCATGCGGGATCAGGGAGTCTGCCCAGGACATGGCCAGAATCTGACCTCTCCTCTTCGTTGTCCTGCTTTCCCTCTGCCCTTACAGATGTTCCCTGGGGGTACTTCCTTGATAAACTGTGTGTGTGTGTGCTGAGTCGCCAAGTCGTGTCTGACTCTTCACGACCCCATGTACTGTAGCCCACCAGGCTCCTCAGTCCATGGGATTTTCCAGGCAAGAATACTGGAGTGGGTACCCATTTCCTTCTCCAGGGCATCTTCCCAACCCAGGGACTGAACAGACATCTCCTGCTTTGGTAGCTGAGTTCTTTATCACTGAGCCACCAGGGAAGGCCAGTATAGTCTTCCTTGATAAATGACTCTCATACAAATCCTTATCTCTGGGTCTATTTCTGGGAAAGCCTAACTGAGACAGAAGATCAAGGAAAGCTCAACTGAAACCCAAACCCATCATTTCCAAGATCTCAGCACTTCTTGGGGGACCACTACCCACTTTATTCTTAACCCAGGTCCTAGGCAGTTCAGATGATGCTGACTCACCAACTGTGTCTCAGGGTGGGCTAACCAGTGAGTCACACCTCTGTGGTGTTATGAGAGGTCTAGGGTGGGCACGTGACCCCAGGCCAGTGAGAGTCAAACCCAGGGCTTTAGCTAGAACTAAGGTGGGTCAGACAATAAAGAATCTCTGCAATGCAGGAGACCCGGGTTTGATCTCTGAGTTGGGAAGATCCCCTGAAGAAAGGAAAGGCAAATCCATTCCAGTATCCTTGCCTGGAGAATTCCATGGACAGAGGAGCCTGGCAGGCTACAATCCGTGGGGTCGAAGAGAGTTGGACACGAATGAATGACTAACACTTTCACTTTTTCGAGGGGGAACCAGGGAACTCTGCTTGAATGGAGGTGAGGGAGCCACAGACCTCTTTAACTTCCTGCTTCCAGATGTCAATTTTGATATCCCAGGGAGAGCGTCTGCCTGAGAATGAAGCCAATACAGAAGAAAGAAGAACTGAGAGATGGGGAAGATGTTACCATGTACCCTGGGTGTTTCTAATCTCTTTTAGACAGCACTGTGCCTGTTGGGGCTTTGCTGTTGATGGGGTGTTGACCCCAAAGTACCCAAATTTCCCTATTCTGGAAGAGCCACGCTGTGTCGTGCCTTGAATGGGGAGAAGGGCCCTCACAAGAAGGCTAGGTGGGGAGCCAGATGTTCTTTCAGGCCCAGGCCTGCCCTGCACAAAGCCTCCTCCTCCAAGCCAATCCCAGGGGGTCCCCTGCACTATTACACTGTTCCACAAGCATCTGGAAGCACAGAACTAAGAACAGATTTGTTTAGAGCCTGCCATGTGCCAAACCCTGTTTTGCAACTTTTTCGGGATGACCCTACACACTTCTCATAAGAGATGTTGTGATGCCAACCTTGGGATCCATGCTTCACTAGGGCCTAGGGAAATGAAGTTACTTGCTCAAGGATCCTACATTTTAAAAGTACCATTGAACCTGGACCGGCGATTTGTTTCTTATATGATATTATACATGTTTCAATGCCATTCTCCCAAATCAGCCCACCCCCTCCCTCTCCCACAGAGTCCAAAAGACTGTTCTATACATCTGTGTCTCTTTTGCTGTCTTTGGAAACCACACAGTTCCAGCTGTTCATCTAACTGCAGGGGAGATGGGGACTCAGAAGAAAGAGAAGTTTGCCTGAAAGCAACTTGAGGTCTGGTGGCTTCATCTTCTCAGCTCTTTTACTCTACCATGCTCCCTGGAGGGGTATGTTTCTGTCTCTCTGCAACTCTGTCTCACACACACACAGGCACACATGAACGCATATGGCACCTGCCCAGCCTCTCAGAACTGCTCATCCTCACCCTCCAACCCCTTCTCTCTCCCTCTGACGTTAGGAGGAGCAGAAGGTCTGTGCTAGCCACCACCCCTCTGATGAGCTAGGTAGCATTTCAGCTCAAACCCAGATGACTTTATTCCCCCCGCCCCTGGAAATATCCTCATTGTCCAAGGGAGTTTAAGGTTTCCCTGATTTTTTCTGAGCTGAAGGGGGAGGCAAGTACATGATGGAGGGACCACCATCCTGGGGGTGGGGAGCAGTGGTCAGAGCTCCTGTGTGCAACAGGGTTGCTTTGAGGACTCTGGTCTTTCTCTGCCCAGACTGTGAATGTCTGGGAAAGCGAACAGGGAGAAGGTGGGAGTGGAGGGCTTGACCAGCCAGGCAGGCAAGCCTGTGGGCTGTCACTAATACAGAGAAGACACAGAAGGAGGCTGCAGCTGGGAGGAGCTCATAGTTGGGAAGAGAAACCCATCACCCACACTAGAGAGGTCGTGAAGAATGCAGATCACCAGAAACAATGCAAACTCTAACCGCTAAGCGGAGCCTTTCCACTCTCCCTTCTGCAAAGCTACCACGTCTGGACTGATGTATATCTACTGGGTTGAAGTCAGCAGCACAAACAAAATTAATGAGGGCAATAGAATGGAAATGCCTTGTATTAATAGACTCAAGCAGAAAACAAATTAAAATGGCTTTCATGAATGAGTCCAAGTGAGGAACAACAACAAAACGATGCAGAGCACAGTCAGAGGTGCTGGGGGGCAGGGATGTGGGAAGACACAGAAAATGATTACCAAAAGCGCCTTGGTGGAAGCCCTTGGTGACAGCAGCCCCAGAGACGAGCTATCTGATTAAACGGAAACATGAAGGCATGGCAGGATTCAAGAGATTGGCACCAGAAAGGAGGATGAGGGTGAGAGCAGAGGAAAAGTTGGAAGTCAAGAACGTGAAGAGCATGATGCTATAAAATTACATTTTGCAACTGTGGGCAGAGTGGAGTCCCTGGGGGCAGGCTTCCACCAGAGGAAGGCAGGGGTGTTGAGGGGTGCAGCGGAGAATCATTGCTCCATGGGCTCCTGGCACCTGCCTGAAGATGGAGCTCTCTTGGAGGTGTTGGTAACCACAATGGGGAAGAAGGCCAGGGACCAGTCAGATTTGGGCAGCTTTTCCAAGGAAAGATGGATGTAATAGGAGTGTTTCTAAGGCTTCAGGCTTCACAATTTCCTGTGTGTTACTGGGAGCTGGGCAATGGGATCTCAGGCTGTGCCGTGCAGGTTGGTGACTTTCCCACAGTGGTGCCCCTCTCCCTCCTCTGATGAAGAAAAAGCAGTGGGAATTTTAGCTTCTACCTGTAGAGGTGAGGTTGGGCAGCCCTCCTCTACATGTGCAATATACCAGCCCCATCACAACAGCATTTTGTAATTTCCTGACTGTCTTCTTGATTGCATTGGGACTGCTTAATGTCAGGACTGTCCCTGTATTCCCAAGAGCCCAGCAGAGGGCTTGTCCCATAGTAGATACGAAAAAAAAACCAAAAAAAAAGTAAATAAAAACAGGAAAAAAATACAGTCTAATTAAAAAACAACTCAAGATTCCATCACAGACCTACAGAAGTTTGGGTTCTATCAGATTCCAGATTCTAGGTTTAATGAGGAGGAGGAAGAGGGCAGAGAGGGCTACACAAGGCAGGATTGTAGGGGCCTGGGAAAAATGCAGTCCACCTGGGAGAAATCAGCTGAGCCAGGAGAGGTCTGATCTTTATGAGCAAAGACGAACCTTGACTCAGTGTGGGAAAGTCATGGAGGCTCTGTGAACTGCTCTTGTTAAATCATCAATGTTTGGCTATTGCCCAGAAAATAGCATCCCTGTTTCCTATGATTTCTAATTTATCCAGGAGCCTCGCTGGTGTTCTGGGATTTCTGTTAACTCATGTGTCACCATGGTAAATTCCAAATACCTTTGTTCCTATTGATGTTTCTCCCAGGCTGAGAACTGAAGCTGGTTCTGGGATGGGGAGTTGTTGAGCCCTTGCTCTGGAAGAGCTGGAGGCCTGGCAGTGGGGAGCACAGCATGTAGACAGGACATAAATGCGAAGGTACCGTTTAAGGGGAAATGGACATGTTCTACACGATCAAAAGTGGTGGTGGGGTGCAGAGCCAGCCCAGTTAACATCAGGCATCTGGGTGGTCTAGGGGCTTGAGGAAGGCTGGGCTGTGCTCAGGCTGGAGGCTTAGGACAGGAGAGAACCAGAAAGAGAAAAAACTGTTTCCTAAGGACAGCAAGGATCAACACCAGGGATGTCAACTTCTGTGCTCAAGTTCAAGGGGGATGCTCGGGCCAAAAAGGGGAGAACTACTGGAAAGTCAGAAGTCGAGAAAAAAAACTGGTAAACGGTGAGGAACAGGATTGGAAGAAAAGATTTCCTGACACTCTGCTGAGAACTGGGCTGGAAGTCCCGATGCCTCTTTTTATTGATTGTTAGCCATACATTTTGTGGGTGAGTGGATTTGTTTAAAGTCTTGGGGTCTGGATGTGCATCTATGCAGTGCTTTATGCTGTGATCCACAAAACCCTGTCCCAAGGTGGGTTTAGAGTTCAAGAGGCTCCACAATCAAGACTAATTTCAAAGTAAGCACTCCTATGCTTAGTTTATATATTTCAGACACCAAAGAGGGCACAAAAATCTTCAGCCATTCTTAACCCTTTCCTGTTTTCTCTCTCATCCATTTTGCTCATGCGCTGCAGCAGCTCTGATCTTATTTTTCCCAAGCCACGCCGGAAAACTCCCCCTCTCAACTCTGCCTCCCAGACCCCTTGTGCTTCTCTCCCTTTTCCTTTCTCTAGATTCTGTGCTTCCAATTCTGAAGAGCTGGTCTGCTAAGCAATGCCCTTCTTGGAGGGTGGGAAGCAGGCCCGGCCATAATGTTCAGGAGTGGGTAGGGGATCAGGAAAGATTCGGAACATTCTCTTCTAAAATTGTATCCCATCACATATATAACAGACCACCAAATGCCAAACGTGAAGCAATTGCCAAGCGGAAGGCTAAGGATCTGTGTGCAGGTTCAGACAGAGTTTTCTGTCTGCTGTGGATCATCACAGGTATTTCCTGGGACAGTACTGTGGGGTGTCCCAGAGAGGACATCCCATGTCCTTCTAGGGCAAAGTAAAATTTCCCAGTCCTTGCCGAAACTTGGAGGGTCTCCCTGTGCCTCAGTGATGCTCTGGACTCCAAACATAGGTTCGACCCAGCGTTTCATGGTTGATTTCCCTCCTCCCAACTTCCGCATCTTCCACTAACATTGTTAAATGCCTGTGCTTTGCTGGTAGGGCACACCTTAGATTTTCCAACTATAAAATGATCCTATTTTATAACACTGCAGGTTCTGCTTCGCTTGAATGACTCTCAGACCCGGACTCAATCCTGCTCAAGCCAAGTTGGAAAAATTCCTCCCCAGCTATTTTCCATTCATCTCAAATGTTGAGTTTCCTGACATAATTGCCCAGTCCGGGGTGTCTCTGCCTCTCCATCTCACAGCTGGAAGGAGATTGGTACCGTTTCCTTACAGGTAGGAACATGGCAGGACGGTTTGTTCCCTCCCAGGCAGCAAAATATTCTTTGTTTGTGAAGTGTGAATCCTCTAGGAATTAGCCTAATCCACACCCTGTCCTTGATATAGGAGAGCAGGAATTCAAAGCAGGCCCTGTAACAGCAGATGAACCTGTTTAACACCCACATCAGAACTTCTGGGCAGCCTGGGCCTTTGGGAGGGCTCTGTCCCTGAGGAGTCCTAAGCCCAGGTACTTCTGGGAGGCTGAATATTCCCTCACCAACATCTCTCCTGCCTCACATACTGATCATCCAACCCATCCCTGACTTCTTCCCTTGACACAACTCTGTGACAAGTGCACGTCCTGCCCAGGAGCTACCACAGGGCTTCCCAAAGACTGTTCTCTAGAACCCTCGCTCTTCAAGATAAACTGTGAGAGAAGGGTTCCTCAGTCAAATATATTTAAGAAGGCCTCAGACTCTGGGCCTTGGTTGGAGACTTAACATGCGTCTTGGGTGTGTCTTCGTCTCCATTTCCCAAGAGCACTGACTGAGATAAAGTTTTCTGATTCCAGAGACTTCCCTGGTGATCCAGTGTTCAGAATCTGCCTTCCAATGCAGGGTACATGCGTTCCATCTCTGGCCAGGGAACTAAGATCCCACATGCTGGGGGGAGGCGCGGGCAGCTAAGCCTGTGAGCCACAGCTGCTGAGCCTGTGCACTCTGGAGCCCATGTGCCACAACTAGAGAGCTGGCACGCTGCAACTACTGAAACCCATTCACCACAACGAAGATGCCACACGATGCAACAAAGGTCCTCCACGTCACGACAAAGACCCAACACAACCAAAAAAAAAAAAAAAGAGGGGGGAGGAAAGAACAAGGTTTTTTTTTTTTTTATTATTGTTGTTGTTTTGTAAAGTGCTCAAAAAAAGAAGTTTCCTGATTCCTAATAGATAGGGAATGAAGGCAGGGAAGTGAGACAGCTAAGGATGAGTTGCAGGGCCAGCGACCCTGTGACTGAAGCTTGGTCCTACTGGGGAGCTTTGCAGCAGTGAGAGCATGGGTCTGCTGCCCCCATGAAAGGGCGGGGTGGGAGATCTGGGTGGGCACACACCACCTCCATGGCTCTTTGGCTGGAGGGCTGCTCCTCAGGTGTGCCCAGGCCTTGGCACTTCTTGCTTGTCTTGGGTGAGCAGGGTAGACTCCCAGGGTCAAACAAAGTCTTTAGGAACAGAAATGCAGGTTCCGACCATGAAACTTGGACCACGTTCACTGAAGAGTCAGGGACGTGGCATCAACAGTGACCGCCACAGTTGATTAATCCAGCATTTTCAAGCTTATTTGACCACAGACTTCTATTTCCCTTCAGGGAATACCAGTTCCTACACTGTGACACATATTGGATAAACCTGGCTCAGATAGTTAGCAGGCAAACATAAAGCCAAAAGCTGAAAGTAGTGCTTTGGTATAAGAATAACAGGCTCTCTATCCAGAAGAGGCAACACTTGAGAGATGGGGGAGGCCTGAGGGGTTTTCCGGGAGGCAGACTGAGTCCTTCTTCCCCTGGGAGTCAGTGCCCAGATCTGGCTCAGAGGCAGGAAGAAGTGGTGCACTCGGGCCAGACACGGTGGGGACTCAAGGACTGCGAGCTTCCTGGCACCGGGCAGATCCTAACAGCATCTAGGTCTGTGAGAGGGGAGGGGCGGGGGCGGGATGTGTAAGGGAGGAGACATTTGTCAGAAGGCTGACATTCTAGCTCTGAGACTGTGTCATTTTCACATCTTCATTTTGATGCTAGCTCCAAAATTGGAGGAGGCTTCCCAGGTAGCTCAGTGGTAAAGAATCTGCCTGCCAATTCAGGAGACACAGGGAACATGGACTGGATCCCTGCATTGGGAAGATCCCCTGGAGGAGGAAATGACAACCCACTCCAGTATTCCTGCCTGGGAAATCCCATGGACAGAGGAGACTGGTGGGTCACAGTCTATGGGGTTTTCAAGAGTCAGGCACGACTGAACATGGACACAAGCCAGCCAGGATTGGAGGGCAGGAAGAGGGGAAAGCCAGGGCACTACTTCCCAGTCTCTCTGCTTATTTGGCATCTCTAGCACTAGCTAGATGCCAATGCAGGAGATGCAAGAGACGCGGGTTTGATCCTTAAGTCTGGAAGATCCACTGGAGTAGGAAATGGCTACCCACTCCAGTATTCCTGCCTGGAAAATTCCGTGGACAGAGGAGCTTGGCAGACTGCAGTCCATGAGGTTGCAAAGACTCAGGCACGACTGAGCACAAATCCTGGTGTAGCCTAGCACTAGCTGGGTCTGTCAGTGCCCCTAGGCAGTCTCTGCCATGGCTTCATTTCTGCCAGAAACCCCAGCTTGTGAACTTTGTACCAAAGATGGAAGGCTCACTTCTGCTTGCAGTCGAATCCTCTCCCTCAATAGGCATTTACCCTTGGGTTGAGGGCAAACTGCCCTTTTCACACAACTGGAGTGGGAGGCAGTGAAGGGAAAGCAGTGTCCAAGGTCCTAAAGTCTTTGCCAGGTGTGGCAAAAGCCATTCTCTTTCTTCCTTCCCTTCCAACTATGTTAAAAATCCCACAAGACATTCTGTGCTGAGATCCTCAACCAAGTCTCAAGCCTTCAGATTGCCAAGGAGGCAGGAAGCTTCTTGGGGTTTTCACTCAAACAGCTGTGCTTTTCTGTTGATAAGAAAATAATAATTGTCCTTTGTTCAGTCAGAGAAATGGATTAGCCCTTTGGGAACTGACAGATTTGGTTTAAATTAATCTTCCAAAGATGTATGGAGAACATGAAAGAAAAATTTCAAATTAATAATAAAAAGAACGAAAGCACTTGTCAGAAAAAATTTAAAGAAAACAAGGAAACTTAATTCCCTCAATCCCAGCCTCATTTTCCTTCCTGCTGTCTACAACATTCCATCCCAACAGAACTGCTCTGGGGGTGGAGTGTGGTTCCAGGACCCTCTGATGCTTCTCAGGTGAGAAATGCCCCTTTGCATTTTAATTCACTCAAGAGACAAAATTCAGTGCTGGCTCCAGGGGAGATGAGTGCCTTAGCAACTCGGAGAGGTGGCTACACCTGTCGACTACCCATCTCTCTCAACCATTGCCTGCATTTTGTATCCCAAATTGGTGTCATAAGAAACTACATTTCCCAGACTCCCTTGATCACTGGATGGAAAGAGATGGGGAGAAAATCCAGTTTTTTCCCCGTCTCCCTCTGTTTACTATGCTGTTTTATAGCATACACAGCAGTGGCTCTGTCTCTTTCAAGGCTTTGTTGTTTTCCAGTCTCAAAATCATGTCTGGCTCTTTTGTGATCCCATGGACTATAGTCCTCCAGACTCCTCTGTCCATGGGATTTCCCAGGCAAGAATATCAGAGTGGGTTGCCATTTCCTTCTCCAGGAGATCTTCCTGACCTAGGGATTGAACTCGCGTCTCCTGCATTGGCAGGCATCCATGGCTTCCACCAAACTGTCCCTCCCTCCAGTGTCCCAGGTACATCCTAGCAGCACCTTATGGTTTCAGCACCTACCTGGAAGCCTGGCCTCTGGGATCTGTAGAGCTGTATTTTCTCAAGTCCTTCCAGTCCTCAGACGATAGTGACTTCTTGCCGATGCTGATTTCTGGCTCACCTCACTGTCCTTTGTTTGGCTTCTTGGCTCTTGCATTACCGGTGTCACCAGTTCTCCATAATAAACCTGATTCTGTTTGGAAGACCTGGTGTGATTTCTACACTTTTGACTGGATCCTGGTTAAAATGGTCTATCTTATGGGTTGGGGACTGGTAAGACCTCCACTGGCCAATGAGGTGGGAAGCTGATTCCCCCAATTGAGGACTATGATGAACAAAGGCCAGGCTGCAAGAAGCAAGGATCTGGGTCAACATCATTAGCACATAACAGTCACAGAGGCTCCCTCAATGCTCTAGTTCTCACAATTCATCTCTACCTGACCTAGAACATTCCAAGATTGTTACCATTACTATCACTGTCCTATTTTACAAATATGGAAATTGAAGCCTAGAGAAGTGAAGTTAAATGCCAAAGGTCAGTGTGGGGTTTGAACACAGGAAGGCTGACTCCAGAGTTCATGTTCCTGACCACCATACTACACTGATCCCCTGACCTCTTGTCCTCATGGTCTCCCAAATAAGTGTTACCCAAGGCCCCCTGTTTCTGATCCGCTCAGACCTGCTTTGGTTTCTTTTGACTTTAAGTGGAAATTGGACTAAACAAAAAGAAAGCATATGCCTGATTTTTGCCTCTTAAATCTTATTTGACTTCTCACAAAGATAAAAGTCCTTAATCAATTATGCTATAAAACAGTCAAAGCAGCCCCCAGGTCCTGAATGCTTAGCTGTAACTGCGGGGCTGCCTCACAGATAGAGAACAGTATGGAGGTTCCTTAAAAAACTCAGAGTAAAACTACCGTATGATCCAACAACCTCATTGCTGTGCAAATACCCTGAAAAACGATAATTCAAAATGATACAGGTACCCCAATGTTCATTGCAGCACTATTTACAATAGCCAGGACATGGAAGAAACCTAGATGTCTGCTGACAGATGAATGGATAAAGAAGTTGTGGTACACATATGCAATGAAATATTACCCAGCCATAAAGGGGAATGAATGTGAGTTAGTTGAACTGAGGTTTATGAACCTAGAGCCTGTAATACAGAGTGAAGTAAGTCAGAAAGAGAAAAGCAAATATTGCATATTATTGCATATATCGGAGAAGGCAATGGCACCCCACTCCAGTACTTTTGCCTGGAAAATCCCATGGATGGAGGAGCCTGGTAGGCTGCAGTCCATGGGGTCACTAAGAGTCGGATACGACTGAGCGACTTCACTTTCACTTTTCACTTTCATGCATTGGAGAAGGACATGGCAACCCACTCCAGTGTTCTTGCCTGGAGAATCCCAGGGACGGGGGAGCCTGGTGGCTGCCGTCTATGGGGTCACACAGAGTCGGACACGACTGAAGTGACTTAGCATAGCATTGCATATATATGGAAGCTAGAAAAATGGTACTGATAAAGCTATTTGCAGGGCAGGAATAGAGATGCAGATGTAGAGAATGTAACTGTGGACACAGCAGGGGAAGAGGGTTGGATGGGTTGGGAGAGTAGCCCTGATGTACATATACTACCGTGTGTAAAATAGCTAGCTAGTGGGAAACTGCTGTATTAAACAGGGAGCCCAGCCCTGTGCTCGGTGACGACCTAGAGGGGTGGGGTGGGGGTGGGGTGGGAGAGAGGCTCAAGAAGGAGGGGACATATATATATACTTACAGCTGATTCGTGGTGTTGTATGGCAGAAACCAACACAACATTGTAAAGCAATTATCCTTCAATTAAAAAAAAGATGCTCCCTCCAATCCAGCAGTAAAGAGTCATCCTCTACACCCTCATACCATCTGTATGAATGCTCCAAGGACAGTTGTCAGATGCTGGGTGAGGTTAGGAGAGGACTTCGCTAACAGGACAAGCAAAGTTTGTTACTCTGTATGGGGGTGGAGCCCTGACACTAGCCTCATTAGCAAACATCTCTGAACAACTGGTGACAACCATTGATGCAAATGCCTTTTCTTCCAAACACATTTTAGGTCTTGGACTAGAAGTCTGTGTCCCTCTCCATTCCCTAGGAACCAGACCTTATTAAGAAAAGAACTAGTTGTACCCAAAAGTTCCTCAAAACGACAAATTAACTAAGCTTTTTATAAAATGTGGCCTTGGAGATGAGAAGGAACTGGGTTATTCCCAGTGAGTCTGCTCCACTGATGTTGTCTTGCAAAGAGTCCTGTATGGAGTGACCAGGAAGGCACAAGGTACCTATTAGAGAAGAAAAGAATTTGCAGAGATCAAGCTGGGGCTGACCTGATTTCTTATGGGGGAACTGTCCTGCTGCTGAGACTAGAAACACAAGAGTGAATATGTTTCAGGAGGTTTTTATCACCATCACTATCATTATCATCATCAATGACATTATCATCCTCATCCTTAGACAGTGTTTATTAAGTCTGCAGGATAGGCACCTTGTGATGATAACCAAGTAAATGTGGAGTAATCAATTATTAAATTTGGGTTCTCGTCTGGTCTCAATTCAATCAATCAAATAACCATTGACTGTTTTCTGAGTTTCTGTGATGTGCTGAGCCATTAGTCTTCGATCCTGTCTGCATAGTAGAATCACCTGGAAAGCTTTACAATAAAACCTGAGATCAGTTAAATTCAAATCTCTGGTCATGGGACCTGGTGTTTATATTTTTTTTGCAAAGCTCTGTTGGAGACTCTAAAGTAAAGCCAACATTGAGAAGAATTATAATAAGAAATGTGTTTGGAATCATGTCCAGATTAAAGGAAAAAAAGAATCCTGGACTCTAAATATTTGCTACCTACTGCCTAGTTAGGGAAATAAGATGTAGTTAAAAAATGATGTACGTATTAGCAAGTGACCTAAGACAAGACTCCAAAGATGTTTCAAAGTAGAGAGAGAGAGAGAGAACTTTCCATATGAGAGGAAAGAAAAATGAAGTTCAGGAGATGAGAGTAAGTTTAAGTGTTCAGGAGGACTTTGCAGGAGAATTGGAGCTTGAGAAGGGATTTAGGAGAATTAGACAACAGAAGTATCATTCCAAGTTGAAGTGGTCTCAATAGTTCTAGAAAAGCAGATTGAACTTGTTATTTCCTGAAAGTAGTCTTTAGCTCAAGAATATATTCAGTGGTGGGTCAGAAAGAAGATTAAAAAGGTAGGGCACGGGCTGGGTTGAAATGTCCTTGTGTTGTTGTTGTTCAATCACCAAGTCGTGTCTGACTCTTCGTGACCCCACGGACTGCGGCACGCCAGGCCTCCCTGGCTCCCACCATCTTCTGGAGTCTGCCCAAGTTCACGTCCATTGAATCGGTGATGCCACCCAACCATCTCCTCCTCTGTTGCTCTCTTCTCCTTCTGCCTTCAATCTTTCCCAGCATCAAAGTCTTTGCCAGTGAGTTGGCTCTTCCCATCAGGTGGCCAAAGTATCGGCACTTCAGCTTCAGCATCAGTCCTTCCAATGCATATTCAAGATCGATTCCCTTTAGGATGGACTGGTTTTATCTCTTTGCAGTCCAAGGGACTCTCAAGAGCCTTCTCCAGCACCACAGTTCAAAAGCATCATTTCTTCAGCACTCTGCCTTCTTTCATGGTCCAACTTTCATGTCCGTACATGACTGCTGGAAAGACCACAGCCTTGATTATGTTACACAACAGATTTCTAGAACTTATTCATTGTGTTTAACTGAAACTTTCTACCAGTTGATCATAGTTAACACTACTGTACTGTGCTAAAAATTTTTAAATTTGTTAAGAGGGTAGTTGTTTGTTGCTGTTGCTGTATTCAGTCATGTCTGACTCTTTGGGACACCACAGACTGTAGCCCACCAGGCTGCTCTGTCCATGGGATCTCCCAGGCAAGAATACTGGAGTGGGTTGCCATTTCCTCCTCCAGGGGATCTTCAAGACCCAGGGATCAAGCCCACATCTCCTGCCTTGCAGTCAGATTCTTTACCACTGAGCCACGGGGTAAGAGGGTGGACCTCACATTAAATATTTTTACCTCAGACATACAAAAGGACGCAAGAAAATTTTTGGAGGTGACAGGTATGTCTGCTACCTTGATTGTGGTGATGGTTTCATATGTGTATGCTTATGTCCAAACTTACCAAGTTGTGTATGTATATGCGTTGTGTATATGTGTGTGTAAATGTATATGATTATGTGTAAAATTATACACAATGATTGTGTGTAACTTTTTGTATACAATTTATATCAATGAAGCTATTAAAAGAAAACAAAAAGAAAAGAAAATGCACTTGGCTTCAAGCTAAGGTGCTTGGTTTTTATTCTGAGCAGAGGAGTCTCAAGAGGTAGAGACTTGTTATTTTTGTTCTTTTAGGTTTGGCTTTATGCTGTAATGAAATGTACACTGGAGTGGAATGGAGAGATGGAGTATTTAGAAGACTGTGTTTCCTCAGGAATAAAAACCTGGACCAAGATAAAGGCTGTGTAGAGACAGAAAGACAGAGAGATGCCTAGAAGAGTCAGCAGGCCCTAATGACCAAAGGGATATGAGTTACTGACTTGTGTGACTGATCGAATGGTGGGTGCTCTTAACCAAACAAGATGACACTAAGCCTGATATAGTAAGAGTTGAAGGCAGGCAGCAAAGATTGGGTCTGAAGTTAAATTGTGACTCAGTCACTTACTAATCAAATGAGCTTAGACTCTGTGAGATTTAGTTACCTCATCTGATAGTAGGGCTTATACTATCTGCCTTGCATGTTAGTTGGGAAGACTACCAATGATTACGTATTGGCTACTAGAGGGCCTTGCACAGAGTGATATAGCTCATTTGGTGCTGCTGTTTTTAGTAGTATTATGAAACAGGAGAAAATGTTTGGAGGAGTGAGGCTATATAATGAGTTGAGTTTTAGATGTTATATTTGCAAGATTTCTCAGTAGGAACATTCAGTGGGCAGTAGATAGTATGAATTCAGTGGTGAAGTTAGGGCCTGAAATAAAGATAGGAAGGTCATCTGCATAAAGGTGACAGCAGAACCTCAGGGACGTAGATAAGACTGACCAGAGAAAGTACGTAGAACAGAGAGAAAGGGTGTTCAAGAATGGGTTTGGGTTTTGTATCAGTCAAGACTCTGGTTCCAAAAGACAGAACCCCAATTCAATTGGATTAAGAAAAAAACGGAGAAGGGAGGAATGTTTACTGACTCCTGCAACCAAAGGTGCAAGGGAAGGCCCAAATGGCCTCATTCATGGCTGCGTGGTTGATCCTGGGTGCTCAGAGATCACATGAGGATTCTTCCTTCTGCCTTCCTTCCACATCGCTTCATTCTCATGCATGCTCTCCCTGTGTTGTGACAAAGATGACCCTGAGGACTTACTCTATTTGCTTAGAAATACCAACAGAAGAAGAGTATATCTTTTTCCTCACTCACAGAAAAAGGACCAAGATTACTTCTCATCTGTTTGCTGGCTTTGGACCCATTCCTGAGACAATCGCTATGACCTTGTCTGAGCCTGGGTCACGTGACCACCCCTAGCCCTGAGGAGTGGACTCAGACCTATCCAAACATGAAATGAAAGAAGAGCAGAGTGTATTTCCAAAGAAAAATTGGAGGTGCTGTTAATCCACTAAAACTGAAGTCCACAGGTCAAATCCCTCCCTCCTGCAACCCATTTTGTAAATAAAGTTTTATTAGAACACAGCCATATGTGCTTATGCATTGCCTATGGCTGCTTTTGAGCTATAAAAACAGAGCTGAAAAGTTGGTCAATCCTTGCATGAGAATCTAAGGTCCAGGGACTTTTGTCTGTTGTATTCACTGTTGCATCCTCAGGGTTGGAAGAGTGCCTGACAGACGGTGTAGGCACTTAATGAACATGTAGGCATTTAATGAATAAATGGATGAAAGGGAAGAGGTGATTGGCTTTGTACAAAGAGTGGATGCCCACCACCAAACCACAGATAGCATCAGCAAAATGATGCGTGCCAAGACAGCATCACCAAGGGTGACCTGAGCATGAGGAAGAACAGCGGATGTCTCAGGAGCTCCACGAGGAGCGCGGCTCAGAGAGGCAGGTGAGCTGCAGGAAGGGCTGGAGGAGATTCTTGGGTCTGCATGGGGAGAGGGTGCGCAACGAGGTACTGTTGCTGTTGTTTCGTGGCTAGATCGCGCCTGACTCTTTGGGACCCCATGGACTGTAACCTGCCAGGTTCCTCTGTCCATGGGATTTCCCAGGCAAGAATACTGGAGAGGGTTGCCTTTTCCTTCTCCAGGGGATCTTGCCAACCCAGGAACTGAACCCACATCTCCTGCCTTGCAGGCAGATTCTTTACCGCTGAGCCACCAGGGAAGCCCTCTCCACATGGTGCCCTTCCCCAAAGCTGCTTTAGCGAGGCAGCTAGCTGAAGGTGGATGGACAGGTGGAAACAGTTCGTGTGTGTCATATTTTGAGATTTGGGAGGAGCTTAGAAATATTCAATAACCCCAAGTCACCCACAGAAAGCTGAGAGCAGGCCTTTCGAGAAGGAGGCTCATGTTCTTAAACTGCCTGGATCCCTTGGGAAAGTTTCCTTCTCTCCTGGTCTTGGCTTAGAAGTTAATCCCTGAATGCCCAGCCTTCCTGCTCTGACATCCATCCTCCAAACAACTGAGAAGCAAGCCATACCAAGTCCAAGACCACACATGGCTGGAAGGATCTGCCATCCACTTACTGTCTAACTCATATTTCTCTCCAAGATCCAGAGCTCCAGACTTTTCCTCATGGGTTAAACATCTTCTGAGACTTTGAAATAAGCCCTAGGGGAATTGCCCTCTGTGCACTGTTTTAATTTCAAGCAGAAAGTATAAGGGCTGTTTATTCTTATCTTTTTTTTTTTTTTTTTTTTTTGAGCTTAATTCAGAGACCCCTTCTGCTAACTTCATTGGAGTATACTAATTGATGTCAAAATCAACCAACTCAGTTTCAGTTGCATTTGAATCCATTTAAACTTCAGGGTCCATTAAAGGCAGGATCAAGAGTTCCATTCCCCCAAGCATCAGTTCCCTCCCAGAAGAACTCTCCTCCTGCTGGGCTCCCTGTGCAGAGTCTGAAGTGAGCTAAATTTAGTGAAGGAAGCATTCAGTAGAGCCTCAGCCCCTAGTAGGCATCCACAGATCCATTTCTCTTCCCTTCCCAGCCCCTCCAAAATGGGCCTGGGAGCAGCCTAGTATTTCCACAGCCTCTGATTCCAGGAAGGGGGATTGTGAAGGGATTGACTACTTAAATTCCCGTAAGAAAAAGTAGTCTTTGCATCAATTCATCACCCGGGTTAGGGATCCAAAGACTCCCCTGGGATGCTGTTTGAATAAGCATCTGCATTTAGGTTTTCTTTAAGAAAAGTTGTTTAAACTGTCATCCAAGGTAGAAGTTTGAGGTTTTATGAAGTCATTTCCTGGGAAAAGAGAAGGCATTCTGTTGCTTAATGAGGGGCTCTCTCTCTCAGGGGTGCCGTTGTGCCTTTCTCACCTCGGCTGCTGGCAGCTGCCTGTCGGGGTGTGAGGATAAAAGCAGACATTATGAGCCTCTGGGTGAGGCCTGCCCCGCCCAGCCCTCACTCTTCAACAGCAGATTCTGCTGGAAAAAGACCAAGTCAGAGCCAGGCCCCAGTTTCCCAGGCCACGCTGTACCAGTGAACACTGGGTTTTGCTAAGACACCCTCCCTCCTCACTGATCTCCAGCTCTGCACCCCCTCTACCCACAAGGCTTCTTGATCTGGGTGCCCCCACCCTACACAGAGTCAGTGTGAGTGAACATTTATTTGTGTGGATTTGCATGCATTGAAAAACCAAAAGGTTAACCTCTGCCCGCAAGAAATAAAAAGTAGATGGATGAAGGTGAGCAGGGAGGGCGTGCTTGGAACTGTCTGGATGCCTGGGATCCTGTGCAAGAGTGCATGGCCCAGCTGGCCGCCACTAGGGGCTGCTGTGGGCAGGGAGTAGACAGAATGGAGCGCTGTTTACTCAGAGGGAGAAAGAAGAAAGACAAAGCCGAGGTTATTTCAGCTTGTGAATATCCTTGTGATTTCCGAGGATCTGGGTGCTTGCCCTCTGCCCCCATTTAGCGAGTACGTGGGTCCTTTCTTACAGTGTGGCCCTGCCAGGGCAGTCCCATCTGAAGGTCTCCTCTGGCTGATCAGGGCCTTGTGTTGACAGGTGCAGGCTGCTGTGGCTGACAGGGGCTGGGCTGGGCTTCAGGCTTCATCTGTATCACACGGCTTCTCCAAGGGGGCTGAGCAGAGCTGGACTGTCAGTGACAAACCTCGAGTAATAAACATGGAAGAGGGCAAACTAGATTAGGGAGGCAAGGTATCTTTCCCCCAGATTCTGTAGTTCCCTATCAGGCTGAGGCCAAGATAAGGAACTATTGGTGCTTCAGTATTATCCAGGGTAGCCTTTATTAAGCACCTACTACATGCAAGATACCTTACTCTAGTTTAACAATATTTACATAAACTCTATTCAAAAGAGCCATGTTAGAAATTTGGAGGGAGGGATGGGGGAGAGTTAAGAGGCTTTTGAAAACAGAGCTCACAGGAGCAAGGAAAGTGAGAAAAGCCTGTAAACTGCACCTATTTATTTATCAGGAAATAGACACTGGACGGGAGAAACAGTGAATTAGAGTAACATGCACTGCTTTCTTTATTTCCTGTGGTTTTGAAAATGCTTCCCTGCTGAAGAGAGATTTCCTCCACGTGCTAAAAAAGCATGGTGGCATTGTCATTGCTGTTTTTATTATTATCGTCCTTCTTACCTGGAACATTTTTTGCCAGTGTGAGCAATTGTCCATAGAGAATACCTATTGTTGCTTATTAATTTAGCCCTTTTCAATTTGAAAAAAAAAAAAAGACAAACCCATTCCTCCCCTATTGACAATAGATCTGAAACCAGCAGCATTGATAGCAAGGTGTTTGGGCAACAACATTTTGGTCTGGGCTCTGGCACTCTATGGATTGGCATTTCAGGCTCCAGCAGAGGATCTGTAATTTTGGTGAGGGTAGAATCTGGGCAGGACTTCTGCATTTGCTATCTGCAGCCACCCCTGGGAGCAGACAGCCCAAGGAGGAAATAATTTGGAGCCAGCCTCGCTCGATTCTCATTGTGCAGTCAGGCAGCCTTGATCTGGGCACACTCTGGTGTCTGTTGTGGCCCCCCAGAGACAGAAGGAGGTTTCTGGATATAGTCAAAGTTGGAACCTGTGTGGCAGGACAGGAGAGCAGTCTGAGAGCTGTTAGCTCACTCCTGACACTAACGCATAGTCAGGAAGCTTCTTGTTCTATCTGTATCCTTCACTGCCCTCTAATCATTGTGCAATGTGCATTAGGGAAAATTGTGTAAATAAGCCTGGTCCATTGTCTGGCATGCAACTTGTGCACAGTGATGTGATTCCTCCTCTCCTTCTTCCTTTCCTCTCAACTTGCTACCCCCACTCCAAAGGGAAGCTGTTAATTCAGTGATCTCTGCTGATGAAGGAATGGCCAGCGGTTTAGGAATGGCCGATGTCCTCAGCTCAAGGGCCTGGAGGGCCATTTCCTGGGCTCTCCAGGGCCAAGTGGAGGAACAGCATCAGGGTGAAAATCTGGATGCAAAGCTGGTAACCCAGAGAAACAGACTCAATGGAGATGCTGTGGGAGTATGAGAGACCCCATTTTGCTGAGAGTAACAGCAAAGGGCCTTAACTGTCTCATGGGTTCTGCATGGGTTATGTATTTTCTGCTTGTAAAGCATTTGACAGGTTTTAAATGCATCAAACCAAGCAGATTCGTTGTGAAGTGTGGTACACATATGCTGAGTATTTTAGAATCATAGCCACCAGGACTGCTTTTCTCCTGGTGTGAAAACACAAAGACAAATAAATACCTCCTCCATCCTTTGATCACAGTTCCCAGCATAGAGATCTCTGGATTTACATAAATATAAAGATGCATTTGTATGTCTGGAAATCACACCATACCAGATTTCTCAACTTTGTCTTTTTTTGTAGAAGGTTCAGCACTCAGGGATTCTTAGAGAAGGAAGTGATCTAAAGTGATGATTAACGCTAACGTCGCTGAGGAAGTTCACCTATATCCTTCCTGCACAAAGGATGCTCCACAATTAGCAGCATCACCTGGAAGCTTGTTGACAATGCAGAATCGCAGCTCCACCCCAGACCTAAAGAGTCAGGATCTGCATTTTAGAAAGAGCTCCAGGTGATTCTGGAGCATGCTGAAATTTGAGAAGCACCGTTCTTCAGCTCTGACAGATGCCACCCACTTCCCCCAAAGTCAGACAGCTCTTCGAAACTTTTTACTTATTAGCTATCATCGGGCTTTCTGAAGCGGCATGCAGTACGTCATCCCCTTCTTTTCCAAGTAAAGCAATTAAATCACTCACCCAACAAATATTTCTGGTGAGCACACTCTGTGCTAAGTGTTTGCACAGTAGGAAAGATGTGTATGTGAAGATAACAGGTCTTCATTCCATGGCTTTCCCTTCTCCAGACTCCCAATGTATTCAAACAATATGGCTCTCAGACCCCTTTCCCATTCTTCTTCAGTTCATCCAAGTTGTCAAAGTAATTCTTTCCAAAGAATTATCCCTCTTAAAAATTGGCACTTAACCAAGACCCTCATAGATCAGTTGGTAAAGAATTCTCCTGCAATGCAGGAAACCTGGGTTCGATTCCTGGGTTGGGAAGATCCCCTGGAGAAAGAAATGGCAATCCACTCCAGTATTCTTGCCTGGAAAATCCCATGGACAGAGGAGCCCTGAAGGCTACAGTCTACAGGGTTGTAAGAGTTGGACACGACTTAGCAACTAAACCACCAACTAAAACCATATATTTTTTTTTCCTTTTAAATCATATGATCCAGTAATCTCGATTTGGGGTATTCATGGACTAACCACTTGTTAAGATGAAATGAAGATGACACCTGGTAGTTTCTATCTTACTAATTCAATAGAATATTCTGTATTTGGGCTCATGCATGCTAAGTCACTTCTGATGTGTTTGCCTCTTTGTGACCCTATGGACTGTAGCCCGCCAGGCTCCTCTGTCCCTGGGATTCTCCAGGCAAAAATACTGCAGTAGGTTGCCGTTTCCTCCTCTAGGGGATCTTCCCAACCCAGGGATCCAATCCAAGTCTCATGTCTCCTGCATTGGCAGGCAGGTTCTTTACCTCTAGTGCCAACTGGGAGGCCCATATTTAGGCTTAGAGAAGTATATTTACCACAAGTGGAAGCAGATACAAAATGTAAATATTTCCAAAAAAAGTTTATTTACCCAAAAGAACTGAAATCAGGATCTTGAAGAGGTACTATCACTGTAATGTTCATTTCAGCACTGTTCACAACAGCCAGGATGTGGAAGGAACTTAAATTTCCATGAGTGGGTGAATCAGAGAAGGCAATGGCACCCCACTCCAGTACTCTTGCCTGGAAAATCCCATGGACAGAGGAGCCTGGTAGGCTGCAGTCCATGGGGTCGAGAAGAGTCGGACACGACTGAGCGACTTCACTTTCACTTTTCACTTTCCTGCATTGGAGAAGGAAATGGCAACCCACTCCAGTGTTCTTGCCTGGAGAATCCCAGGGACAGGGAAGTCTGGTGGGCTGCTGTCTATGGGGTCACACAGAGTCAGACACGACTGAAGCGACTTAGCATAGCACAGCATAGTGGGTGAATGGATAAGGAAACTGTAGTATACACACATAACATATACATAACATAACATATACACATAACAGAATATTACTCAATTTTAGAAAGAAGGGAAGTTCTACAACATGCAAAGACATGGATGAACCTTGAGCGCATTACATGAATGAAATAAACTAGTCTCGGTCAAATACTGCATGATACAACTTACATGAAGTATTTAAACAGTCAAATTCATAGAATCAAAGAGTGAAATGGCAGTTTTCAGGGGCTGGTGAAAGAGAGAACTGGGAAGTTACAAATCGAAAGGCATAAAATTTCAGTTAGGCAAGGTGAAGAAGTTATAGAAATCTGTGTGCAACATTGTACCTATCATTAACAAAACTTAAAAATTTAAGAGGGTAGATCTCATGTTCAATGTCCTTACCACAATACAAGTATATTTAAAAAATCATGTATTTCCAAGGTAGCCTGAAGAAATAGTGGTTTAGAGGGACTTACACTTTTGTGGTCTGGACAGAAGTGTCAGGGAGTCCTGTGGGGGAGGGGGTAAATCCTTTCACTTCTTTGGGCATCTTCGTCTAAAATCAGGCCATTGGCATAGATGCGTTTAGATAAGAGTAGTGTTAATAAGAAAGGCACTGAATTGTATTTAGGCAGTAATTGCTTTAACGCATTGCTTTAAAAAAGTCTTTAAAAATAAAGTGTTTTAAAGTTAAATGAATTCGGGGGAATGTGGAGTGACTCAATGCATATGGGGTTTCTCTTTGGCCTTGATGAAAATATTCTAAAATTGATGGTGGTGATGGTTGCACAACTCTGTAAATACATTAAAACCATTGAATTGTACATGTTTAAATGGGTGAACTGTGTGGTATTTGAATTATATCTCAGTAAAGCTGTTAATTAAAAGTATTTTTTTTTTTTAATAAAATGAGGCCGTTGGGACACATCCCCAGTTCCCTGCGTGTTCTATATTATTATTCTGGGCTCTGACTGGAAGGAAAAAGACTCCCTGCCACCACATGGCACCATTGGGGCACGCTACTTCTTTTCAGCCCACCCTCCAGGCATGTTACTAGGCCCTGGAGATGCAGAGCACAGCACCTCAGCCTTCATGGAGCTTCCTTTCTAAGAAGGAACGACAGAACGGAGGAGCCAGGAGAGCGGCACCCGTCTAGTGGCTCTCCAGCCCACACTCTGCAACTCAGATGGGGGAGGCCAGAGAGCAGGATTTGCTGCTATAACTGTAGGCCCATCAGTTATTCCTTATCTCTGTTTTGTCAGCAGCCCTCTTAAGAATGAGAGAATAAATAAAGCAAAAGAAAAGCTTTTTGTTTGGGCCTAAACCCACTCTTTCATTCAACACTGACTCCCACAAGGAGCAACTACATCGCTTTTCCTGGGCAGCAAGAGGAGGAAACGGGAGAAGCAGAGGTCCCATAGCACCAAGTAAGCAGCATTTTCCACCCCAAGGGCAGCAAGAAAGAGCCTGAAGGAAGTGGGCTCCGGGGTATGATTTACAGAGGGTCTTATGCCCATCCACTCCCCAAGTAAGTGCTCTGGAAACACAGGTCTGCTATAAAATGCAAAATGTATATTCAGGGGCAGCCAAGGGGGTGGATGCTGCCTCAGTGCAGATCCAGAGAGGAGCACTCCAGATGACTCACTGACATTTCCTGGTCAAGCTCTCTCAAGCATCTCTACTGCAAACAGCAGTCAGAATCCAGAAAAGCCTTTGTATAGGATGCCTGCCATTCTACTGGTGCAGGGAATCAGTTGTAGGAGGAAATAACACTTTGAAAAGGCTTTGTGATGGAGAGGCACTTCTGAGATGTTCCTTGCAAAGCCTGTGTACAGGCAACCCCAGCTTAATGCAGCCTTTGGTCCCAGAGTCCCCCTTGAGACAGGAACTCCTCTGGTTGGCCAGGAATCCACCATCGTGGAGGCTCCAGGAGCTCCTCACTATGGCCCAGTGATGCTGCTGACCATCCACCTGCTTATGTGTAGCTGCATGGCCCAGTGAGGACTTAGTCCTCTCTGCTCCCTTCCCATTTTCTTGGTTGTTCCGTGAGGGCCCCAGTGACCAAGGAGGGGGCTGTAGTTTAGGAAAGATTTTTCATCCTGCCAGCACTTCATATTGGTTAGGGTTCTGGGTTGCCTGCAACAGCAAGCAACTTTGGCTTCCTTGTACAAATGGAGATTTATGGAAAGATATAACAGGCAGGAGCTGCTCCATCTGCCATGGCCACAATGATTGACCTCTGACCATTAACCCTTTTCTTTTCAGCATTTTTCAAGACTGAAGGTCTGGGGAGAGAATATGTGCTCTCATTATCCTGGGGTGGGATTGACTCAGTTTTTGTAGCGAAAGGTGATCACCTAGAATTATTTTTCACCAAGACCATCACCAGTGGAGAGGGGCTGAAGATGATTCTGCAGTAGGAAAGTGGTGGGCCATCAGGGAAGGGACTATGGTGGGTAGTCAAAGCTGATGAATGTCCACTAGGTAGCTGGCCCAACCTCCATCTTGCAAAAGGCAATGAAAAAAATTACAATGCAAAGTCTTTGCTTTTTATTGTCTTTTGAATATACTGGAGGCAGCACATGAGGACCTTGACCTGTATTAGCACGTGGGGCCCTAGGCCCAGCCCCGCATCTCCAGGCTTGGCATCCTTGCGATAAAATGGGGCGAGTTCTGTCAACTTTGCAGGGTGGCTGTGAATGAGGAAATGAGTGTGAACATTCTCGAAGAGCAGAGCTCATCCTGTAATTGCGAGGTATTCAGCTTGCTGTGAATGGGCCAGCTGTGCCTGATCACCAGCTTTTCATTCCCTCCTAGTCTCACTCCCCTTTCATTTGCCTTTGCTCTGATTGAGTTAGTTTCACTCTGCTTTTGCCTCAGAGGGTTCAGCTCTCAGGTGGCAGAACTCCTCCTTCGTTCCCTGGCAGGCTCGCATCCAGTCCTCTGGGATTTTATGGTGCTTCTGCCCTCCATTGGATTCCATGTCAGCTGGTGGGAGAGCTGGAACAAGTGTGGGAGTCACCCTGTGATGGGGGGGCCCCCTCCTTGGCACCCGCAGAAGACCAGGGTGCCCTCCCCTCATCTGGGCTGAAGCAGAATCTAGTCATTCCAGCCCCTGCCGCTCTTGCATGTTTTCCTCGGCCTCCTCCTCTTTCCCCAGTTCGTTCTTCTTCTAAGCATGATGATGTTGGGACCACTGAAACCCAACAGACTGAGTGCCAAGTTGCCCGCATCTCTGTCAGAGGCTCTGAATGTAGCAGTTTTCTAATCTATTCTACTCCAACGAGGTGTCATTTGGATGTAACAGTAGCAGACCCAAACTTTCATTGGAAAGAACCATAGAAAAACAATATTGAGTCCTCTTGAAAAGAACACCCACCAGCATAGTAAAGAAGCACCAGGGAAAGGGCAGATTCCGAGCAAGAGTCGCCTCAATAGAAATCAAGACAAAATAAATTGGGAATCATAATTATAGACTAGCCTATGAGTGTCATAAACCTTAAAAATTTTTGTTAACAACTAGCAAAAGAAGGGAGGGTAATGCTGATTTTCATATCTTCCACAGAATGGAGTAAATAAATATTATTTAAAATTGATATATAAAGTTAAAAATGACATTTTCACGTTTTAATTATTATTATTATCTTAATCTAAGAAGGCTTTTTAAAGGAATTAATACCTCTAGTGGTACTATAATTTTTACTTCAAATTTATAAATTCTTTTAGGTTAACGTCATTTTTCCTACTCAGTTTAAGTAAAATTAAATTTAAAACACAGCATGTATAGTATCATCCACTTCACAGAAATATAGTTTACATGATTTACGTGGCTTCCAATTCATATATATGTAAAAGAGAAAGAGGTATTTGGAATAATATTTTTATAATTTAAAAAATATTCACACTATTTTACTGGTATCTATTTCTAGGGGTTAGATTTGGGATAAATCTTTAACTTCATTCTGTATAGATTTGGCATTGCCTAAATTATTTATAATGAACACAAACTGTTAAAAACAAAAAGCCCTGTATAAAAATTACTCTCAAAAAAAAGCATCTTGAGGAAAAGAACCCTGGGTTAATTGGAAAATCCGCTGTAGAGATAAATAATTTAAAGTGGATTCTTAGGATAACATATGTGATTTTTCATACCCAGACTATTTGACTATGTCTATAAATCCTGGTGATTTATAACTTAAGATACCTGCTTTTTAAGCATAAAGACTTCTGCCAATTAAAAAAACAGACAAACAAAAGAATCCGCTTTGCAACGTAAGGAATACAAGTTCAATCCCTGGTTGGGGAACTAAGATCCCACGTGCCGGGGCAACTAAGCTTGTGACGCAACTGCTGAGCCCGTACGTTCTAGAGCCCGTGTGCCACAGCCAAGACCCTAGGCAGCTAAATAAATAAATACATATTTTAAAAGAAATTCTAAGAAGACTTCCAGTTTAGAAATTTCTCTGTATGTTAACAGCAATGGTGCTGTTGAAGCATGACACCATGCTTTCTTTATCCATGTTCAGAGCTGGTGATAAGTTTGGGGCAGAGGGTGAGGAATGAGCTCTTGTGGTAAAGGCAAATGAATTTATTTTGATCAGTCCTACCAGAGTGAAGCAAAAAGTGAATGTACAGCAGAGTTATGATGTGAAGGAAGAGCTGGAAGACTCCTGTCAATGACAGCAAGCTTAGCCTTTAAGACCTAAAACCCTGTTTTGCGTTTCTACCACCTCCAGTTTGGGCTTGATTACCATGACAGCCCCATGCTTTTAGACTCTCTCTTCTTCGAGTTAATTTTTGTTGGGTGGCATCTTTTCTGCTCTCAGTTCAGGGAGAGTGAACTGAGAGCGCATGGGTTGGTGGGAGAGGGCTAGCCTGGGAAAACAGGGCGCTGCAAGCTGCTCTTCCAATCCCCAGCACCTATTGAGGAGATGCCCTAGGTGAAGTTGATCACATAGTGCACTCTGTAAAAGTGGGTGGGTTCATTTTTCAATTGAAAGTGAAGCTGCTCAGTCGTGTCTGACTCTTTGCGACCCTGTGGACTGTGGCCTACCAGGCTTCTCCATCTATGGGATTCTCCAGGCAAGAATACTGGAGTGGGTTACCATTTCCTTCTCCAGGGGATCTTCCCGACCCAGGGATCGAACCCAAGTCTCCCACATTGGAGGCAGATGCTTTAACCTCTGAGCCACCAATTTTTCAATTGACCTAGGCAAATTACATTTCTCCAAATTTACACCAGTCTTCTGACCCAAGCCCAGACATTGCTGCCCCGCAAAGCACTGATGTTTAACTAGGGCCTTATGCCCCAAAACAAGAAATAAATGACTGAAGTCTATTTCTACTGAAACTATGGGAAATCTTTGAAATCATTTGCCATAAAGAAATAAGGGAGTATATGCATTTTTATTTAAACATGGAGAAATATGTGGCATTATTTTGTGTGCATTTTGATATAAATATAACCTATGTAAAATATAATGAAATAAAATATATATTAAATACACAGTATGATATAATAGTTCTATAAATGCATCTAAAAAGTTCTGCAAGTCTCATAACAAAGGTGGCCTTTAGGGACAAGGGAGGGGACCAAGGTGGGCCATAGGGAGGAAAGAGACCCGAACTAAGGGACATGTGTAACATTCTCTCCTGTTCTCCCTTTTCTCTCTTTTTTCTTTTTTTAAGAAATAGGAACATACTTTACTTCCACAACTGAAAATTACTTTTAAGAATTTAGGAGTAATACTCTTCAAAATCACTGCAGAGTGTGACTGTGTGACTGAAAGATGCTCGCTCCTTGGAAGAAAAGCTATGACAAACCTAGATAGTGTATTCAAAAGCAGACATCACTTTGCCCAGAAAGGTCCATACAGTTGAAGCTATGGTTTTTCCAGTAGTCATGTACAGATGTGAAAGTTGGGCCAGAAAAAAGGCTGGGCACTGAAGGAAGAGTTGATGCTTTTGAACTGCGGTGTTGGAGAAGATTTTTGAGAGTTCCTTGGACTGCAAGGAGAGCAAACCAGTCAATCCTAAAGGAAATCAACCCTGAATATTCATTGGAAGGACTAATGCTGAAGCTGACACTCCAATACTTTGGTCACCTGATGCGAAGAGCCAACTCACTGGAAAAGACCCTAATGCTAGAAAAGACTGAAGGCAGGAGAATGGGGTGACAGAGGATGAGATGGTTGGATGGCATCACTGACTTGATGGACATGAATTTGAGCAAGCTCCAGGAGATGAAGGACAGGGAAGCCTGGCATGCTGCAGTTCATGGGGTAACAAAGAGTCGGACACGATTGAGTGACTGAACAAAAATGAAAAACAACTCTCCAGGAAGTTCAGTTATAAACTTAATTACTGCCTAGTCAAAGTGAGTCTTTGTTTTAAAAACTGATATCTGTTGTTTAATTTTTTCTTTTTTTGACGGGTGGGACTATGTTCCTTCTTACTAGTTGTTTGGTGTATTCCTATGGTTAATTCATACTGATGTATGGCAGAAACCAACACGATATTGTAAAGCAATTATCCTCCAATTAAAACATAAACAAATTGAAAAAAAAAACCTGATATCTGCATGGTACCTATGTTTTTTGATACAGTTGATTCTATAACATTACTGGGATGAATTTAAATATAAAAAGATGTTTGTTATTTGGTGTTTATACATGAATAAATATTATTTGCAACTGGGAAGTTGCAAAATTCATGTGCAAATTCATGAACTTGTTCGTGAATGGAACACAGTATTCACTCAACAAAATGCTTGTTAAAATGGCTAGTTGTCTGGCTGGCTGGATGAGTGGATGGATTACTGGCTGGATGAATAAATGACTCATGTGGTGTGAAAGATAATCATTTGTTAGAGTAAAGATGACCTTGAGCACAGTTTATAAATTTGAAACAAAAAATGTGGTTAAAACACATTCTCATTTACTTTGGTTAAGAGCTGAATTTGATAAAGACAGTGTTTCTTAACTTAAAAAAATCAGCAAAATGAGTGGTTGGACAAGATGTTCTAAATCTAATAGTAAAGCTGAAGCTGAGACTTCTGGTGTGCAACCAGGGAGCAGTAAACTGTTTCTCCTCTCTCTGTGAAATGAGAGGAAAACATACCAATGAACACCAAAACCATTTAGAAATGTGGCAGGGTGATTACACAAGTTACGAGAGAGGACAACAGTGCCCAGAGGTGCTGCAAAGCAGTCAGGAAAACCGAATCCACTGCACAAATATGGGTTGTATTCCAAAAGGGACAATAGAAAGGGACAGACAGTCACTGGCAGCCACGTTTCTGCTCCACCACAAATACAATAATGGAACCAATAATCGCATCAAAGGAAGCAAGAGATGCATCTTCTCACAGGCACTCAGGGAAGGGTGCTTGACCAGAGTGATGTCATGTCTTTTCCTAAATGAGCACCTTCTTCCTCTCTTTTCACTTCCCACCACAGGGTCCCTGCCCTCCCCTCCCGACATTGTTACAGCTGCAAGATGTGGAAAATATGAAGACTGAATGCGTAGCATGAAACTTTCATCTTGGTTCCACTATCAGCCCTCTCTGTCCCAGCCCATCAGGGCAAACAAAATCTTTTCTCTAAGCTCTAGAGGGCTTTTGGCAGGCATCTTGCCAGAAAACATCTCCTGGTTTATGCAGCAAAGAATCTCCTAGACGACAGTTTGAAAAGCTCAGTATTATATGATGCCCTGGGGTCCATGGTTCTCCAGGAGCTTCTAAGTATCATCACAAAGGGAATACCAAAGCAGAGAGTGACTTGGAAATTAGTGGGAATGAGAGGAAAGTGGTTTTGCCTATTTACACAACCGTCTAAAGAGGGCAGACTGAGGCTCTGGGTGGAAAGAAGAAAGGAGAGAGAAATAAAGTCCCCCTCCCTCCCATCTTCCCCCCTCCTCACTGGCTGGCAGTGACTGACTTTGGAAGTGCCATGAACGAATCTCTACTTAAAACCCATGCTGTCAAACTTGTTTTTCTGCACCTTGAAAAATTCTGTCAAATGCCATAAGCCATTCTGTCAAGAAAACTCTCGTTTTTAACTGCCAGATCCTTTGCCTTGCCTCTTTCTTCTTCAGAGCATTAACCTTCTTCATGGGCTGTTGGCCAAAGATGATGGAGGAGACGGATGCTCTCCTTGGTCATCCCGATGATTGAATGGACTATTTGGTGATACATTAAACCACTTGCTTCAAACTCTAATGCCTACAGGAGCCAGCCAGGCCACATAAATGAGCAAGCAGAACTGATGGCAGCTTTGACAAAGTGGACTGTCCCCTTCCCACCTGAGGACCTGGTCCTCCACTCCAGCTGACTGTTGACCTGCAAGGCTACTCTTGCCAGACCTCCTGATCTGTCCCATCCACTTCAGGAACAACAATAAAACCCAGAGAAACATAAAGGTTAACACAAACTGTTTTTCCTGAAGCTGTTCAGCTTGCAGTAATTTTTCCACTGGCAAATCTGCTTTCTCCATCTTTCAGGGAATTGTTTTGTTTTTCTCCTATTCTGTACTCTTTAAAAAAAAAGATAAAAACACTTTTTGTTATTTAAAATTAAAAAAAATAACACAAAAATGTGATTTACCAGAAGCTACTTTCTCTCTCTCTCTGCAATAACCTCTCCAAGGATAGGCAACTAACTCAGCCTGAATGATCCTGGTACCTTGGGCTGCTGGCCACGGCCACCGTGATTGGTCCAGGTCATGGGCCTGGGGCCCAACTTGGTCAATCAGTATCCCTTCCTGTTTCTTCTTCTCTCTCTCTCTTTTTTAAACAATTGGAGATTTGGGCAAAGAGCCTTCTTTTCGTTGTGAAGCTAGGAGAGTGTCAGTTAAGAAAAAAGACTCCAGCCTTGTGAAAGAAGCCAGTTTGAAGGAACACCTGGAGACCAGAAGTAGAGAGTCCTGACGGCAGTCAAATTCTCAGTCTCCATCGTCTCAGAAAGCCACTCCCTTCCTGTTCTTTTCAAGGACCGGTTTTGTGAGGAAACAAGCCCTCCTTTTTGCCTAGCTAATTTGAGTGAAGCTTCTGTCACTTGTCACTCAAAAAACTCTGAACTAGAGTTCCATTCAGTCTCATCTGACACTTGCTAGCTGTGTGGGCTTGAGAAAGTTTATTAACCTCATCGCCTCAGTTTCCTCATCTGTAAAATGGGAACATGGGGTGATTGGAAAGATTAAAACAGTCAGTCCCCATAAAGCACCCAGAACATGTGTTGTCATTGAAGTATGATCAAGTGGCAAAAAACCCCAGAGGGAAGAACCCAATCTGTCTTCAAAAGGACCCAAGCGGTAGTTCTCCAAGAATAATTTGGAAGTTGAAAGATGATTCTTCTTCCAAGCAGCTTCTCACTCTTTAAAGAATGGTAGCTACATAAGAAAGACATTTCTCTTTTCCTCTCCCAAAGAGAAGGAAAAAAGAACTTTATGAAATCAAATTCATGTTACATCAAGAAATTAGAAGACAAACTAGACAGGAACTCTAGAACAAGGCGGAATTTATTGCTTTTCTGGGAGGGATGGAAAGTTGAAGAGGGGGTAGAGTCGCTGTAAGACATTTAAACACCCACCACAAAGAGAAGTTACTAATGGGTGAGTGTAGGTATAATTTAATGCTTGCTTTTATGAGAGAATCCAGGAAATGACAGGCCTGTAATTTTGATTTCAGTTGTAGAGGGAATGAAAATTCTGTTCAGGATTAGAACAGCAGAGTGCTGTGAAAGTTATTATTTAATTAGGAGCTGTGAGCACAGATTCAAACAAGGGAAGAACTCTCATTTTGCAGGCAGTATGTTTGCTGGATCCTAAAGAAATGAAGAGACAGCAGAGAAGTGAGCTACCAACTTCTCCAAGACAGCCTATCTGAAATGCAGCCCAGAGTGAGAACGTGGGGTCATGAGTCCAAGGAAGCCTCCCTGTGAACTGCTTGTACCCCCGAGAGCCCTTGGTGCCAGTCTCATCAGAAATGATGTCATGTGAAGAATAAGAAGGGGAAGAACAAGTTGAGTGTCAATTTCTGTGTTTCAAACACCACTGAGAAAGGAAGAAGTTAAAAGGATGTTGAAGGGGTTGCAGTTTTGATCAGAGAATCAGCTTTGTGCAAGTCTAATGATAATACACCAGGTAGACGCTGTGGAGTCAGGGCACAGCATGTCCCTTCTTGGAGATTTTTAGGGAACGATGTGATAGCTCCCTGAAGACAGCTCCAGGAGAGGGAGTGGGACAGGTTCTTTATTTTCTGTTAATTTTTACTGGAGTAGAGTTGCTTTGCAATGTTGTGCTAGTTTCTGCTGTCCAGCAAAGTGAATCAGCTATTCATACACATATATCCCCTCTTTTGTTGGATTTCCTTCCTATTTATGGTATCACAGGCCATTGAGTAGAGTTCTCTGAGTTATAACATAGGTTCTTAATAGTTGAGGGTGATTTCACAGCTATTTTGCCCACTTTCACTTCCTCCGCAACACCATGAGTAATACTGACATTTACAGACTGTTGTGGAAAGTTTCAACACTAAATCTCCTTTGTAGACAAATGAAGATTTCATGAGTTCATGATACCTGGGAAGCCCTCTCTGTTGAAATGGTTGGAGAAGGTGGGTTAAATGACTAAGGCAACTCATGGTTATTTTTGAAATCACTATTTTTCCAAGGGTAGACAGCAGCCTTAAAAAATGGAGGATCAGGAAAAGGGTGGCTGATCAGTCCCAACATTTAGTTTACTCTAATTTGAACAGGTTAAAAAAGGAATAAATCAGAGACTGACTTGAAGAATCCATGTGCATCCAGGTTCAGTGCCTCCCGGGTTCAGTCTAATCAACTGCAAGGTAACATGGTCTGGTTACAAATCCCAGCGACCCAGGACCAAAAGTATTTCTAGCTTGTCTCAGAGAGGATACTAATTTCAATTCAGACAGTGTTATGTCTTACACTTTGTCAATTTAATCTCCAAGTTATACCCCCAGGAGGTGACCAGGTACAGAGAAGAAAGCTTATCTGAACCAAATGACACAGATTCTTGTCCCAACTCTGGTTCTCATTCTGGTGACTTTAGGCAAATCATTTTTTCCTGCCTAAGCCAGTTTTCCATACTATAAATTTGAGGCAATGAAGGGACAGACTTCTCTCAGGACCATCAGTGGTCCTTCACAGCCTAAAAAGTGGAGTCTAAAATCCACTGTAAAGGAGATCAGTCCTGGGTGTTCTTTGGGAAGAATGATGCTGAAGCTGAAACTCCAGTACTTTGGCCACCTCATGTGAAGAGTTGACTCATTGGAAAAGACTCTGATGCTGGGAGGGATTGGGAGCAGGAGAAAAAGGGGACGACAGAGGATGAGATGGCTGGATGGCATCACCGACTCAATGGATGTGAGTTTGAGTGAACTCCGGGAATTCATGGGGTCGCAAAGAGTCGGACATGACTGAGCAACTGAACTAACTAATTAACTGAAATCCACATCTAGTCTCCAAAATTTTTTTTCCTCCTTATCTTTTCAGACTTCTCTCTATACTGCCTCTGGCAAAGGCTGAACACTTCATCCCTTCCAGAATGTTCCTGAACATTATCCCACCATTTTCCTCTTTCTAGAAAGCTCTTCAGCTCCCTGTCTACTGCTGGAACACTCTCCTCTTTCAAGATCTATGCCATCATTCCTGACCCCAAGAGGATTTATCCATCAGGACCCATAGGGCATTCGTGAGCCTGTGACAAGCTTTGAGACCCACAGTGGAGGTTCCTCTCAGAAAGAAAGCATGAGTTCCAAAATATGAATACTGCAAAATTCAAATATTTTCAAGATAAATGTTGACAAAAAAAAATTAAATTTAACATGAGAACTGGGTGCGTTTTAGTATGATTACCATATCTGGGGCAGGAACTTCAAAGGAAAAAGTATGTGAGGTTTTACAGATGTCTCACTGGGAAGACCCCTGCTGAACCTCATGCTTGGAAGGCTCTCCCTCTCCTTATTGCTTTGCCAGCACTTTGTGGATACATCTATCCCACCACTAACCTCACTCTACTCTGTAGCAAGTGACCTGTATCCACTGCTGCCTCTTGTTCTTGAGGACAGGAGTCCTGTCTCCAGTGGGGCATCCCAATTAGCAGCCATAGGCCAACAGACAGTTTTCAAATTAGAACATTTTACCAAATACCCGAGTTCATGGCTTCTTTTAAAAATGTAGATGATCTGGCCACACCTCTCCCTTTCACGTTTGCATGAAGTGATAGAGCTGAGAAGTCAGGGATGTGTGGTCTCCCGTTTGCTGAGTGCCTTGTGCCCACATGGGTCATTTATGTCATCACCCTGGCAACTGCAAACCCTGAATCTGGGGCCCTCCTTTCTTACTTTTTTGTATTACTCCTCTTCTTCCTCTTTATACCCAGCACAGTGTCTAGCAAGGTATGTATTTATTAAGCAAATAAGTGATCACAAGGCTTGGAGCTTAACATCCTCAAAATTCACTACTAAAATCAGACTTTGAGTTGCACAGAACAAACCTTATCCATTTACTAATGGCATGACACTCTTTTCCCTTTTCCAGCTGGTTGAGGGAGAGAAACTAATAATAAGTTATGTGGAGTGTAATTGGATCATTTTACTGAAAATGATCACAGCAGTAACAAATTATATCTGTATGATGGATCTCCAGCATTACTGAATTTTTGGTCAAATTTGCACGCAAATTACTGTCTTAACTCCAACATGATGCATCCAAGGATTTGTTAACACAAGAGTGTCAGATGCAATGGACATGCATAACGAAACATGAACCAAAAGCAAGATGAATGCCTACCATCTAGTGTCTCTATTTTTCTTTTATCAAATAAAATTAGTTTTTTTCCATCAGTTCATAAAAGCATTCTTGATGAGATGAGAAATTTAGCTGAAAGGAGTGCTGGAGAAGCCTAAGCACTGCTGATAAGAGATTTGAAATCATCATTTCAGGAAACTGAATTATTTTTTTAAGTTTCATATTTGCTTCTGAGATTCAAGTTACAAAGGTCAGATTTGAGAACATGTGGAAAAACATGCTATTCCATGGCCTCAACTCTGGAATTTAAGGTGATATTTCCAGTGACGATTTGACCTGGACCACACATACACTGCAGTACTAACGTGGCTGGCCTGTGTTAGCACAGGGAGCATATCATCTTCCCAACCAGATTCTAAGCTCCTTGAGGGTAGGCACTGTCTCCTTTCCACTCAGTCTCTTTACTTTCCTATGCAGTGCCCTGAGCGTAACTGGTACCCACATATCTACGATTACTTGCTAATAAACACACCCAACCTATTTGCCTTTACACACAGCAAATCTTCACAGAAAGCTCTTAGAAAAGTAGCAAGCTCTAAAGTCTGGAAAGGCCATGGAAAAGTGAGTAGATTTATGAGGGGAGTCTTTGTCATTAATAATTCATGGAGGGAGAAAACTACTATTGGAGAATAGTGCTCTCTTCCAATGCTATGGTAAATTTCTATGTTATTGCAATGGAAATGTCACCACCTTGGTAATGAAAAATGAGATTTATATATTGGCAAATTACATCAAATCAGATGTAGTTCAGTTTAAGAGATGGGATTTAACCTGTGAAATATTGAAATCTAGGAAATAATGAACCAGAATGTAATAGAAATCTCTTGTAGGATTATTTTACAAACCAAGAATACACCCACTATTATCTTTGAACTATGATGTGTGTTTCTATTCCTTGGCCAAATAGTCATTGACACCAGTAGTCATATGGCTCAGATCAATGAAGGGACATAGTAGATTGGATTATCCTCAAACAAACAAAATTTCCTCCCACCGATCTCATCCAGTCTCCATGGGAGAAGTGAATTTCCCTGCCTTGACTTTGAGCTGGGCCATGTGACTTGCTTTGACCAATTAGATGTTAGCAGATGGGCATATAAACCGAGGCTCAAAGTGTGCTAGAGGATTGCTGTTACCCACTTGTGCTTCTGCCCTTGACTTGAGAAGAACATTCCTTGAATAGTCATTGCCCCTTCGGTCTGGGCCCTGAGCTGAGATCTGTGAAGCAAAGAGGCCGCCAGAGATCCACACACACGTCCACTTGGGAGTATTCTGTAACACAGCAGTGACTGACTGATACAAGGGCCCTGCCTGCCCAAGGCCTCTTGTATGTATATGTACAGGAAACTTGGAGATTCACAGCATCTCAGGGGAAGAAGGGGCATGGGCAACTGGGAAATACTGTTTTTGAGGATTCAGAACACCAGTGGTTGGATGGAGAAAGAGGTAGCTTTGGCTGTTGATTCTAGAATTCTAGAGCTGGGCTCTTGTCACATAGCTGTGCTCTGAAAGAAAGCTCACCTGTATTGCTTTGAAAAATTCTATCATTGAAGACTTATCATTGAAGGAATTGAAAAATTGAAGAAATCGAAAAATGGAAAAACTTAATCATTGAAAAATTCTATCATTGAAGGAAGAAACCAATGAATTACAGACTCCTCAAACTCTCTGTCTACCTCTCTCCTTCTCTTTCTCTCTCCCTCTCTTTCAATTTAGGGATGGATGCAGTATGGAGCAGCTGACAGTACACTGGATAAAGAAGCAAGAAACTTCATTCTGCTGCTGACTCTGCCACTGCCTCTCTGAGACTTGGGCTAAGTTACTTCACTTCTTGGAGCTTCATTTTCCTCATCAGTAAAGCAGAGCTGGTAATACGACCTGCCTCACAGAGGCATTGAAGGGATTTATGAAATAACAATTCTAAAGTGTTCACGACAATGTCTGGCTCAAGCTCTGCCTCTGGGGAGAGGCCGATAGCTCTTCCTTTTACAACCTCCTGCAGCAGAAAAGGTTACATATTTTCCCCGTCTGTCAGGTAAACATGTGCAGAGCCAGCACCCACAAGTATCTTCCTGTCAACAAAACTGGCACGTGGCAGCCTTCCTGCAGAGCAAAACAGGTCTCTAGGGTCTTGAGCTCTTTCTGTAAGAGCCATGTGTTTCCTGGAATCCCTGAGTGGGCCATTCTTAGTAGAAAGGTAACACCTCATATACTCCAATCTGGTCTTTTGACTTTACTTCCTGTTTCACACATCAGTCCCTACCAGGTTCGGTTACTGGAGCTGCAGTCAGCTTTCAATCTCGCCCCAATAAACTTCAATCAGCAAATGCATGCCACTCTCAGTCTATTTGAGATTTGGATACCCTCCCTATCTCCCAGGCATTTGGCCCTGATTCGTCCTCCAAAAGTTCATAATCCCTTTGAAGAAGACTTCTAGTGGGGAATGTTCCTGTATCCAAGAGGTTTTTTTTTTTTTTTTTTTTCTATCTTTAAAATTGAAATATAGTTGATTTACAATGTTGTGTTAGTTTCAGGTATATAGCTAAGTACAGTTAGTTTCAGTTACACACACACACACACACTCATATGTATGTTCAGTTCAGTCTCTCAGTCGTGTCTGACTCTTTGTGACCCCATGAATCACAGCACACCAGGCCTCCCTGTCCATCACCAACTCCCGGAGTTCACACAAACTCACATCCATTGAGTCGGTGATGCCATCCAGCCATCTCATCCTCTGTCGTCCCCTTTTCCTCCTGCCCCCAATCCCTCCCAGCATCAGGGTCTTTTCCAGTGAGTCAGCTCTTCGCATCAGGTGGCCAAAGTATCGGAGTTTCAGCTTCAACATCAGTCCTTCCAATGAATATTCAGGACTGATTTCCTTCAAGATGGACTGGTTGGATCTCCTTGCAGTCCAAGGGACTCTCAAGAGTCTTCTCCAACACCACAGTTCAAAAGCATCAATTCTTCGTGCTCAGCTTTCTTCACAGTCCAACTCTCACATCCATACCTGACCACTGGAAAAATCATAGCCTTGACTAGATGGACCTTTGTTGGCAAAGTACTGTCTCTACTTTTTAATATGCTATCTAGGTTGGTCATAACTTTCCTTCCAAGGAGTTAAGGGTCTTTTAATTTCATGGCTGCAGTCACCATCTGCAGTGATTTTGGAGCCCCCCAAAATAAAGTCTGACACTGTTTCCACTATTTCCCCATCTATTTCCCATGAAGTGATGGGACCAGATGCCATGTTCTTCGTTTTCTGAATGTTGAGCTTTAAGCCAGCCTTTTCACTCTCCTCCTTCACTTTCATCAAGAGGCTTTTTAGTTCCTCTTCACTTTCTGCCATAAGGGTGGTTTCATCTACATATCTGAGGTTATTGATATTTCTCCCGGCGATCTTGATTCCAGCTTGTGCTTTCTCCAGCCCAGCATTTCTCATGATGTACTCTGCATAGAAGTTAAATATGCAGGGTGACAATATACAGCCTTGACTGACACACTCCTTTTCCTATTTGGAACCAGTCTGTTGTTCCATGTCCAATTCTAACTGTTGCTTCCTGACCTGCATATAGGTTTCTCAAGAGGCAGGTCAGGTGGTCTGGTATTCCCATCTCTTTCAGAATTTTCCACAGTTTATTGTGATCCACACAGTCAAAGGCTTTGGCATAGTCAATAAAGCAGAAATAAATGTTTTTCTGGAACTCTCTTGCTTTTTCCATGATCCAGCGGCTGTTGGCCATTTGATCTCGGTTCCTCTGCCTTTTCTAAAACCAGCTTGAACATCTGGAAGTTCACGGTTCACATACTTCTGAAGCCTGGCTTGGATAATTTTGAGCACTACTTTACTAGCGTGTGAGATGAGTGCAACTGTGTGGTAGTTTGAGCATTCTTTGGCATTGCCTTTCTTTGGGATTGGAATGAAAACTGACCTTTTCCAGTCCTGTGGCCACTGCTGAGTTTTCCAAATTTGCTGGCATATTGAGTGCAGCACTTTCACAGCATCATCTTTCAGGATTTGAAATAGCTCAACTGGAATTCCATCACCTCCACTAGCTTTGTTCGTAGTGATGCTTTCTAAGGCCCACTTGACTTCACATTCCAGGATGTCTGGCTCTAGGTGAGTGATCACACCATTGTGATTATCTGGGTGGTGAAGATCTTTTTTGTACAGTTCTTCTGTGTATTCTTGCCACCTCTTAATATCTTCTGCTTCTATTAGGTCCATACCATTTCTGTCCTTTATCGAGCCCATCTTTGCATGAAATGTTTCCTTGGTATCTCTAATTTTCTTGAAGAGATCTCTAGTCTTTCCCATTCTGTTGTTTTCCTCTATTTCTTTGCATTGATACCCGAGGAAGGCTTTCTTATCTCTTCTTGCTATTCTTTGGAACTCTGCATTCAGATGCTTATATCTTTCCTTTTCTCCTTTGCTTTTCACGTCTCTTCTTTTCAAAGCTATTTGTAAGGCCTCCCCAGACAGCCATTTTGCTTTTTTGCATTTCTTTTCCATGGGGATGGTCTTGATCCCTGTCTCCTGTACAATGTCATGAACCTCCGTCCATAGTTCATCAGGCACTCTATCTATCATATGTATGTATATATATATTATTTTTCAGATTATTTTCCACTATAGGTTATTACAAGATATTGAATATAGGTCCCTCTGTTTGGGGTTCCCAGGTGGCACAGTGGTAAAGAGTCCACCTGCCAATGCAGCAGACACGAGTCTTGCGTTTGATCTCTGGATCGGGACAATTGCCTGGAGTCCTCTTTGGTAATCACAAATTTTGTTTCTATGTCCCAACAGGTATTTATTATCTCTATTAAGACGCCATGCTCCGTGCCAGGAATGCTGCAGCAAATGAAACGATGCCTCTTGGAAACATTTCATCTGGGGCAGCTCTGTCCGATAGAAATAGAATATGAGCCACATGCGTGCGTGCTCAGTCACTTCAGTCATGTCCGACTCTTTGTGACCCTATGGACTGTAGCCCACCAGGTTCCTCTGTCCATGGAGATTCTCTGGGCAAGAATACTGGAGTGGGTTGCCATGCCCTCCTGCAGGGGATCTTCCCAACCTAGGGCTCGAACCCTGGTCTCCTGCATTGCAGGCAGATTCTTTACCACTGAGCCACCAGGAAAGCCCTGTGAGCTGCATATGTAATTTCAAATTTCCTAGTAGCTTGATTAAAAAAGTGAAATTAGGTGAAATTAACTTTCATAATGTATTTTATCTAACCCAATATGTGCAATGTGTTATCATTTACATGTAACTGAGATATCCACATTCTCTTATTCATGCTAACTCTTTGGAATCTGGCTTTACACTTAGCACATCTCAGTTTGGCTGCCACGGTTCAAGTGCTGGGTAAACATGGCTAGTGGCTGCTTCAGAGGACAGCACAGGCCTACAGAAACTGGCTAGCAGTGGAAGGTGAAGGGCACTTGCATTCAAACGGGAATGGTGAGGTTAGGAGGGAAGTGGAGCTGGGCCTCAGAGAAAGAAGGGGGAGAGAGATGGCATGTCAATGCTGCACTGAAAGTCAGCTCTGTGTGCTGATGAGGACTGTGTGAGGAGAGGGTGGAGCAGACGTGTTGGAGGAATTCCAACACAGATCATTCCTACCACAGAAGCATTCTGAAGGGAGAAGAGCCAGCTGGTAGTACCATGGGCCCAAATGTGAGGTTTGGCCTTTGAACATGGGTTCACTTTTTATTTACGCACAACTATTTATGGAATTTATTTATGGGCTTCCCTGATAGCTCAGTTGGTAAAGAATCCACCTGCAGTGCAGGAGACCCCAATTTGATTCCTGGGTTGGGAAGATCCCCTGGAGAAGGGATAGGCTACCCACTCCAGTATTCTTGGGCTTCCTTTGTGGTTCAGCTGGTAAAGAATCCACCCGCAATGTGGTTGACCTGGGTTTGATCCCTGGGTTGGGAAGATCCCCTGGAGAAGGGAAAGACTACCCACTCCAGAATTCTGGCCTGGAGAATTTCATGGACTGTATAGTTCATGGGATCCTAAAGAATCGGACACGGCTGAGTGACTTTCACTTTCTTTTCTTTTTGGAACACCTACTATGTGCCAGAGATTGTGAATATGGTGGTGAACAAGATGGCCTCTTCTCCGCAGAAATCACATTATGTTGGAGGTGGGGATAGAGGAAACAAGCAGTAAATAAATGGAACAATTTCTGATAGTGATAAATACAAGGAAGGGTGGGGAACGAACCAGATGAAATGATGGGCATGGTCTGGTTGGGTGGTCAGAATGGTGGTATTCTCCATCGTCCCCTGCAGATCCGTTCTCTCCCCTGCCCTGTATAACAGGAGGCTGAACTCTGTGGGGTACAGTAGCAGACATGTCCTCTCTTTGTTCTCCCTGTTGGGTCTGGCCAATGGAGGACACTCACAGGAGATTGAAGAGTGGGAGGCAAAGGTTAGTACATTCCAGGACCCACCTCTGACCCAGCCGGACCACGGGTTGGGCAGTGGTTGAGTTCCTGAACCTGTGGTCCCAACTCTTGCCAAGCACTGTTGGCATTCTTTCCTCCTCTTGCCCCTCCAAGCCAGGGATCAGTAATGTCCCCCATCTGGCTCATCCCTGATGCTTCACTTTTCTTTCTTGGTTCCCATAAGTCCATCCGTACCTCTGTAAAGTAAGCCTTCATTAAGTTTTCTTCAGTCACTCCTCTAGGTATTCCTATCACTTCACTCATGGTCAGGGAGGCCTCCTTGGGCTTCGGCTTGAATGACAAGGAGCTAGCCAAGGTGACAAGGATACTCCAGGCAGAGGGGCCCCAGGAGCAAAGGACTTGCAGATAACAAACTAGGTATGTCACAGGTGTAAGAAGAAACCCAGAGGGAGCTAAGTTCAGCAAGAAACGAGAGCAAGAAAAGTGAGGTCAGATTACACAGGGGCTCATGTGCTGAGGGAGAAGGCGATGGCACCCCACTCCAGTACTCTTGCCTGGAAAATCCCATGGATGGAGGAGCCTGGTAGGCTGCAGTCCATGGAGTCGCTGAGGGTCGGACACGACTGAGCGACTTCACTTTCACTTTTCACTTTCATGCATTGGAGAAGGAAATGGCAACCCACTCCAGTATTCTTGCCTGGAGAATCCCAGGGATGGGGGAGCCTGGTGGGCTGCCGTCTATGGGGTCTCACAGAGTCGAACACGACTGAAGTGACTTAGCAGCAGCAGCATGTGCTGAGGGAAATCTCTGGGTTTAGTCTGAGTACAACAGGAACCACTAGAAGGTTTGGAGCTGAAGACTAACATGTCTAATTGATGCTTTGAAAATACATGGCTCAGGACTTCCCTGGTGGTACAGTGGATAGGAGTTCACTGCCAATGAAGGGGACACATGTTCAATTCCTGGTCTGGGAAGATTCCATGTGCCACCTGCAACTAAGCTGGTGCACCACAGCTACTGAACCTGTGCGCTGAAGAGTAGCCCTCGCCCACCACAAAAAAAGCCCATGTGCAGCAATGAAGACCCAGCACAGCCAAAAATAAATACAGTTTTTTAAAAAACAGAGAGTAAACCCTTAAAAAGTTCTCATTGCAAGGAAAAAAAATTTTTTTAATATATGGCTCAATAATAATAATAACAATAGGATTAATAGTCAAGATATTTCTGTTCGCAGGAAGAAAGAAAAACAAAACAACAAAACCAAACCAAAACCAACCCCTAAAGGCTGGGATCATATTAAAAAGTCACAGACATCAACCTGAAATAGCTCCCAGTGAACGAACTAAAACACTTTCATCAACAAAATAAATAATAATGGTCTTGCATTTTAACCCAAAAAGGAAAATACATAGTCATGAGCCCACCCTGTATAAAAATGATTGAATAAATAAATGAATGGAGGGGAAAGGCTGACTCTCCCTTAAGAAGAATTCCAATTAATAATTGGAGAAGGAGTGAGGGGAATAGAAAATCACTATTAGAGCACTGCAGTACTCATTGCTGCAGGCAAAATCCACCAATATATGCTAAAATTCATGGGGAAAATTTAAGAAGAAATAGGATATTTGCCTTAAAGTATCTAATTTCAAATATTAATTAATTACTGTGGTGGATTTAATATATGCCTATTAATACAAGCTTTCACTGCACATGGTGACTGCAACCATGAAATTAAAAGACACTTGATCATTGAAAGAAAAGTTATAACCAACCTAGACAGCACATTGAAAAGCAGAGACATTACTTTGCCAACAAAGGTCCGTCTAGTCAAGGCTATGGTTTTTCCTGTGGTCATGTATGGATGTGAGAGTTGGACTATAAAGCTGAGCACTGAAGAACTGATGCTTTTGAACTGTGGTGTTGGAGAAGACTCTTGAGAATCCCTTGGACTGCAAGGAGATCCAACCAGTCCATCCTAAAGGAAATCAGTCCTGAATATTCATTGGAAGGACTGATGTTGAAGCTGAAACTCTGATACTTTGGCTACCTGATGTGAAGAGCTGAAGCCCCTGACGCTGGGAAAGATTGAAGGCGGGAGGAGAAGGGGACGACAGAGGATGAGATGGTTGGATGGCATCACCAACTCAATGGACATGAGTTTGAGTAAACTCCGGGAGTTGGTGATGGACAGGGAGGCCTGGTGTGCTGAAGTCCATGGGGTCGCAAAGAGTTGGACACGACTGAGCGACTGAACTGAACTGAACTGAATACAAGCTCTTTGATAGGCTTTGCTCCAGGAGGGTGAGCTTATCTCCTGTATCCTTGAGTGTGAGCTGGGTTCCGTGAGTCACATCTAATTCACAGAGTATGGAAAGGGGAAAACAGTAACTTTATAGGGAGAAACACAATTGACACCAATTTCACCAACCCATGAAAGTTAACATTACCAGCAATAAGACATGTTGGTCTCCCCTGACATGATGGGATGAGAACTCCTCGTCTTTGTGGTATATGTCCCCAAATCTACAGCCTCATCTAATCACAAGATCTTCAGCCAAATTCAAATAGCCTATGGTATTCTTCAAAAGTCAAGGTCATGCAGGAAAAGAAAAGACTGAGGAACTGTCACAGATTAGAAAAGACTAAGCAGTTGATGACTGAATGCTATGTGATGGCCTGGATTGGATTCTGGAACAGAAAAAGGGCATCCAAATAGAGCCTATAGTTTAGTTAACAGCAGATGGTGACTGCAGCCATGAAATTAAAAGACACTTACTCCTTGGAAGGAAAGTTATGACCAACCTAGATAGCATATTGAAAAGCAGAGACATTACTTTGCCAACAATGGTCCATCTAGTCAAGGCTATGGTTTTTCCTGTGGTCATGTATGGATGCGAGAGTTGGACTGTGAAGAAGGCTGAGCACCAAAGAATTGATGCTTTTGAACTGTGGTGTTGGAGAAGACTTGAGAGTTCCTTGGACTGCAAGGAGATCCAACCAGTCCATTCTGAAGGAGATCAGTCCTGGGTGTTCTTTGGAAGGAATGATGCTGAAGCTGAAACTCCAGTACTTTGGCCACCTCATGCGAAGAGTTGACTCATTGGAAAAGACTCTGATGCTGGGAGGGATTGGGGGCAGGAGGAGAAGGGGACGACAGAGGATGAGATGGCTGGATGGCATCACTGACTCGATGGATGTGAGTATGAGTGAACTCTGGGAGTTGGTGATGGACAGGGAGGCCTGGTGTGCTGCGATTCATGGGGTCGCAAAGAGTCGGACACGACTGAGCGACTGAACTGAACTGAACTGATTACATCAATATTAATTTCCTAGTTTTGACAACTGTATATGGTTATATAAGACATTAAAATTGGGGGAGATTGGATGAAAGGTATATATATGGAAACATTATGCTATCATTGCAATTCTATGTCTAAAATTATTTCAAAATAAAAGTTTAAAAAAAATACATGGTTATATAAATATCTACATATACACACATATGTAGATTGGCTATATATGGCTCACATAATTATGAGGTTGAACCATCCTATGACCTGCTGTCTATAAACCAGAAACCTAGGAAAGTTGTTGGTGTAATTCAGTTTGAGTTGGAAGGGCTGAGAACCAGGGGACCTGATGGTATAATTCTCATTTTAAAGTCAGGAGAAGACCAAAGAATCAGTTCAAGCAGTCAGGCAGGGAAGGAAAAATCCTCCTTTCCTCTTCCTTTTGTTCTACTCATGCCCTCCGTGGATGGGATGCCACCCACCCACGTTGGGGAGGGCCATCTACTTTACTGACTCTACCAATTCAAATGCCAATCTAATCTGGAAACACTCAAACATATCCAGAAATAACGTTTAGCCAAATATCTGGGTTCCCTGTGATCCGCCCAAGCTGGCACAGAAAATTAACTGCGACAGTGGTCCAAGATGAAGGTACACGTGACAGCAAGAAATTTACATCCAGTCATACCCACAGGAGAAAAGCAGGGAAATTTTGGTACAAATCAAGTTAGCACACCCTCAGAGCTCGCCTTTGTGCCTACACACTCTTTAACACAGGGGCAGAGGGGTGAATCCATACTCCCAGTGAGTTTCAGGACCTGAGATCTGGCCTGTCTGGGCCTGAGTGGTTCTATCTGTAAAGTGGGAAGTTGGGTTGTGTATTTCTAAGGCCTTCTGGGTTTGAGACATTCAACTCTGAGGGCAGATTTACTGGATGATAATAATAGCTCAAGCCACTGCAGCCAAGTAAAAACTTGTTCTACTTCTTGCATAGTAAGATCACCACGGTAAGAGGCAATCATAACAACAACTATAAAGCTAACACGCACTGAACTCTTGCTGTGTGCTGGACACTATTCTAAGACTTGACACGTATCAGCTTACTAAACCCTCAGCACATTCATTATCAGAACCTCAGAACATTATCATTATGATCGTCTCCCCTTTAGCGATGAGAAAGCTGAGTCAGAGAGAGCTGGAGGGAGGTGCCCGGGGTTACACTGCTCAGGAGCAGTACAGTTAGCACTTGAACTCTGCAGGATTATACCAGGGTTCTGGATTGTTCTGTGCAGGAAGGCACAGGATGGGGGCCCTGGAGAAGATGATGAAGTCCCAGTGAAGCCAGGGACAGAGCCTACCTCCTCTCCCAAAGAGGGAACAGTGCATCCTGGCTGGTGTCTGCCCATTCTATGCGTAGGACCACAAGGGGCCACATTCTCAGGCCAGGCCTGGCCTCTGGATCAGGAGTACTGGGGCAAGGAAACACAGTGACTTGCTGACTCTGAAAGCAATTTCCTTTCAGCTGCCCCCCTGGGAATAGGGGAAGACCACTCTCTCATTCAGATTCTCCCTATCTCTGCTCTATCTCCTTCCAGCCTGGCTCTTTGTGGATGATGTGGGCTCACGGGTACATGCAGTTCATTTATTTTGCTTCCTCTGTTGGTTTTACAGAAATTACAAAGTGATAAATACTCAATGTGAAAATATTCAAATAACAAATAGCATAGACATCTACAATGGAAGAAGTGAGAACACCACCCTCCTTCTTCCCCACCACCCCCAGCTTCTGTGGCCTTCCCCAAATCCCACACTCTGGGGACAGTGGCCATTAGCAGGCATTTTCTGAGGATGTGACACCAACTTTTTCTATACCAAAAACAGGCCCATGAGAACCAGGACTGTGTCTATCTTGCTCCTTGTTGTTCTGTTGACCTAAAACAAAAAGACAGCCAGATATTTCTCCAGTAAAGATGAGTTTATTCAGGATCAACAGAGAACTGCAATTTGGGGTCTGCAACTGTGGTGAGCTGCACACAAGTCCCCACAGGGCAAGGGCTTTTAGAGAGGGGAAAGGAAGGCAGGAGGGCTCTAGTAAACAGAGTCCATGGCTTTCCACTGACCAAATCCTAGACAGGAAATAAGAGAGGTCTTTCTTCTTCCTGTTGGGCTCTGCTGTGGTCACAGGGTGTGAGAACTCCCCTTTTTAGTCTCCCAACTCTATTTAAATGAAATTTCCATTTATTCTTTTTTTTTTTTTTTTTACAGTTCCCAGAAGTAGTCCTGGGTAGGTGGCCAATCATGTGCGTTGAATGCTAGATGAATAAATGGTTTGTTCATCAATGTACTCTTTTTTTTTCCCCCAAGAAGCAGATCTATTGACCTACTTCACTTTTTTTAGAGACCACCAAGCATTCCATAATCTAAATGTACCTTAATATATTTATCCATGTCCTTGATAATATTTCTGAAGTGTTTTTATCACAAATACGGTGCAACGAGCCCTCTTTTCTGGAGGTCTTAGTATGTGTGGATGACCACGTCATAAGGGTGATTCTCTGACATGGAAGTGCATCGAAGAATATGCTTAAATTCTGCCCTAAAGATGTTAAAGGACACCACGGCAGCTGGACAGAGGACAGGGGCTTGTGGGGGAGGGTGACAAGTACTTCCCGATGGGGTTAATTCAGCATCTCCTGTTCAGGCTTGGGTTGAGGCTTATAAGGAGCCTCCTTCAGGACTCTGGACAGTGAACCTGCAGGTGGCTGAGGGGACAGACGAGGATCTCTCTACCTGGGTGCTGATGACTCCTTGGAACTCTGACTGTCAGTGCTTGTGACTGTCAAACTACTTCACTGGATGGGCTTCTCTGAATCTTCTGACCACCACAATGCAGGCTGGAGAGCTAATGCCATCTGCATTTACTGGAGAGGTGAATGACATAGCCGTTGAACACAGCTGCTCCTGAAGCCAAACTCTTTTGGACTTTTCAAGGAAGAGAGTCAATAAATTCCCCTTTTTTGTTTAATCTAGTTTGGTCTCCATCACTGAAGGACTCCTCATTAAGAGTGATCCTAGGACACAAAATGTTAAACACAAGTAGAATAATAATTAATGGTAATGATTTTACTTGTAATTTTTAATGAGAATGTAGTTTATATACAGTAAACTTCAGGTGTTAGATCTTCAGTTCAATGAGTTTTGATGACAAATGTATGAACACCCCTATTAAGACACAGGACAATTCCATTACCTTTGGAAGACCCCTTGCGTCTCTTCCTGGTCCATCTGTCCCCACCTCCCACCTCAAGGAGAACTGCTGTTTTAATGTCTTTTACCATAGATTTCTCCTGCCTGTTTTAGAACTTCCTCTCAAGGAAACCAGACAGTATGTGCTCTTTTGTGTCTGGCTTCTCTCACTCAACATGATGTTTTAAGATTCATCTACATTCTTTCAAATAACACCTAACATATTCCAACCCTCCTGGTGTGCCAGGAACTGTTCAGTGCTTTCCATTCCTTACGTCCTCGCAATAATCTCATGGCGTGTGGTTATCATCCGCATTTTGCAGAGGACACTAAGGCTTGCGGAGTTTGAGTAACTTGCTCAGATCGCATTGCCAGTCAGTGAATCAGTCAGAATTTGAACTTGAGGGTCTGACTCCAGAGCTGGGGGCCCAAGAACCTGGCGCAGGTCACACGGCGCTGGAAGCAGGTCATTAACCACCTCACTCAGGCCCCTCTGGGCCTCCCAGCTGCTCCTTCCCTGACCGGGCTGAGATCTCATCTCCGATTCCACTGTGGTGGGGGGTCACCTTCACAACCCCCTCCCATGTGAGCCAGCTTGGGAAGAGAGAGCCGAGTGTGTGAAGGTGCCTTGGCTGCCGCGGTGAGTTACTGCCCTGTCTTCATCCTCTGAATGATGATCGTCTGCGAAGCCTGACCCATAAATACAGTTACATTTCTGGGCCTGTCTGTGGAAAGAAAGATTATCTACGGCTATAAAAAGGGTAGGGTGAAGCTGAAAAAAACAACTGCCACCCAGATAACCCAAATTAAACAAAAGCCTTTCCATCTAAGATGACACCTGATTCAGAGTGGAATCTGAGGGGACGGTGCAAAGCTATTAGACTTACAATGCACGAGCCTGACAGCCCAGCCCACACCCTCCTTTCGGCCATCAGCCACCTAGGAGCCGGCAAGGCTGCAGCTGTTAGAAAGCTCTCAGTTTGGAAGAGTAGGAGCCCTGCTCCTTGTCCTGCCGGCTTGGCTTCCTGCCACACCTTCCCATACCCATCAGCCTAGACTTCTTGAAATCAGAGAGAAAGGATCCCTGGAGTTCTCTGCAAGGGGAGTGGGGAGGCAGCTGTGGGCAACTGGAATCGGGAGGAATTTGGGCCAAATAAACTGAGCAAAGGAAACAGGGAAGGACAGTAAATCCCTTGTCTGCTTTGATGGACCCAGAGCATTCCCTGGCTGTGTGATCTTGAGCAAGTGGCTTAACTTCTCTGTGCTGCTGTTTCCTCATGTGGATAATAATAAAACTGACATGATCAGGCTTGGGAGGCTTCCCTGGTGGCTTAGCAGTAAAGAGTCTGCCTGCAATGCAAGAGACCTGGGTTCGATCCCTGGGTGGAGAAAATCCCCTGGAGGAGGGCATGGCAACCTACTCCAGTATTCTTGCCTGGAGAGTCCCTTGGACAGAGGAGCCTAGTGGGCTGCAGTCCATAGGGTCGCAAAGAGTAGGACACGACTGAGGTGACTTAGCACGTACACATGCATCAGGTTGTTGCGAGGCATAATCGAGTTTATACACGTAACTGGTACGGTGTCTGGTGGATAATAGACACTCAGTAAATGTTTATTACATTGCTATTACCTCCACTGTGGTCACTGGGACTGTGGAAGCCGCATTCTGGCCTGAAAGTCCTCGTCTTGTCTCTGCCACTAACTGGTTGTGTAGCCTTCAGCAAGTCACTTCCCCTTTCTGAGTCTCAATGTCCCTATCGTGAAAGCTAAAAGGCAATTCCAGAGCACATATTTTAGTCTATACTTCTTGGAAAGACAATATTCAAGCCAAGCTTTCCAGCTCTTCTTCCTGCTCTTCCCACTCCTCCTCAACACCCCAACTTGTCTGAAGATGTCAACAACCCCTCCTCCCCCGCATCTGAACCTGGAAAAGGAGGGACAGCTCCAAGCCCAGTTCGGAAGACTATCCCCCTCCATAGAAGATGCACTCCGCTGGCTGCCTCCCTTAGGATGTTGCTTTAAGTCAAACTGCCCAAGTCCCCACTCAGACACTGGCCAGCTGGTTGCCTGACATCTCTGAGTCCAGACTCCTCTTGTGTAAAGTGGGGGTAATAGTAACAGCTATGCTACACAGTTATTATGAAGAGTAAATGTGACTGTGCCAGTTAAAGAGCTCAAATGTTTAACAGATGTTAGTCATTTTTATATTACTGTGATTATCATCATGACTATCTCTTCCTTTCTAATGCTGCATCTCAGGGACAAGCAGTGCTCAGTTTGGGGAAACAGTGGCCTTGTTCATCACTCCTGAGAGCCATCTGTTTTTGCTGCCCTCCTCATGTGCACAGCCCACCCCCCGCACCACCCCCTGACCCCCCCAACACCTCTCCCTTGACCACCTGGCTCTGGGAGTGCCTGGACTGGCTGTCCTGCGGGGTGAGGGCAAGGGCGAGGAGCTGGCATATAGCTTCTGGCCTGAACGCCATGATTTTCAGCCAAACTGGGCTATTTCTGCAGGTTTACCAGCAATTTCAGCTGTTCAGTAAACACAGCCTGTGAGTCAGGAGCAGGGTAAACTGTGTGCTCAGACACATATTTAACATCATCCTTGTGCCGTGATTGGCAGTCAGAAAACCAAGGGTATAATTTTCTATCAGCGCATCACAAGCCTCCAGGTTCACCTAGGCCACCATGCTCTCTTCTGGAATTAATGGTGCAACTGACTGTGATCCAAAAACAAGTCAGTCTAGATTTTTGCAAGAAAAAAAATCCGTAAGTGAAGACTTCTAAGGCTGACCCCCCACCCCAACACACATAGCAGCCTGTTGAAGGAACTGCACCCCTTCCAACCCACCCTGGGTTCTCCCCACTGTGTTCCCCACCCTCTCCTTCTTCTTACTATTCAGTATTCTCTTTTGTGTCTTGGCTTCATTTCCACCACTACTTTATCCAGCCTTGAACTCCCAAATGACCACACTTCAGTGCACATTCCTCCTTCTGCATGATTTAAAACCAGTAACAACCACAACAGCAACAGTAATAATGATGATACTATTTAGAGGCCATTTTCTACGCCGTGTCAAGCATGGTGTTAAGTGCCTTATGAGCACTATTTCAGTTAATTTCAGAGCAGCCCGTGGGGCTTAGATATGACAAACATGACTCCCACCTTGTCAGGAAGGAAATGAAGATTAGAGAAGGTAAGTAACTTGGCTGAATTCTCTATAGCAGTGATCTTGAACCAAGGGAGTCTGATTCCGGAGCCCAGGTTCTTAACATCTGTGCATCGGTGTTCTAAAGAGTCACATGTCATCTTCCACAGCTTTCTTCACATCTTGGCTTGTGACCCACAAAGTTGTTTTAGTGAATCATGCACTTGTAAAAATAGACTACTTCAGGTTCCAAATGGGAACATCAAAGAGCACTGTCCATATTTTAAGGACTTTTATTATTTCTCTGCACTTATCACATAGGTATGTACACATCCCTGTTTACAGGGTAAGGAGTCCCTCCTAAGTTTAGTTACAACCAAAAACAGTCTGAAGTTCTCTGGGCTATGGGGCCCCTCTGGGGAAATGTTGAATGGGTCCTGCTCCCTCTCTTTCCTACTTCTTGTAATTATGTAATCAGTGGCAGAGATTTTTTCTTGCTCTGATGGATGTGAAGTTGCTGAGCAAATCCTGAAATGTTGCATATCATCAGTATCCAGGTTGATTTTCATTTCTGCTGAGTGGCTTTGTTCACATATCCAGGGGCAGATGTGTGGGCGGGGGTGGTGTGTATCACGGGGATGTCATCACGGGCTCCGAGTCTCCCATTTCACTGCCCTGTGGTCATTGCCACCTGCCAGCCCTCTGGTGCTGTTTCTTCCAATCAGAAGCTCAACGCCCAGAGGTTATCTGCTTAGGTGATGGGGATAGAAAAGCTTCCAGTCCTTTGGGAAATGTTTCCAGGAAGATTTAGCCCTGTCAGTTTTTTTCCATACACCTGAGAGCTAGTCAGGGCAGTAAATCGTCCACCCCAGCAGCTGGGGAGACTGAGGCAGGGGTCTGCTGGTTCCTCCTTGGCCCTTGCCAGCTTCCCCGACCCCAGCCTTTGCTCTACTGTTCTTTCACAGGTCAGAGAGGAGCTTTGGGACTTGACTCCCAGGCAACTTCAACTTTACCATCAGTGCAGGAATCACAACGATCCTATATATTTACATGGGGGGTCTTGCTTCTTACAAGCTCAGAACGATTTCTTGGGTGTTGGACTCATTTCTTCCAAGGTCACTATGGAAGGTGTGCTTTCTCCTGCCTGTCCTTAATACCTAGCTGGTATAAAAGGATGATGGTCAGGACATTCTGGTCGTGACAGCCTGTAGGGAGTGCGGGCTGGCATTGGATTTCCCTCAGTTTAGCTTCCCAAATCTTCCTGTGTGCTAATTTCTCAACCCTGTTTCATTATCACCTTTATCAAAAGTCTTTTTAGACATTTTTCCTTATTTGCCTTCCACTCATCCATGAAATATTAGTGCCACACATACACTGTATGTCTGTTTACATACTACATACATCTCTGCTTATGCCTAAAGAGAGAGAGAGATTTTTTTTTTTTACCCCTGTCCTCCCAAGGGCCAATTTTTACCCCCCTGGGGGTGACTTCACCCCATTGAGAATGCAGGCTCTAGAGAGATAGTACTGATTAGCGTGGCCTCTGCTTCTGGTCTGTACAGGAAAAAACAGCACATCCTCAGGGGGTTATTGAAGAACTAAAGGTCATACTGCAAGTAACGAGCTCAGCACATGCTTGGGGTCAGTTAAGCACTCATAACTGCTATCACATTATTACTAGTGTTAATCATAAGAGATTTGGGGAATGTTTACTGGGGAATTATTATATGATGGGATTAGAGCTTGCCATAAAACTCAGTGACTTATTGCTCATAGAAACCCTGCGAATTAGGGACTGTTATTATCATCTTACAGATTAGAAAACTGAGGCACAGACCCATTGTCTGAGGTCCCAGAGCCCATACTTGACAAAGCCAGCATTTCATTCCGTGGAGTCCAGACTCCTCACCTTACTGTTAACCCTGATGCTGTGTGCATTAGTCGTGTGAGTACAATGTTAGTGGAAACATTAGGATTAATTAACACTTAAACTTTTTCAATGCCGCAAGCGGCCTCACTGGTACTTTGACTTCAAGTGGTTCTGGCCCCTGTGGTCATCTCAGGACTCTGAAATGAACTTTCCTGATTCTTTCCTTGCAGGCAGAGCTGCCTGAATTCCTGATAAGGATCAGTAATTTGAGTTCCCACTTCCCGGCCTGGGGAATCTACTCAGGCATCCCCATGACCATTTTCCCCTCTTTGGAATCAAGATGGCACCGAGTGTGGGCTGCTGCTGAGGAGATGCATGTTGCCATGGCAGCAGCTCATGCCTCCTTCCTACCCTCTCAGAGGTGCTCTGACACAGGCAGCAGTTTCTATGGTAACAAGCTGAGTGGAGGGTCCATGAAGAAAGAACTGTGTGTACTGACATGGGGGAGTTGAAAACGAACCCTGGGCATTTGGAGGGCTACCCCACCACATGTCCAAGGTAAACAGCATCATCACTGCAGGAAAGGTCCCAGCAAGCGGAGTACTAGAGACATCAGAGTTTTTTAGCTTATTGTCCCCTACAAGTTCACCTTTTGTCTTTTTTATATAGACAATTTAAGACTTCAGAAAATAAAATGAAGAGGAGGAGACTGTAGTTAGAGTATATAATTCAGGGGTGTATAATTCAATTCCTATGCAGGCAGTAGACCCACAAATAAACTTTTAAATGGTTCCAAGCCCTTTGGAGAAGTTTCAGAGCATGGAGGGACTGATGTGCTGTCCTTTTTGAAGCTGTTCGCTGCCCAGCTGCAGAAAGCCCTTCCTGCTGACCGCCAGCCCTGCAGCTGCTGTGCCTTTCAGAGCCCATGCCTTTCCTGCTGCCATGAAGATGGGATGCTCACCTCACCTCTCTGGGGCCATGGCTGGATGCACCTTGGAATCTTGCCCCGCACATCAAGACTCCCTTTGCCCCTTGCAGGTTTTTAAGGTCACAGGAAGTGTGGGAGGAAAGCCCAGTACTCTAATAAGAGCAGGCACAGCAGGGAGAGACCTTGCGGCAATGGCAACTGTTTTGCATCTCTTCCTGAGCCAGCAAATGGGATAACAGGCGGGGTGAGCTGGCTCATGCTTATTGAGAGCTTACTATGTGCGAGGTATCATTCTAAGCAACTGACATCTGTTGATGCATTAATTTTGCCAACAATCTGATGAGATAAATAATATGATTATTCCCATTTTACAGATGAGGGAATAAGCACAGAGAGCTTGAGAAACTTACTCAAAGCCTCACACTTTGTAAATAGCAGGGTTAGCTTTCAAATCACACATTAGGACGCTGGATTTGGGCTGTGGCCATGGGAAGAAGCCAAATTAGTAGACGTGGGGAAAACTGGGCAGAAAGCTTGCAGCCAGAAGAGGCTTATTAGTGTTATTGGTTTAGTTTGGGTCACATCTCAGCCTCCAGAGCAATTATTTGGTTGATGCTGTCTTCATATTGGCCAAATCTGGGTCACCTGCCCAAACTCGGCACAAGGTAACAGAGGGAAGATGTTAAGCATTGGTAAGGAAGGTCCCCATATGAAAATCGGTGCTGTGAGCAGAAGACAGGGTGAGTGTCCTTAACCCTTGCTCTCCAGGATCGACATAGAAATGGGGACCAGCCATTCATCAGCCAAATCCTGCACCCACTGCTTCTGCCCACTCTGAGTCTTCAGCTTTAAAAGGCAGAACCCTAACCCTAACCCTAACCTAACATCTCTCCTCTCCCTAAGGTGGGAGTGGCTGGCAGGTGGCACTGTGCCAAGCTGGCCTCCGTGTGACTTGATGGGTCACCCTGCTCCGTTGGATACCTATTCTCCCCTGACCTGCACTCATTCTGCCTCATTCCTTTCGCTTTCTGTGTCTCTCACCCACCTCTCCTCACACTCACTTCATTCGGGCTCTTTCATCAGAAATGCTTCCAGTCTTTCGTCTTCCCCTTCTGCCCACCCTTCTCCTGGCATTTTCCCACTGTCATTAGAAACCAGAGCCCGGCTTCCCTACTGCTTTCTGAGCTCTCCTTGAGGCCCCAGCTCAGACACATATGAGCCCAGAGGCTTTTCTCGGTTGCTCTTTGAGCATTTTGAAGCATGTGCTTCAGGGAACTGAGATTTGGGGAGATGAACCATCTCTCGCTGGGTTTTGGTTGCTGAGGGAGAGCAGAGGCTGAGAGGTGTGGGGCCAGGTTTGTCTCCTTCCTCTCAGACTTCTGAGCCTGGAGGAAGAGCCAAGCATTTCTGTCAATGGACATTTACTTCACCCTCGCAGATCTTGACTTTCTCTGCTTTTCCACATGATCTCATGGGTACTTTGGCTCCTTGGACCTCTCTCCTCTGTGGCTCTGGGGTCCTAAAGTGATAGAAATTAAGGCACATTTGTTTGGCTGCCAGATCTTTGGAGATTTTGTCGCCCACAGTGTCCTTCATTTCAGGGGAAGTGGAGAATGTTCAGATAGAAAAATGGTTTTGAAAGGCCGCCTCGTGACAGGCAGGGCTTATGAAGGTCTGAATGTTGGTGTCCTTCCTCAGAGTTTCATGTTGAAGCCCCAACCACTAATATGATGGCATTTGGAGGTGGGACCTTCGGGAGGTCATCAAGTTTGCATGAGGTCATGAGGACAAAGCACAACCTTGAGCTTTCCAAACTCCCAAATGGGGAGAAATCAGCTTCTGATGTTGAAGCCATCCCGTTTGTGGTGTTCTGTTTGAACAGCCTGAGCAGACTAAGACGGGGGTGTTCATAGCAGAAGCCAAGCTTGCTCCTTTGTTCAGAGAGCTCGGCAAGACTATGCCAAAACTGCCTGGGCTCACTGACAAACTTTGAAAGTGTAAATTCTTGATTTCACGTACCAGATACGCGAGAAACATAAATTCATTACTCTTCCCACGTAATGTGTCATTAGTGCTGTTCACTAAACATTTTTGTTCTTCTGATACAAACGCAGGATTGCACTACATGAACTCTTAGGGTTAGGTATGCACATGTGACCCCTTTGGGCAATAAAATGTATGTGGTCTCTTGCAGTTCAAGGCTGTAAGAGCCAGTGTGTGATTGATCATCTTCTCTTCCTCTCCTTTCATATGCCACAAAATTATGATATAGGCTGGGGACTTCCCTGGTGGTCCGGTGGCTAAGACTCCATGCTCTCAAAGCAGGCAGTCAGGTTCAATTACTGGTCATGGAACTAGATCTCACATGCCACAACTAGGAATTCGCATGCTGAAACCAAGACTCAATACAGCCAAATGGAAAAAAAAAAAAAAATAGATCTAGGCTGTTCCATCACCCTGAGTCCTAGGGTGAGGAGACATGAAACACCCCCTCTCCTCAGTACACTATGGATGCATGCCATGAATGCCATGTTAGCCTGTATCACTCTAAACCACTGAGACTGGGAATCACTTACTGTTATAGCAGAACACAGCCTATCTTGACTGATGGTCAAGTCCTTTTATGAATGGGCTGAGTGATCAAGGTCTGAAGGCACTTTTGTTTAATGGATATTTCCTAACCCCATTAGCCTAAAAGAGCCTCTCCTCCACCCACCCATCCACCAGATCTTCACACAGTCCAGCACTTACTTATTTTCAGGTCTCAGCTCAAATATCACCTTTTCTTTTCAACTTTTTATTTTATATTGGCATATAGATGATTAATAATTCAATGGTTTCAGTTGCACAGCAGAGTGACTCAGCCATACATTAACCATTCTCCCCCAAACTCACCTCCCATCCAGCCTGCCATGTAACATTGAGCAGAATTCCGTGTGCTATACCATAGGTCCTTGTTGGTTATCCATTTTAAATATAGCCATTTGTACATGTAAACATCGCCTTTTCATGGACGGCCCTGTTATGAAGCACCTCCTAGTCCATCACACCTTCATCCTTCACAGCACTTGTCAAAAGCTGATATAATCTTGTTTATTTGCACCAAAATAAAAGCTCTTTGAAGGCATGGACTTTATCTTGTATGCCACTGTTTCCTCAGTCCTTAGAACCCTGCCTGGAACCTGGGACTTCAGTAAAGTTTGTGGAATGAATCAAGAAGTCAATGGGAAAGGAAGCAACAAAGAAAAAGGACCCATGTCCTTCAGGGGCATTTTGGCTTAAGATACATCTTGAAGCAAATGGGCCTTGGAAAAGTGAAACTCTTCTTCAAACAAATTGATAATACTATTCAGTATCAGACCTCGGTATAATCAGAATACCTCCTGAGAATACTTCAGTAGCAGTTAATTGTCCCAGAGTCTCCCCCTCTGTGTTCATTGTCACAGAGTTCACCCCTCTGTGTCATCCTCTCTGAAAGGCTGCACTGGCCTCCAGTCGACATATTATTTGCTTCACTGCACAAGCACAGCTCTCCACTGGAACACCTTACATGGTACATGTTGGTGTCCCTTAGGCCAGGAGCCCCCTGTGAACAGGGACTGAATCATTACCCTGCATTTCCCATAGCACCAGTTCTGCGGAAGAAGTTTAGGAAAGCTGATTGGGAATGAACCGTCTTCTATTGTTCGTAATTATTGCCCACGTGTTATTTGGTCGTTGCGATAGACTGGAGGAAGGGGACTGGAGAAGACTGCTTTGTTCTCTCCTTATGTCTTCTTTGTGTTGAGCATGTAGAGAACGTTCAATAAATATTGACTGATTTCTTTTTCCTTCATCACACCCTACTGTGTCTTGCCTTTCTTCCTCTATGCAGAGAAGGTGCTCACAGAAGGAGCTGGTAAGCTTCCTGTAAACTCCATGATCAGGGTGTCTGGGCTTCTTCAGAAGAAAGATTAAGTTGCACGGGGAGGCAGCTACCACAGATGGATAATACAGTGGTTGTACCTCCAATATTTCTAAATCCCACATTATGACACTCTGGATAAAGATTTCTGTGTCATGTTCAGGTGCATGAGATAATTTGGGAGTTATTTTGCCCAGTAAACACTAGTCAAAGAAGTAAATGAACAAATGGCGAAGCTGAGATAAGCAGAAAAATTAAAATCTTGTCTCATATGCAAATGACATAAGAAAATCAATTATACCCAGAAAGAAATCTTCTCATTTTCTAAAACTCTTCTATAACACCAAAATATTCTTCAAATGAAATCTGAAACAAACCGATTTTCTCCTTTGGTGTGAGATCTGTGAAACCCTTAGAAGTTCCGGTAAGATGCCAGAATGATCCCGGTCACTCCTGTCACACTCTGACAGTCAGGCATGCAGTGCACAGGACTGGCGCCCTGCAGATGGCTGCCTGGGCAGGAGCTGCCCGCGTTAGCTTTCCTCACAGCTAGGTGTCTTCATGCTCTGCACAGTGCAGATTTGTGGCCACAGAAGCATCTCCTGCCTGGCATAATCCCTGCGCTAATTGAGACAGCTGGGGGAGAGAATCATGTAAATAAACACTGGTGGCGAGGTTTAATGCTCTATCAGAGGAGAACGCAAGGTATAGTGGGAACCATGGGGGAAATGACTAACTGCCTGTTTAGAGTCAAGGAAGGCTTTGAAAGAGATGCTTAAGCTAAGCCTTGAAAGAGGTAATGAAGAGGACCTTCCAGCTCGTGAGGCATGATTGCGGAAACAGAGGCACGGGGAACAACATGGCGCCTTGGAGCCTTTCCAGGAACAGCAGGTGTTCAGCACTGCTGGGGAACAGGGCAATTCCATGCTGCCTTCAATCTGCTTTTCATCAAATTTCTGTAGTCTTGCCAGGATGCAACATCAATCACACACATTCGCATGTACACACGTACAAATATGCATACATGAGCACACTTTCTGGCTTTAATCTAAAATACACTTTGTGTGCTTCTCCTGGTCCATGAAGTTTGTTCTGAAGGCTCAGACATATACAAATATGTGCACGCACAAGCCAAAGAAATAGACTTGGATCTTGGTCCAGAGAAATGCTGGGGAATTATCTCAACAAATAGAGCAGATATGTGATTCCCTGAATAATTATTTTGGATTTGTTGTTGTTTTGTTAAATTTAACAATCGGCTCTCCTCCACATCTTTGTTATTAGCAAGTAATGGAGCTACATCAGCTGTTGATCTCAGACCTTCCCAGCTACCAGGAAGCCAGACAGGAGCTAACTCCATCATCTTCTCCTTCTTGGAACTAGTCATGGCAAGAACCATCATAGCACACACTTTATCTGACCAATGATCAGGGTCATTTTGAATGACAACTTTATGGTTTTCCACATAAACTCACATCCTCTAAAAAGACTTCAGTTGTCAGGGTCAGTGATAGAGATCCGAATGTCTCAGCATCAAAATAAGTTCTGAACTTCTTTCCCTCAGTGTTGTTCTGGTAGGCTAGTTCCACACCAGCAAAATCTAGTGGGGAGGTGGCAGTGGGAACCCCCCACAAGCTGGAGGCCCTCTTGGTCAATAGGCCCCTCATTCCACTGCTGTGCTATCATTTTGGTTAGAGGTAGTAATGCCTGCCTTTTAAAAATACCAGGCAGTTACTTTTGTTTTCAGCAAACACACGACCAGGAAAGTGAACCAGCGTGGTCTGGGGAGAAGGAAGTTAATCAAACATTAAGATTTAAACCTAGTGGCAGGCCAGGACCAGAGAGAGTGCCATCACCCCAACAGCCTCCCAATCGCCCTATCTCACTGGACACCTGCTGTGTTTTAAATACCCTCCAATAACACCAATTGCACTGCAAGGACTTGCTAAAAACTTATGTTCTAACTAAAGTACAGATTTTTTTTTCCTTGAAAATTAACTGAGTAGAGTTTGTTATCTGGTGACTATCCCTGTTACCTGTTATTCCCTAGAAAAAAAGAAGGATCTGAGGGATGGAATACACATCCAGGATAAGGATCAGAGGTCAAATGATGCCAGGTTGAGCACAGAAGAGTGATGTCGATGGGAATTATGGGCAACTGTGACTAAGACATACCTTATCTATTTCATAACTTTGTCCAAACCCATTTCTTAGGATTTTGTGGGGAGGAAAAAGCAGAATATGTATTTTTATCAGTTTTTCTGAGGCTGAAGAAACTTCTTCCAGAGAAACTGGCTGTCTTGAAAAGGTGAATCACATTTTCCCAGAGGTAGAAACAGATGAACTCCAGTGTGTGTATGTGTCCTTGAAAAAAGAAGGGGAAAAAAAGAAGAGCAAGGCGAGGGTTAGGGCTCAAATGGATCCACACAGCGCTGGGAGAAGGGCTGAGCAAACCTGCTGTCAGCGGGACGGCTGGCTCCAGCAGAGAGAGCTGGTGGTCTTACTACAGCGTCCCTGCCGGGTGCTCAGAAGGGAACTGTTTTCATTTTTTTTCTTTTCACGCTGCACAGTCTCACGATTCTCGCCTTCCCTCAAAGTCCAGCAGCCAGCATTTGCAGGATGGTGATTTATTTCAATTCTGCTTTTATTAATAGCTTCCCAAATTTGGTAAAATCAAATCATCTTGCTGCTGCCCAGAATATTAATATGTAGTGTTGACAGTGGAGCCACCTCAGCAGGGTGTGCTCACAGACACACACAAGCATAGATTTAAAGCCGAAGGACTTTAAAATCTTACACTTTGCACTTTAAAACACATCCTGCATTTAGCTCGAAAAGAAATGTGTGTCTATTAGCCCCCACCCCCACCGCTTCTTCCGTCTCTTAAAATGTAAACTCACCTTCACCACACATTTTATAAAAATCCTTTTCCATTTTTACATCTTGGCGGGGGGGACAGATTTTCATCTTGACAAGTCAATTCCCTTTAAATGTTTTGAAGATTTTTGTCTTTAATAGCACACTTTGCAAAGAAAGGGATTTCTCGGTTTGTGGATAAGATTATACACTCAAATACAAAATATTTAGGTGTCTAGGGGACAAAGCTATATAGTTGTGATTGATAGGTCTTTTCAGCACGGTAAAGGGAAATCAGCTCGGGAGTTTTCTTTGTTGAAATCCTTTCTTTGTTGATTGCTTTGCCTCTGGCTGAGCCCTTGGAGGAAAGCTTCCCAAAGTGGGAAGACTCACTGCCCTGTCTCTTTTATCACCGTCATTCAGCCGACTTGTGCTGAATGCGCTGGGGACCACACTGTGTCCATTAGAAGCCCCTCCCCACAATTTCAGCCCAGAATAGGATTTTAAGATTGGGCTGTGATCAGAGCGTCCTTCTCTTGCCCTCTGTGAGACCCCCATCCAGACTGAGGCCCTCTTCACACACATGTGCATCTGCTCAGGCCGCTGTCCGTCACCTGGGCTGATGGAGGGTGGCTACAGGGCTAAAGACCCACATCATTTCTACAAGGTTTGTGGTTGTGTTAGTCACTCAGTCGTGTCCGATTCTTTGTGACCCTATGGGCTGTAGCCCACCAAGCTCCTCTGTCCATGGGATTCTCCAGGCAAGAATACTGGAGTAGGCTTTGTAAGAAACCAAATGAACTTGGTTCTGAGGGAACCAATGTATTTTCTAAATTACTTGTTAGAGCTTGGCCTCATAGGCTCCATGTTATTAAAATGAGGTCACACAAAGCAAAGGTGATCAGGGATGGGAACTAGTCAGACTGGGGTGAAAAGAGCTTCAAGCTCAGTCACAAAACTGATACCAAGAAAATAATCAGTGGTCTGAATCCGCCACAAGGTTGACCCCTGACTTTGAGATTTGGGGGAAGCATGTTTTTGTTGTGTTCTTTTCAGAGGCATTAAAAAATTGTGGTAAAATACAGTAACAAAAGTTATCTTTCTAAGCACTTTCAAGCATGGTGTTTACGATGTTGTGCAGCCGATCTCCGGAACTCTCTTCATCTTAGAAAACTGAAACACTGCTTGCTAATTCCCCATCACTCCTCCTCCAAGCTCTTGGCAACACCTTTCTACTCTCTGTCTTCTTAGGACCATTTTAAGTGCCCGAGCTGTTAAGGCTTTTTCAGCTATAAGTAACTGAAGCCACTGGAAATGGCCAAAGTAATAATGGAAGTTCATAGGCCCAAGGCAATCCAAGGAAAGGTTGGGCAGTCAGCCACAGAAAGGCAAGAATGAGCCTCAGGGGCAGATGGAGGCCAGGCCTCAAATGCTACCAAACGCTTGCATCCCTGCTGCCTTCTATACCTTGGCTTTACCTCTCACTCTCCATAGAGAGGCTTTCTCTACACCGTAGAGAACGCGGCTCCCTGAAGCTCCAAATTTACTTCATCCATCAGAGAGACATTGAGTGGAGAAGATGTATGTTTCTAATATAAATTCCTAGTGAGTGAAAGTCGCTCAGTCAGGTCTGACCCTTTGCAATCCCATGGATTATACAGTCCATGGAATTCTCCAGGCCAGAATACTGGAATGGGTAGCCTTTCCCTTCTCCAGGAGATCTTCCCAACCCAGGGATCAAACCCAGGTCTCCCACATTGCAGGCAGATTCTTTACCAGCTGAACCACCAGGGAAGCCCTAAATTCATAGGGAAGAGGCTTATTGAATCAGATGTATCAAAGGTTCATTCCTAAACCAATCAGTCATGACCAGGATGGTAGAGATACTATGATTGGCCCATCTTAGGTCAGGTTCCCACCTCTGACCAATCAACTATGGCTATAGGAGGGGCAAGTAAGATTAAGACAGACCCCATGCATAACAGGCTAAAGGAATTCCAGGCAGAAGGGACCAGTGATGCTGGGCAGGTAAAGCAGACGGTATTTACTAGCACATCCTTCACTTCCTCTTCCTCCACCAGATGTCGATGAATTTCAGAGCCTCTCAAGCACTGTTTTGCTCCCACCCACTTGCTGTGATGAGTCTTTCCAGGAGCTGCTCCCTTCTCCAGATCTTCCTTTTTTACCATCAACAAGAGATGACATCATCATCTGCAGGGTATCAGACACACGTACTCATATACTCTCTCTCCATCTCTCCCTGTCTTTCTCTCTCTTTCCAACAAAAGATTACCTGTTAGGGTCTGATAATGTGATTCTTCCCATCATTATTCTTATATTTAAAAAAACAGAGTAAAGACCATAATCTTTTCACAACCTCCGGCCTCAAATTCACACCAGCTGGAGGAATTCCAGGTCCCTGTCACCCCCTCTCCTTCTCTGAGCCAGCCTGCAGCACTCCCTAGTTGGAGCAGCCTCAGAGCTGCTGGCGAGAAAACAGAGGGAGGTTTTCTCCTCATTCTTGTTATTATCCTAATTCCCTTATTTCGTGACATTTAACCAGGCGGGCTCCATCTGTGTTATTATATTGGTCAGATTATCCTTGCCTTTAAAGAACTATCTCGGCATTTGAGCTTGAGCAGACTTACAGGCAGACAAGCACTTCCTTTCCACAGCATATTAACTGAAGAGCAAACCCCAACTGTGTCCTGGGAGGTCTGCATCCCAGGCTGGTTGGGGGCCACAAACCCATGGCAGCAGGGTCCCCACAGGGACACTGGGACCCTACATGGTGTCCCCATAAAGCCCTGTTCAGACCGACAGCACTGGACCTGGTTCATATTTGACTGTGTATTTATGGTCCGCTTTGAGTCATGTGATCCACATGCAATTGAATGACTATTAGTCCCATCTGAGTTTCCAAAGACACCTTGCAGCCTGCTGCTCAAAGCCTGAGTCTAAGGCTACTGAGCATCATTCACAACTTTGAAACAGTGAGAGAAAGTTTTCTCAAGTGTTATGCTATATTTCTGATCCTGGTATTTCTCTAGACTTTTCTGCCTAAAAAGCAGGATGGGATCATAGTACTGAAAATCAAGGAGTTTTCAATATTAGTCAGGCTTGGTGCTAGCAGGCTAAAGGGAAGATTATTTATTGAGCATCTACTGTGTGCTTGCAGAGCACCTACTGTGTGCTCAGAAAAGCATGAGGTTCACAGACTACCACCAGGGAGCTGTGTCCATTTTTCTTTATGCTGCTCAAGAAAGGCTGACTTCCTTTGAGGAACCATGCAGCCTCCACTCTTAGATCATGTGGCTTTTAAGCACTGCCTTTTCTCCAATTTTACCATTGGCCATTTGACACAGAGCTACCCATTCAGACTATTTCCCCTGGTTGATGCATGAAAGGGTATGTGACTCAAGGCTGGCCCTCCAGACTCATTGCTGGGACTTTTACTAGAATTATTGGGGAAAAGCCTTTTCTTTCTGTTTGCTCTTTAGCTTATAAGATGGTCTGGAGTGTCTGATGGCTATAGACCTCCCCATTTTACAGACAAGTGAACTAGACACAGAAAAAGTAAATAAATTCTGTAAGTCTATATAGTCAGTTTTACAGAGAGCTGGGGTTCAAATTCAGGCATAGATTCCAAAACGTATGCTCCACAAGGGTGCCTCTCACACAATCCCTATGCCTCGCATTATAGACAATAGGGGGCTCCTTACACTCCCCATAGCTCTTTTTTCCAGGAAGAAGCCCCTTCCAGAACTTTCTCTCTGAAGCAATAATCCCTGGTTTAGCATACCCTGGGTTAGTAGGGCTGATCTCTGGACAAAGAACCCAAAGACCAAAAAAAAAAAAAAAGGCATGGACATGATATGGCAAATAGCCTACTAGAGAGCGTAGAAAAAGGATTCTTAATTTGCCTTAGACCTCTGACCTCTTTGAGAATTTGGTTCCCCCAAAATAGTTTGTATACACTTGAAGGATTGAACATGACAAGGTTTTTCTGATTGCAAATGACAGAAACACAATTTGAATCAGCTTGGTTAAAAGAGGGGGAAGTACTGGTTCATATAACTATAGTGAAGTGAAGTCGCTTAGTCGTGTCTGACCCCACGGACTGTAGCCTACCAGGCTTCTCTGTCCATGGATTTTCCAGGCAAGAGCACTGGAGTGGGTCGCCAGTGCCTTCTCCGATGACTAAGTTAAGAGCAAGGATACAGCCAGGCCAAGGAGCAAGGGGACCAAGGGTAAGAGCTTTGTTTTTTATTTTTTTCTGTGCCACTTTCTTTTTTTTTTTTTTTGGTTTAGATTAGGAAGATGTATCTGTGCCACTTTCTATGTGTTAGTTTCATTCTCTCTGATCCATGGTAAACAAAATGGTTGAAATTGAGTCTCACTTCATATTGAGAAGCCACATCGTTGCCCCAACTCAATTTCAAAAATATCCTAGGGAAGAACTCCAATTGGCCTTGAGTTGTTGACACAACTCTGTGGCTGTGAAAGCAGAGAACTGGGAGCAGCAGAGGTTATCACCACAGGAAAAGGGGCACTATACTCAGAAAAGAGGGTGCGGTAGAGACAGAACAATGATGACCTCGGTAAAGAGTCCAGCGGGACATTGTGCATGGAGCCTAGAGCTATTGTTGTTTAATTGCCCAGTTATGTCCAACTCTGTGTGACCCCATGAACTGAAGCATGCCAGGCCTCCCTGTCCCTCACCATCACCTGAAATTTGCCCAATTTCATGTCCATTGCATTGGTGATACTATCCAACCATCTCATCCTCTGTCGTCCCCTTCTCCTCCTGCGTTCAGTCTTTCCCAGCATTGGAGACTTCTGCAATGAGTCAGCTCTTCACATCAGATGACCAAAATACTGGAGTTTCAACTTCAGCATCCGTCCTTTCAATGAGTTTTCAGGGTTGATTTCCCTTAAGATTAACTGGTCTGATCTCCGTGCTATGCAAGGAACTCTCAGGAGTCTTCTCCAGCACCACAGTTTGAAGGTATCAATTATTTGGCACACTACCTTCTTTATGGTCCAGCTCTCACAACCGTACATGACCACTAGGAAGACGATAGCCTTGACCATATGGACGTTTGTCAACAGAGTAATGTCTCTGCTTTTCAACACACTGTCAGGATTGTCATAGTTTTCCTGCCAAGAAGCAAATGTCTTCTGATTTCATGGCTATAGGCACCACCCACAGTGATCTTAGAGCCCATGAAAAAGAAATGTGTCACTCAGTTCAGTTCCGTCTCTCAGTCATGGCTGACTCTTTGTGACCCCATGGAAAGCAGCACTCTACCTTTTCCCCCTCTATTTGCCAAGAAGTAATGGGGCCGAATGCCATGATCTTAGTTTTTTTTTTTTTTTAATATTTAGTTTTAAGCTGGCCTTTCACTCTCCTCCTTCACCCTCATCAAGAGGCTCTTTAGTTACTCTTTGCTTTCTGCCATTAGAGTGGTATCATCTGTACCTGAGGTTCTCAGTGTTTCTCCCATCTATCTTGATTCCATCTTGTAACTCAGCCAGCCTGGCATTTCTCATGATGTGATCAGAGTACAGATTAAACAAACAGGGTTTAAATAAATAGATTAAATAAACAGAGCCTAGAGTTATAGCCTAGCCTAGAGCTAAAAAATAAAGTGGAAAGCTGAGGATACTATATGAATAATTCAGAGAAACATTTATCCCAGGTCTGATTATCTGAATCATTCAAGGGAAATGTTTTGACCAAGATTACCCAGAATGTGGCCTTCAGATTTTCCTTTCTTTGCTCAAGAATTTATAGTACAGGGAAAATTACTTTAGAAAAAAAAAGAAGATATGGATTTCCTATTGGGAAAACATAGCACTCTTCAATTTAAAGTTTCTTGTTTCTGCACCTCAAAAGAGGGGGAAAAAAACTCATGTGATCTAGTTGGTTTAGTCTAGACTCTCTGTATCCAATATTAATTGTGCAGAATCCTTGGGAAATACTCAAACAAGCTTTCATTTTTGATTAATTTTATTGTATTAGTTTCAGGTGTACAACATGGTCATTCAATATTTTTATGGATTATACTCTCTTTAAAATTATTATAAAATATTGGCTATATTCCCAGTGCTTTACAATATAGCCTTGTAGCTTATTTATTTTATACAGTCATTTGTACCTCTTAATCCCCTGCTTCTGTCTTGCTCCTCCCCCTTCCTTCTCTCCACTGGTAACCACTAGTTTCTTTTCTATATCTGTAAGTCTATTTCTGTTAGTAATATTCATTTTATTTGTTTCATTTCTTAGATTCCACTTGAAAGTGGTAACATACAGTTGTTTGTCTTTGTCTGACTGATTTCACTTAGCATAATGCCCTCCAAGTCCATCCCTGTAGCTGCACATGGCAAAATTTCATTCTTTGTTATGGCTTAGTGACAGTCTTCTTATCTATTTACCTGTTGATAGCTGCTGCTGCTGCTGCTAAGTCACTTCAGTCGTGTCCGACTCTGTGCGATCCCATGGACTGCAGCCTACCAGGCTTCTCCATCCATGGGATTCTCCAGACAAGAACACTGGAATGGGTTGCCATTTCCTTCTCCAATGCATGAAAGTGAAAAGTGAAAGTGAAGTCGCTCAGTTGTGTCTGACTCTTAGCGACCCCATGGACTGCAGCCTACCAGGCTTCTCCATCCATGGGATTTTCCGGGCAACAGTACTGGAGTGGGGTGCCATTGCCTTCTGCTACTGGTGAAGAGCAGAGGAAAGAATGAAGTGGCTGGGCCAAAGCGGAAACAATGCTTAGTTGTGGATGTGTCTGGTGAAGAAAGTAAAATCCAGTGCTCTAAAGAACAGTATTGCATAGGAAGCTGGAATGCTAGGTCCAAGAATCGAGGTAAATTGGACGTGGTCAAGCAGGAGATGGCAAGAGTAAACATTAACATCTTAGGAATCAGTGAACTAAAATGGATGAGAATGAGTGAATTTAATTCAGATGACCATTATATCTATTACTGTGGGCAAGAATCCTATAGAAGAAATGGAGTAGCTCTCATAATCAACAGAAGAGTCCAAAATGCAGCACTTGCAATTTCAAAAGTGACAAAATGATCTCTGTTCGTTTCCAAGGCAAAACATTCAGCATGACAGTAATCCAAGCCTATGTTCCAACTGCTAATGCCGAAGAAGCTGAAGTTGACCAATTCTATGAAGACTTACAAGACCTTCTAGAACCAACACCAAAAAAGGATGCCTCGACTTCATAGGGGATTGGAATGCAAAAGTAGGAAGTCAAGAGATACCTGGAGTAATAGGCAAGTTTGGCCCTGGAGTACAAAATGCGACAGGGCAAAGACTAACAGAAGTCTGCCAAGAGAACACACTAGTCATAGTAAACATATTCTTCCAACAGCACAAGAGATGACTCTACACGTAGACACCACCAGATGGTCAATACCAAAATCAGATTGATTATATTCTTTGCAGCCAAAGATGGAGAAATGGAGAAGCTCTATACAGTCAGCAAAAACAAGACCTAGAGTTGACTGTGGCTCAGACATCAGCTCTCATAGCAAAATTCAGTTTTAAAGCTAAAGAAAGTGAGGGAAAACCAATAGGTCATTCAGCTATGACCTGAATCAAATCCCCTATGATTATACAGTGGAGGTGATGAATAAATTCAAGGGATTAGATCCGGTAGACAGAGTGCCTGAAGAACTATGGACAGAGGCTTATAACATTGTACAGGAGGCAGTGACCAAAACCATCCCAAAGAAAAAGAAATGCAAATAGGCAAAGTAGTTGTCTAAGGAGGCTTTACAGATAGCTGAGAAAAGAAAGAAGTGAAAAGTAAGGGAGAAAGGGAAAGGTATACCCAACTGAATGCAAAGTTCCAGAGAATAGCAAGGGGAAACAAGAAAGCCTTCTTCAATGAACAGTGCAAAGAAATAGAGGAAAACAACAGAAGGGGAAAGACTAGAGATCTCTTCAGGACAATTGGAGCTATCAAAGGAGCATTTCATGCAAAGATGGGCACAATAAAGGACAGAAAGGGTAAAGACCTAAAAGAAGCAGAAGAGATCAAGAAGAGATGGCAAGATACATAGAAGAACTGTACAAAAAAGGTCTTAATGACCCAGATAACCACAATGGTGTGGTCACTCACCTAGAGCCAGATGTCCTGGAGTGTGAAGTCAAGTGGGTCTTAGGAAGCATCGCTGCCAATAAAGCTAGTGGTGGTGATGGAATTCCAGCTGAGCTATTTAAAATCCTAAAGGATGATGCTGTTAAAGTGCTGCAGTCAATATGTCAGCAAATTTGGAAAACCCAATAGTGACCACAGGACTGGAACTTCCTCCCAGTTCTCAAGAAGGGCAGTACTAAAGTATGTTTAAACTACTTCAACAGTAACCACAGGACTGGAACTTCATTCTGGTTCTCAAGAAGGGCAGTACTAAAGTATGTTTAAACTACCAGAAAATTGTGCTCACTTCCCATGTTAGTAAAGTTATGCTCAAAATCCCTCAAGCTAGGCTTCAGCAGTACTTGAATCAAGAACTTCCACACATACAAGCTGGGTTTAGGAAAGGTAGAGGAACCAAAGATCAAATTGCAGCATTTGCTGGATCAAAGAGAAAGCAAGGAAATTCCAGAAAAAACATCTACCTCTGTTACATTGACTATGGTAAAGCCTTTGACTGTGTGGATCACAACAGACTGGAAAGCTCTTAAAGAGATGGGAATACTAGACTATCTTACTTGCCTCCTGAGAAACCTGTGTGCAGGTCAAGAAGCAACAATTAGAACCTTATATGGGACAACTGACTGGTTCAAAATTGGGAAAGGAGTACGAAAAGGTGTGTGTTGTCCCCCTGTTTATTTAATTTATATGCAGAATACATCATGAGAAATGCCAGGGTGGATGAGTTACAAGCTGGAATCAAGATTGCCAGGAGAAATATCAACAAACTTTTTATGCAGATGGTACCACTGTAATGGCAGTAAGCAAAGAGGAACTAAAGAGTCACTTGATGAGGGTGAAAGAGAAGAGTAAAAAAGGCAGCTTAGAACTCAGTATTAAAAAAAAACAACTAAGATTATGGCATCCAGTCCCATCACTTCATGGTAAATAGAGGGGGAAAAGGTGGAAGCAGTGACAAATTTTCTCTTCTTGGGTTCTGAAATCACTGCAGGTTGTGAGGAAAGCTATGACAAACCTAGACAGTATTTTAAAAAGTGAAGACATCACTTTGTCAATAAAGGTCCGTATAGTCAAGGCTGTGGTCTTTTCAGTAGTCATGTACAGTTGTGAAAGTTGGACCATAAAGAAGGTCCAACTTCTTTATGTAGAAGAAGTTATCATTGATGCTTTTGAACTGTGGTGCTGGAGAAGACTCTTGAGAGTTCCTTGGACAGCAAGATGATCAAACCAGTCAATCCTAAAGGAAATCAACCCTGAATACTCATTGGAAGGACTGATGCTGAAGCTGAAGCTCAATACTTTGGCCACCTGATGTGAAGAGCCGGCTCATTGGAAAAGACCCTGATGCTGGGAAAGATTGAGAGCAAGGGGGAGACAGAGGATGAGATGGTTGAATGGCATCACCAATTCAATGGAATGAACTCGGGCAAGCTCTGGGAGATAACGAGGGACAGGGAGGCATGGTATGCTGCAGTCCACGGGATCACAAAGAGTCAGTCATGACTTAGCGACCAAACAACAAATAACCTTCTACTTTTCTGTCTATTGATTCTATTAATTTTTAACAGTTTTAAAAATCAATCACTTTTTAAAATCCAGATGCACATTAGAATTTTCTTGGAGTTTTTTTGTGTAATACAAATATCCAGGTATTTTTTTTTCTCCAAAGATCCATATGTGAATCTAATGAGCAGCCATATTTAAAAACAACTGAACTATATGATGGTCTTTTACTTGTATCTAGTTTGTTTCACTTTTTCTATATCACATTCAGTGATCCCATTTCATTTAGTTTATGCTTTTCAATTTCTCCATCTTTTTTGTTATTCTTTCTCAAGATTTTTCCAAGTATAATAGATAGAAAAGCTGTTTTATATATATATATATATATATATATATATATATATATATAACAGTAAAAGAAAACAGGAAAAGAAATTGACTTGTTATGTACAAGTGGTCCTCTATAAGATTCTCAGTTGTTTTTATCAGCAGAAACCTAACATGCCAGAAGGCAGTGGGATAATATATTAAGAATGCAAAAAGAAAAAATTATCTATTCAAGGATGCTGTATCTGGCAAAACTATCCTTCAAAATGAAGAATAAATGAAGACTTTCCCAGATGAACAAAAGCTGAGAGAGTTTGCTACTAAACCTGTTCTACAAGAAATTCTAAAGGGAGTCATTTTAGCTGAAACAAAAAGATGGTGGACAGCAACATGAAGCTGTACAAAAATAAATGCTTCTTCCATAAAGGTAAAATACATGGACAAATGTGTAGACTACATTATTGTATTATTATTGTAATTTTGTTGCATGGAATTAGAAATAAAATTATAAATCTATGTTGTTAGGCATGCGACATCTAAGGGTGTAATTTGTGACATCAGTAGCATAAAGTGGGGAGGCAGGGTGAATTTGTAAAGGATAGAGTTTTTGTATATGATTGAAATTATCAGTTTAATATAGAATGCTATAACTTCAAGATGGTTTATGTGATTGCAGTGGTAACCACATGAAAATGTTTAGAGAATATATGTAGAAAGAAATCAGAGCATATCACTATAAAATACAAAAGAAGACAGTAAGAGAGGAAAGGAGGGATAAAAAAATTTTTTTATCCCCCCAAATGTTATAAGATACACAAAAAAAGTTAATAATATGGCAATAGTAAGCCCTTCCCTATCAGTAATTACTTTACATGTAAATGGATTAAACTCACCAGTGAAAAGACAGAGGCTGACTGAATGTATTAAAATAGTATCCAACAATACACTTTCTACAGGAGACTTGCTTTATATTTAAGGACACAAAGGCTGAAAGTCAAAGAATGGAAAAAGATATTCCATGGTTTTAAATAGTAACCAGAAGAGAGAAGGAGTGGCTATACAAATACCAGACAAAGTAGAGTTTATGTCAAAAACTCTTACAAGAAACAAATAAGGACATTATAAATGATAAAAGGGTCAATTCACCAAGAAGATATGACAATGGTAAACATTTATACTCTAAACCTCAGAGCTCCTAAATATATAAAGCAAACTTTGACAGATTGAGGGGAGAAACAGCAACACAATACTAGTAGGAGACTTCGATATCACACTTTCAATATCACACTAAAGGACTGTAGCTCACCAGGCTCCTCTGTCCGTGGAATTCTCCAGGCAAGAAAACTTCGAGTGGGTAGCCATTACCTTCTCCAGGGGATCTTCCCAACCCAGGGATCAAACCCGGGTTTTCTGCATTGTAGGCAGATTCTTTACATCTGAGTCGCCAGGGAAGCCCAATAGCAGGAGATTTCAATATCACACTTTCAGTAATGGATAGAAAACTAGAGTGAATATCAGTAGGGAAAAGAGGGCATGAACAACACTATAGACCAATTAGACTTAATCTATGTATACAAAACACACCATCAAACAATAACAGAATATTCATTTCTCTAAAATGCACATGGAATATTCTCCAGGACAGACTATTACAAAACAAGTCTTAACAATGTGAAGAAACTAAGCATACAAAGGATCTCTTCTGATCACAATGGAATAAAATTAGAAATTAATAGAATGAAAACTGGAAAATCTACAGATATGCGAAAATTACACTCGTTAACAACAAAAAGGGTCAAAGAAGAAGTTAAAAGGAAATTAGAAGATATCCGTAGACAAATGAAAGTAAAAACAAAAAATGCCAACGTTATTGCAATGAAAGCAATGCTAAGAGGGAAGTTTATAGCTATAAATGCTTACATTAAAAAAGAAAAAAAGATCTCAAGTCAACAACTTTAAAGTTACTCAAGTAAAGTAAAGTTATTCTTCAAAGAACTAGAAAAGAAAAACAAACTAAAGCCAAAGTTACCAAGGAGGGCTGCTGCTGCTACTGCTGCTGCGTCGCTTCAGTCGTGTCCGACTCTGTGCGACCCCAGAGACGGCAGCCCATCAGGCTCCCCCATCCCTGGGATTCTCCAGGCAAGAACACTGGAGTGGGTTGCCATTTCCTTCTCCAATGCATGAAAGTAAAAAGTGAAAGTGAAGTCACTCAGTCATGCCCGACTCTTAGCGACCCCATGGACTGAAGCCTACCAGGCTTCTCCATCCATGGGATTTTCCAGGCAAGAAGTACTGGAGTGGGGTGCCACTGCCTTCTCCAAGGAGGGAGGGAATAATAAAAATTAGAGCAGAGTTAAATGGAACGGAAAATACAAAAACAGAAAAAAACCAACCAAACTAAGAGTTGGTCTTTTTAAACGGTCAACAAAATTGGCAAACCCTTATTTAACTTAAGAGAAAAAAAAATAGAAGTCTTGACTAAAATTAAAAATGAAATATGGGCCATTATAACTGATGGCTCAGAAATAAAAAAAAATGTTTATAAGAGAATACTATGAATAATTTTATATAAACAAGTTAGATAACTTAAAAAAAATGGATAAATTCCCAGAAACACACAACTTATAAAGACTGAATCATGAAGCTTTATTTGATCACCTGCTGAAAGTTTCTTTGAGGCAATGTTTATGTTGAAATATTGATGAATGAAGTTTGAATGATAAGAAACAGTTTGGCAAATGTTTAGAGCTGTAATGTCCAAAATGACCACTAGCTACACAAATTTCACTAGTTAAAATAAATGTTAATAAGTTAAAATTTTTAATTAAGCTTAGATTTTAATTTTAATTAAGCTTTAATTAATTAATTAACCCAGGTCCTCTGTTGCCCTATTCACAAGTCAAGTGTTCAAGAACCACATTCTTGAAATTGCGGCTTGTGACTAGTATATTGGACAGAACAGATACAGAATATTTCCATCATCACAGAAAGTTCTGTTGGATAGCACTGGTATGAAGAAGCAATTTTCAGGCAGAAAAAATAAATAAGCAAAAGCTAAGATGAGAATTACCTTGGCACTCTGCTGCTTGAAAAGAAAGGCAGTGCAGCTGCAGGGCACTGATAGAAGGTAGAGATGTAAGTGGTGAGGTTGGAGAGCTAGGCAAGAACAGGTTATGTAGGTACTTGAAGGCCATGAAAGAAATCTGGATTTTTATTCAAGTTGCTATGGAAATAGACTGAGGTGTTTTGAACAGGGTGGTGACATGTTTTGATTCTATGTTAAAAAGATCATTCTAAAGGTTTTAAGATAAATAATTTACATCTCTGGTAGCTCAAAAGGTAAAGACTCTGCCTGCAATACAGGAGACCTGAGTTCAGTCCATGGATCGGAAAGATCCCTTGGAGAAGGGAATGGCTACCCACTCCAGTATTCTTGCCTGGAGAATCCCATGGACAGAGGAGCCTGGGAGGCTACAGTCCATAGGGTGGCAAAAAGTTGGACATGACTGAGAAACTAACACTTTCACTTTCAATCACAAATACATTTTCATTTCAGTTGTGATTTTTTTCTTTGAACAAAAAACTATTTTAAAGGCAGCTTTTAAAAAATTTCAAAGTAGCGTTTTTTGGGGGATGATTTTTCTTTCATTGATTTGTCTTTTTACTGCACTGTGGTCCAAAAATGTTTATAGTTGGAGAATTTAAGGCTTTTGTTTATAACCAAGTAAAGGGCCAGTTTTCATAAGTTGTGAGCATATCTAAAAAATGTAGAAATGTGTGTTCTCTATTTGTAGTATACCAAATATATTTCAAGTTTGTCAATTGTGGTATTCACGTCATTTATGCCCTTTTTATGTTGTGTGTTTATTTATATCTGCGCTGGGTCTTCATTGCTGTGTGGGCTTTTTTCTAGTTGAGGTGAGTGGGGGCTACTCTTTGTTTCGGTTCAGAAGCTTCTCATTGGGCTAGATTCTCCTGCTGCAGAGCACGGACTTTAGGGCAGGCAGGCTTCAGCAGCTGAGGTGCGTGGGCTCAATAGTTGTGGCACGCAGGCTTAGTCACTCCACATCATGTGGGATCTTCCCAGACCAGGGATCAAACTCGTGTCTCCTGCATTGGCAGGCAGATTCTTTACCACTGAGCAACAGGGAAGCCTCCCTTTTTGTTTTGTTTAGTTGATCTATCATATTCCAAAAGACCTGGATCAAAGTCTCTCGGTACTAATATGGTTCTATCAAATACTTCATGAATTTCTAAGCATTTCTATTATATGTATTTTCTTACTTAGTTTTTTATTTCATAAGGATTCATATCTATTATTTTCTTCTTCGTGTATTATAATTTTTGCTAACAAAAATTCTTCTATCCCCTTTAATGCTTTTAACCTACTGCACTCTTTAATAGCCACATATTCATAGCATGGACTACTATTAATATATTTGTTTAACCAATTCTCTGTACACAGATATTTGAATTATTTCCAACATTTGCTATCTTCAAGGTGTTTTTTACCTTTAACCCATTACACACTTATTTTCAACTTTTTGTTGATATAGATTAAGAAAAATATAAACTAACGTGTTTTAATGCATATATATGGAATTCAGAAAGATGGTAACGACAACCCTATATACGAGACAGCAAAAGAGACACAGATATAAAGAACAGACTTTTGGACTCTGTGGGAGAAGGTGAGGGTAGGATGATTTGAGACAATAGCATTGAAACATGTATATTACCATATGTGAAATAGATGACCAGTCCAGGTTTGATGCATGAAACAGGGCACTCAAAGCCGGTGCACTTGGACAACCCAGAGGGATGGGATGGGGGGGGAGGTGGGAGGGGGGTTCAGGATGGGGGACACATGTACACCCGTGGCTGATCCATGTCAATGTATGGCAATAACCACCACAGTATTGTAAAGTAATTAGCCCCCAATTAAAATAAATAAATTTATTAAAAAAAAAGACATTATGAGACACTTGTATTAGTCATGACTGTAAGGGACATGCATGATGTTTTTAAAAATCAAGCTTTCTCCCCTTTTGATCTACCTCTATAGTTCATGACACTTGGGAATCAGTTTTACTACTGTATCATTAAAGCTAGAGGCAAAATAAATTATGTTGAACAGCTTTAAGTTAAAAATGTAATACTAGTGATAAATGTATAGAATGATTCACCAGATAATTGAGAGCCAACTAAGAGTATTCAGAATAGAAGAAATCTTACAGATGGTACAAAGACAGCTTTGACATTTAATCTAACACATAAAGCTGAATGAGATCAGAGGGACTTTGAAATTATACTTCTGTATGGCTGCTGTTAGAGAAAATCACCAGGGAATGTTATTGAGTTTGTTGAGCACTACTTATAATAAAAAATTATTATCATCCAAGATAGGAAGAAAATCATTGATTGCAAAGGTAGACATTCCATGGCTGTAATTCAAATGAAATCACTGGCGTATTTGTCACACTGTGCAGAACACCATCTCCAGTCTTTTCCTGTCAAATTATTAATGGAGAACTGGAGCTTATTTGATAGAAGGCTGAAAGGAAGCTACTCTGAGCAAAACAAGTTTCAGTGACAGAGAAGCAGGTGCTGATGAATAAAACATTGAGGTGGCGGAGTAGAATGAGGTATATAAATGATCTGAATGTGCAGCTCATGTGGACTGATGCGTGTGACACAGTCCATTCTGGGTTAAGAAAAACAAAACAATCATAGGCTTTAAAAAGGAGTTCTCCTGCCAAGGAAACTATACATGAATTTTTTTTTTTTGAAATATGACATTTCTTTATAGTGATTCCTTGCCTTTGAGATGCAACTCAGGTCAATGAAGGATTCAAGATAAGAATAGAAATGGCCCTGGAGAAAAGTATCTTTCACACTTATATTCTGGGATAAATTCAATTAAATTCTCCGCTTGGATCAAAAATTGCCATGGGTCTTCATGCTGAGATCCTATCATGACTATAGCATGTCCATCAGGTGGGAGGAGCGACCTCAGAGAACTAGAAGAAAAACACACGGAAACTCACCCGCCAACCAAACTGTTCAGTGTCCGTGCCTTTGGTGGGAGCATTTCTCCGACTCAGTGAAATCCAGGTCATTTCGCCTTAATGAAAGTAAATTGCCTCTTTTTCTTGTATAGTTGAGTTAGTAGTAGTTTCCTGGCAAGGTTTATGCGGTTGTGATACAACTTTAAACCATAGTGCAGGTACCACCCCAAACACTCAGACAGCCCCGTCCTCCTCGGAGGCCAAAGCTCCCCACGTGAAAAGGATGGGTAAGCTGGATGGACTCCAAGGACTGTGGACTTTACATTCAACAAAAATAAGAAGCTCCACACTGCTTAAACAGCCATATCCCCTTAAACCCTGACCATGTGTGTATTAAGCTTGTTTTCCTCTGTTCATTCTCAGTGTTGAAAAACCTTAAGATACTTTGGTCAAAAGGCCTTGGAGTTAGTACCAAAAGCCCAATTAACTAGTTCTTATCAGCAATGCTAACACTGTTACATCCCCAAACAGAAACAATAAAAAGTGTGAACACGGGAATTGCCTGACTGTCCAGTAGTCGGAACTCTGCGCTTTCACTGCCAGGGGCCCAGAGTCAGTCCTTGGTCTGGGAACTAAGATCCTGCAAGCCATTTGGTGCGGCAAAATAAAAAGTGTGAACAGTAGCTGACCACTCAGTTTCCTGTATACATATCTCATTTGATCCTTTTTTTTTTTTTTTTTAGAGTAAAATTCATTTATTCAAGACTTACAGATTGGATATGGAAGATAAGGGGAAAAAAGTTGACTCAAGAATGATTCTTACTGGGACTCTGTAACAACCTAGAGGGGTGGGATGGGGAGGGAGGGGGGAGGGGGTCCCAGAGGGAGGGGACACATGTACACCTATGGCTGATTCATGTCGATGTCCGGCAGAAACCAACATAATTCTGCAAAGCAATTATCTTTCAATTAAAAAATAAATCAGCTTTTAAAAATTTTTAAAAAGAATGATTCCTAGATTTGAGACTCAGGCAACCAGATCAAAGGAAATTCTATGAGATAAGGGAGACTGAGGGAGAAACAGGGCAGAAGGCACATCAAGTTCCTTTCTGCACAATTTAAAGTCAGGAAACTTCTAAGACATCCAAACAGAGATACCAAGTCTGCTGTTGGTTACATCAACAGAACTGTGGGGCTCAGAGAAGAGGTCTGATTTTGAATTATGTTTTTGGGAGTCATCAGAATGATGATGGTTTTTTTTTTCTTTTTTTTTTTAAATTTTATTTAATTTTTAAGCTTTACATAATTGTATTAGTCTTGCCAAACACCAAAATGAATCCACCACGGGTATACACGCGTTCCCCATCCTGAACCCTCCTCCCTCCTCCCTCCCCCATACCATCCCTCCGGGTCGTCCCAGTGCACTAGCCCCAAGCATCCAGTATCGTGCATCGAACCTGGACTGGCATCTCGTTTCATCCATGATATTTTACATGTTTCAATGCCATTCTCTTAAATCTTCCCACCCTCTCCCTCTCCCACAGAGTCCATAAGACTGTTCTATACATCACTGTCTCTTTTGCTGTCTCGTACACAGGGTTATTGTTACCATCTTTCTAAATTCCATATATATGCGTTAGTATACTGTATTGGTGTTTTTCCTTCTGGCTTACTTCACTCTGTATAATAGGCTCCAGTTTCATCCACCTCATTAGAACTGATTCAAATGTATTCTTTTTAATGGCTGAGTAATACTCCATTGTGTATATGTACCACAGCTTTCTTATCCATTCATCTGCTGATGGGCATCTAGGTTGCTTCCATGTCCTGGCTATTATAAACAGTGCTGCGATGAACATTGGGGTACACGTGTCTCTTTCCCTTCTGGTTTCCTCAGTGTGTATACCCAGCAGTGGGATTGCTGGGTCATAAGGCAGTTCTATTTCCAGCTTTTTAAGGAATCTCCACACTGTTCTCCATAGTGGCTGTACTAGTTTGCATCCCCACCAACAGTGTAAGAGGGTTCCCTTTTCTCCACACCCTCTCCAGCATTTATTATTTGTAGACTTTTGGATCGCAGCCATTCTGACTGGCATGAAATGGTACCTCATAGTGGTTTTGATTTGCATTTCTCTGATAATGAGTGATGTTGAGCATCTTTTCATGTGTTTGTTAGCCATCTGTATGTCTTCTTTGGAGAAATGTCTATTTAGTTCTTTGGCCCATTTTTTGATTGGGTCATTTATTTTTCTGGAGTTGAGCTGTAGGAATTGCTTATATATTTTTGAGATTAGTTGTTTGTCAGTTGCTTCATTTGCTATTATTTTCTCCCATTCTGAAGGCTGTCTTTTCACCTTGCTAATAGTTTCCTTTGATGTGCAGAAGCTTTTAAGGTTAATTAGGTCCCATTTGTTTATTTTTGCTTTTATTTCCAATATTCTGGGAGGTGGGTCATAGAGGATCCTGCTGTGATGTATGTCAGAGAGTGTTTTGCCTATGTTCTCCTCTAGGAGTTTTATAGTTTCTGGTCTTACGTTGAGATCTTTAATCCATTTTGAGTTTATTTTTGTGTATGGTGTTAGAAAGTGTTCTAGTTTCATTCTTTTACAAGTGGTTGACCAGATTTCCCAGAACCACTTGTTAAAGAGATTGTCTTTAATCCATTGTATATTCTTGCCTCCTTTGTCAAAGATAAGGTGTCCATATGTGCGTGGATTTATCTCTGGGCTTTCTATTTTGTTCCATTGATCTATATTTCTGTCTTTGTGCCAGTACCATACTGTCTTGATAACTGTGGCTTTTAGTAGAGTCTGAAGTCAGGTAGGTTGATTCCTCCAGTTCCATTCTTCTTTCTCAGGATCGCTTTGGCTATTCGAGATTTTTTGTATTTCCATACAAATTGTGAAATTATTTGTTCTAGCTCTGTGAAGAATACTGTTGGTAGCTTGATAGGGATTGCATTGAATCTATATCATTTGATCCTTATAAAGCTACTATTACTCCATTTTTTTCACATTGACTACTTAACATTTTTGATTGTTTGTGGTAAGCACTCCTAACATGAGATCTTATCCTCTTAACAGATATTTAAGCGCACAATACAGTATTGTCATCTATAGGCACTAAGTCACATAGCAGATCTCTAGAACTTCAACATCTTGCATAGGTGAACTTTTATGCCCATTAGTTAGCAACTCCCAATCCCCTCGCCACAGCCCCTGGCAATCATCATTCTATTCTTTGTTTCTAGATGCTTACTCCCATTTTATATGTAAAGAAACCAAGATTCTAAGATGTGAATAAATTGTCTGGACCATACAACCAACAAGTAGAGAAGCCAGAGTTTGAGCCCATACTGACTCAAAAGGCCAGTGTTTCCATGACACCTGTGAAAGGAGGTGGGCTTTTGCAACAATACTAATGGCTAACTATTAGTGAGGAGTTTCTATATGCCTGAAACTATGCTGAGAGTCCCAGCATGGCAGTTCCTTATCAAAAACTTGTTAAGAATTTAGTATAATTGTCTCCATTTCACAGAGGAGGAAACACACATGTAGCTAGAATATCACACTGAGAATCAAATCATGCAAATTGGATCCCGAAGTTCAGTCTTGAAATCACTGAATGTGCTGCCTCATTCCCAAGATGAGGAGGAAGGAGGGAGCTTACCTGCTCCCAAAGGTCCTGAAGGCATAGGTGTTTATACCAAATTGTCTCCCAAAGAAAATAGGTCCCTGTGCTCTCTGACAGTGCCCTAAAGTAATGCTATTTTGGTAGTGACCCTAAGGATACAAGGATCCACTGTGGCTGAAATGCCTGCCTAGGAGCACAGACCCTTGACTCTCCCTTCTGAATTCAGTGCCCAGCTGAATTCCTTGTATCTCAAGGGAAAAAGTAGCATTTGAGAAGTTCTAGGGCACAGTAGAGACAGAAACCCAAATGATCATAGGTTATTGAAGGAGCCCAGTGACCAAATCCTGCCATAAGACTTAGGGCATCCCCAGAGCCTTGAAAAGAAATACAATCCCTCCACCTTGGAGGCACGCAGCTTCTCATTGCAATAGTCTCCACACCACTTTGCCACACTTTTAATTTCTCAGTCATTTCTATCCTCATTCATTGATGACTCCGATATTGTGCTCGTCAGCCATCCTTTCCCATGGTTCACTCTCTCAGATCGAAGGTTCAAAGTGCTCTCTAAAATGCCCATGAAATTCTATCATTTAAGCTATTTAACTCAACAAGCCCCCACCAGATCTTTTCTCCAACTTCATGGAGACCTCCAGCCATTGACTCCTATCTGTTTTCTCCCTATCAGTTTTCTCTTCTTATCCTTATGCCAGCTAGTCACTAAGGACCATAACTAGTGCCTAAACTTCCTTTATCTTCTGCTGTTTCAAAGCACCTACCTGACTCCAGCTGCAAATGAATCCAACTGCTTTCTCGTGGCTGCATCTGGACTATTGGGTACCAGTGGAGGAAATACCACAAGTTGGCTCATTGGTACCATTAAACTCATGGCCACCACCCTCAACTGTACAGGAAGTCTACTAGGTTTTCCTAGTCAGTTCATATTCCTATTATTTTCAACATTTTCTCCTCTTCTTAAATCTCAGATTCCTTTGCCTCCTTACTTTCTGCTGCTGCTGCTGCTGCTGCTAAGTCAATTCAGTTGTGTCCGACTCTGTGCGACCCCATAGACGGCAGCCCACCAGGCTCCCCCGTCCCTGGGATTCTCCAGGCAAGAACACTGGAGTGGGTTGCCATTGCCTTCTCCATTGTGTGAAAGTGAAAAGTGAAAGTGAAGTCGCTCAGTCGCGTTCGACTTGTATCGACCCCATGGACTGCAGCCTACCAGGCTCCTCCATCCATGGGATTTTCCAGGCAAGAGTACTGGAGTGGGGTGCCATTGCCTTACTTTCTATTTATCCTTAAATCCAAATATGTAAGTGCTCCATGCACTACTCCTACAGCATCTGTTATTGAGACCCCACCCAGATAACCTTAACAGGGAGGCACACCCATACCCCAACTGCTGTGGGTGTTGGCTGCTAATGGCTCACTCCTGCACCCTTCCTAAAAGATTGCCCTTGGTTTATGGAAGCCACCTTACCCAGAGATGCAAGAGAGCAGAGGTAATGGTGTAGGGTTATAAAGGTCCAGGCCCTTTGCCTCAAGGGTAGACAAACTCAGCAGGAGCAGTTCACAAGCCAGAGCTCCCTGAGGGGTTGGGCTGGATTTCTGAAACCACATCATAGCTTAGCTTTTTTTCCTTCAAACCCCTGCTTCCCACACTGCCTTCCATGTTATTCTTGAGAACACTCCCACAGTAAATCAGTAGCACAAAATCCCCATGTCAAGCTTTACTTCTAGGGAACTCTGACATAAGATAGCCTTCCCTCCTCCTGTGTTCTGGATACTGTGCCGGTCTGTCTTCCCAGGAACCTTGAAGAATCAACAGTCCTTTCTCTTTTCTTGGCTCATTCCCATCAGGACTGAAACAAGCTCAAGCTTCTTCTATCTTAAAAAATTATATCTTCTCTCAGCCCTACCTTCTTTCCAGCTACTGCCTTCCTCTCTCTTCTCTCTCATAGCCAAACTTCAACATTAGATTGTCAGAGATTTTACGTAATTTTTTTCATGGTTACATTTCTCCTTCATATGTAGACTATAAAGTGTCCACCTTATGGAAGGATTATGGAGAACTCAAGATATGGCCAGAAGCGAGCCCTTTCAGCATGTGCCTGGCGTGCTTATTGTTATTTTGAGCTTTCCTGACATATGAGCTGGTAAATGCTGCCCCATGGTGCTGTTTACATGTGTCTCCTCCATTTCCTCACCTCCTACTCTTTTCTCAGCCCACTCCAATCTGGTTTCTTCCCTGCCACTTTACCTCTGACCTCAAAATGCTACCAAATCTAATGGATGACTTTCAGTTCCTATCCTACTTGGTTCTCCCCCTCAGTCTTCAGTGCATTCCCTTCCTTGGCTTCTCTCTCTTTGCATCCCCCCTGCCTATCCAGCTGCTCCTTTCTGGCTCCTTTTTGACTTCCTCTTCTTTCAGTGCCCATTAAATGATAATCAATCTCTCTCTCTCTCTCTCTCTCTCATCTATCTGGAGCCTCAGTTTTTCTCACTCTGCACGTGCCCTAAGCTACTATATATGCATTTCCAAGACTTTAATTACCATCTTTATACAATGAATTCACAAATATTCAACTCGCGACTTTCCTTTGAACTCCAGACTCATATAGTCAACCAATTTTGCTACATGTCCTTCTGGCTACTTTAAATATGCCTTAAACAGAATATGTCCAGAATCAAAACCCAAACTGCTCCAGTGCCAATCTGATAGACTTAAGAAATAGCACCACCATCCACAGAATTTCTCAAGTCAATAATTTATGAGTCACTTGTCATTCCTCCCCAATCACATATTCAATCAATCACAGAGCCTTGTTCATTCAGTCTCTTAAATATCTCTCAGATACATCCCTCTCTACATGTTTTGCCATGACAGCATGCTAGTTTAGTCATCATTTCTCATCTAAAATATCAGTCATCTCCATGTCTCTATAATAATCTTTATATCAATCAGGGGTTAGTTGCAAGTAGAAACCACTTTAGCTTTTATGTATTGTTGTTTAGTCACTAATTCATGTCTGGCTCTTTGCGACCCCATAGATTGTAGCCCACCAGGCCCCTCTGTCCATGGGATTTCCCAGGCAAGAATACTGGAGTAGGTTGCCATTTAATACAGGAAACAAGGAGCTTGCACAATCCTGGAAGGACTGGAAGGCTCTGGGCTAGGCTTCCAGAAACAACATCCAGAACAATACAAGATGGGCCCAGCAGGGGAATTGCTCCCCTACCACCATCAGGAAGGTGGAGAATCAGGGAGCCATCACTATAAACTCTGATGCTAAGAACATCACATTAGATGTGATCTGGTGTCACAAAGGGAATAAAGTTGCCATTTTTCTGGTGCCTGACACTGGGCTGCTGCTGCCAGGAGAGCCAATGGCCATGACCAATCTTGCTGGCTTCTGGACCTCCCAGATGTGTGTAATTGATGGAACATTAGCTGCTACACAACCTGAGCTGGAACCTGGTCTTCTGCAGCCTCTGTCATACAGGAAGGTTTGGGGAGGCTGAATGGACACTGAGCCAGTCAACAACCTCCCAACTGCCACCATCTTCCCTTTGATACTCTCATATTTGCTCTTTCTCTCCCACCCCCTTTCCTCTCTGCTGCCAGAACAATGCTTTTAAAGCTCAAGACAGATCACAAAATCTTCCTAAAAGCTCGCTGATGATTCCTTATTGCTTTAAAAATATAATCCAAATCCTCATCATGGTCTATAAATCCATGCATAGTGTTTATCACCTGCTTACTATGGGCCAGGCACTGTACTAAGTGATTTTCATGGATTAACTCATGTAATTCTCAAAATAAGTTTATGAGTCAGGTACATTATCCTGGTTTTATAGATGAGCCAACTTTCAGAGATCAACTTCTCAAGGTCAGCCTAATTGAAGAGACAGGCAATTAGACTTTCTGACTCCGTAGGCTATGCACTTAGCTCTGTGCTGTACTGTCCCCATCAAGACAAGCCCCGGCAATGTCTCCAGCCTCATCTTTTACCACCACCTCCCTCACATGCTATGCTCTGCCCAGGCTGGCCAACCTCAGTTCTAGAAGATGGTGTGCTCTCTTGCGCCTCCCAACTTTGGACTTATTGCTTCCTCTTTTAGAATGTTTTCCTCCTCTTTTTCCCTAGCTCATGTCTGCTCATCCTTCAGGACAACTCGGCCAAACACCTTTCCTCTGAGAAGCCCCTCCTGATTCCTTGGAGGATGCTGAGTCCCTAGGATACCACATCTTTTCTACTTGAGCACTCCACCAAATTATCTAATAATTCTTTATTTAGGTGGATGGACCTAGAGACTGTGATACAGAGTGAAGTAAGTTAGAAAAACAATTATCATATATTAATGCATATATACGTAACCTAGAAAAATAATACCAATTTCCAGGGTAGGAGTAGAGATGCAGACATAGAGAACAGATATACGGATACAGAGGGGGAAGGGGAGAGTGGGATGGATTGGGAGATTAGGATCGACGTATGTACACTACTGTGTGTAGAATAAGTAACTAGTGGGAATCTACTGTGTAGTGCAGGGAGCTCAGCTCAGAACTTTGTGATGATTTAGATGGGTGGGATTGGGGGTAGGCGGAAGAGGGGTCCAAGAGGAAGAAGATACATGTATACGTATAGCTGATGCACTTCATTGCACAGCAGAAACTAACACAACATTGTAAAGCAATCATGTGTGTGTGTTAGTAGCTCAGCCATGTCTGACTCTCTGCACCCCCGTGGACTGTAGCCCCCAGGCTCCTCTGCCCATGGGATTATTCAGGCAAGAATACTGGAGTGGGTTGCCATTCCCTTCTCCAGGGATTCTTCTCAACCTTGGGATTGAACTCGGGTCTCCCGCATTGCAGGTAGATTCTTTACTATCTGAGCTACCAGGGAAGCCCACATGTAGTCATATTCCAATAAAAAATTGATCAGAAAAAAGTTCTTTAATATGTCTTCCTCACAAAACTGCGTGGTGACAGTTACTCTGACTGTTGCGCTCATCACTCTCCCAGGTGTCTAGAATTTTGCCTGCTACAAAATGAGCACTCGTAAATAGTGGTAAACTGACTGATTAGAGGAATGAAAAATTTTAAACTCATTATCCAAAATAAGAGTGACAAAAATAAAAATAGCTCAACAAAAAGCATGGACAAATTCCTCCTGAAAAAAGAAAGAGGAGTGATTAAGAGAAACAGAGACGTTTACAGATGTCATCAAGCTCCTGGGGTCATTTAGGAGCAGAAAGCAGGAACAGAGCTGCAGGGTGACTGGATCCCTGCATATTGACTGGATCTCACCCCATTCCCACCTTGAAGTGAAGTGAAGTGAAAGTCACTCAGTCGTGTCCGACTCTTTGCGACCACATGGACTGTAGTCTGCCAGTCTCCTCTGTCCATGGAATTCTCTAGGCAAGAATACTGGAGTGGGTAGCTGTTCCCCTCTCCAGGGGATCTTCCCAACCCAGAGATGGAACCCAGGTCTCCCAAATTGCAGGCAGAATCTTTACCATCTGAGCCACCAGGAAAATCCAAGAATACTGGAGAGGGTAACCTATCTCTTCTCCACTTGATCTTCCCGATCCAGGAATTGAACCAGGGTCTCCTGTATTGCAGGCAGATTCTTTACCAGCTGCCAGGGAAACACATGCCCACCTTGAATTAGATCCAAATCCACAATGTTATATATCTAGGAGTTTGGGGTCAACCAGGGAGTGTGTATTTCACACAAAATACTCTCTTTAAACATCTCTGTTTCATCCCCAAAGTTCTCTCCAGATGCCAAACTACTGACCTCCCTTTCTCCTCCAGAGTAGCCCTTCCCACAGCTTCCCCAACCAGGCCAGACCCAGCTTCCTTCTCACCAGAGGCTATCCAGATTCTGTTTGTCCCTGTCTTTCTTTCTTTGGGTAGGGCAGTGGAGTCATCCTCTTAGAAGCTCCAGGGAGCATCTCCACACTCAGGCCCTGCTCAATAACAATGCCTCCTTCTCGGTGTCCTCCTCCCAAGGAAGGCAGTGCCTAGTTGCTCAGTTGTATCTGACTCTTTGTGACCACATGGACTGTAGACCACCAGGCTCCTCTGTCCATGGGATTTCCCAGGAAAGAATACTGCAGTGGGTAGCCATTTCCTTCTCCAGGGAGGATCCTCCTGACCCAGGAATCAAACCTGGGTCTCGTGCATTGCAGGCAGATTCTTTACCAATTGAGCTAGGGTGGATTGTAAATATTGTGAGGATATTTAAGGGGGTATTAAACCAGTGTAACTTTTGTCCCTGTTAATCCTTCCTTCCTGGTCATATGAGCTCTCACATCAAGAACTGCACCAGTAGGCTCCAATCATAGAGTATACTCTATGATATAGCAAGAATGCATTTCCTTCTGCTATTAAGTCTGAGCCCTGAAACTCAGTGCCCTGGGAAACAGGGTAAGTGCTCTCTAAAACAAAGTGTGAAATGAATCATTACTTCCACCATAATGAAATATAGGAAGAAGTAGGGTGAAGATGTCAGACATGTGTCCCCTCTGTCTTCCTCGCTGAGTACAAGTGTTGCTGGGGTTGGTAGAAATATCCTGTTAGGTAAGGGAGAGCCAAGATCATCATTAGTCTGGACGCTGGAAAGAATCATACTTCACTGGACACTGCCTGGGGAAAGTGACGCATATATGACCACACACAATGTGGCCATTGAGTGAGGACTCAGAGAGGGTGCCCTGCAGTGGCAGGCCTGGAGCTCTCAGGCCTGGGTATGGCTTCCAGGGACCTGGAAGCTCCTATAAGTTCCTGTGAAGGAGACAAGGTACAGAGAGGACTACTAGTATATCAGAAGCCTGTTCAGGAGGCCAACAAGGGTGGGACCTCAGTGACTAGCGGCAGTGACAGTGGAACCTAAGCAAACACTAGTTCAGCCATCAGACAGCTCAGCCAACTGACAGTGAAGATGAAAGAATTCAAAATTCCCTGCGTTCCAGAACTCAAAACTCCCCTACACCCAGAAAGGAGGCAGGGGAAGGGGGTGGGAAGAAACGGCTTTGAATTGACCAAATATTTACCTACTAGAGACTGTTCTAAACCAAAAGAGACTCTTTACATGACTCAAGTTGCAGAAACCATTATTTGGCAAGTTTTAAGTGTATTGGCTGCCTCCTGCCCTCTGCCCACTGTCTAGCCCATTCCCAGCAGAGAAGGCTGGAGAGCTCTGGGGCCTGACAGCCCCTGGGCAGCTGACCTAAGAGAGACTTCATCCTTCAGGGCAGAGGCATCCACATGATGTCAAGAGTGATTCCGAGGGGCTCCAGGCTGGAGCACACCTCCTGACTTTACCTGAAGGCTCTGGTTGTTGTCTGTCCCTCAGATCTCACAATGTAGTTGCTGCCTGTAGCTGGAAGGCTGGGGGAAAAAAAAAGGCCAATTACATTTTGAAACCCATTTAATTGTTTCTTGCAGTGAGCCCCCCTCCCAGGAGATGAGGAAGAGGCAGCCAGCTGTTATTTCACGTGGAAAGCACAGCCAGAGAAAGGCACCCGGAGGAACAGGGCAAACGTTTTGGAAGGCTACCAGGATGCAGCCTGTCTGCACGCTGATTAGAGCATGACATCTAGTGAAGACAAGTTAAACAAGAGTGAGGAACCCAAGCATGAGTTTAGTTTGAATGCTATTGCCATGGTCTTTTATTGTGGACTTTTATAGAATGGTGGGTGATGGGACGGGAGGGCGAGGGTCCAGTGTGGAAGAGTTGTGCTTCTGGAAAAATGAAATTGCCAGCAGCAGCGGCTTTGGAAATGCCACTTCAGCTGTTTAAATGCCATGGTTGGTTGTACAAAATGATTGTTATCTCGAGGTCTAAATTCTGCTGATTCAATTGCTCTTATTTGGATTTTCGAATTATTCCTGACAAGATAATAAGTCTCTTTCAAAACATTAAATTGGATAAATCTCCCTGCTGGAGGTCTCCAGTTCAATTTAATTTTCTGCAGATATTCTAAGGATCTAATGGAAAATCAAAATGAAAGGGCTTAATTGGAATTTCTCTAATTCCCCAACATGAGGTCTTTAGAATGTGAAGACGGTGGGCAACAAATGTTCCTTTTCTCTCTCTCTCTGGGTTTCTTTCTCTCTCTAAGTTCCACTCCTGACCTTTAGACCATCTTGTTGAACTTCCGTCTATAGAAGGCTGAGCACACAGAGCTTGATTTTTGTGACCAATTTTAATACATTCCCCAGTTTTCTTGAGAACTAGTAAGGCTGCATGCTGTGTCTTCAGCTGAGTTACATGGACACAGCTCATCAAGTGGGAATTTTCAGAGCTGCTGTTCTACAGAACCTGGAGACCTGAGAGCTGAGCTTGTAAAGTCTCCTGGAAAATGCTAGGCCAAAATTCATTTCTTTGTTTCTCAGCAGCTTCCTTAGAGAAATGGCTTTGGTGTTGTTACCATCTATGCTAGGTGCTAACTGGGCGTCTACTTCATGCCAGGCACTTGGGTAAGTCTACAAGTGTGTTTTGTTTAATCCATCTCCACACAATATCCCAATGAAGCAGGTGCTACAGTTTCCCCCATATTATGGATGAGCAAGTAGGCTCAGAGAGAAGTGATTTATCCCGGGCCATACACTTAGTAAACAGTCTGTGTATAGGGAAGAGGGTAGACTTTTGAATCTCGATCTGTCTGTCTCTCAAACTCACACTCTCATTACCCCAAGAATAGACCATCAAAGTTATACAAAAATTGCCTTTAATGAGGTTCCGGGAGAGGCTTATTGACTTCAAATAACAAAGTCATCTGTTATCTTGTCAACACATCCATCATACAACTAACTCTTCAGTCACTTTCAAGACCTTTTACAGAGATGGACAAAGAGGCAGGAGAGAGAATGGGACATAATTTCCTCACCAAAGAAGTTGCTGTCACCTAGGCAGGAGATTGACGTGACAGTAACTGCCTCCATGTTCTGAGGATTCAGGGAGAAGACAGAGGAGCCACATTAGCTTTGCTTGGCAGACAGCCCACCTCATTAGGGGTGACATTGGTCACTTGAATGGTCCTGGGACAAATAAGGAGGAAGTGCCTCACCAGAGAACCACGTCAACAGACAAAAGAACACCTCCGCATGAGCTTTAGTCTGGTCCCTGCTAGCTACCCGAGCTGACAACTCCACCCCCAGATGACAGATGCTCCTGTCGCCTAGTATTAATGGCCCTCCCAGATTAATAGAGCTACGAGGGTAAAGACCAGCCAGCAACTGCTTCAAATGGTAATTTTCCATGTGGACTTTGCTCTTGCCCTATCACTTCTTGACTTTTATCATCTGCCATGATGATTCTGCAGAAAAGGCCAGGACACTCTTTCAGACTGCGCTTGCTCACAAAACAGCCTGTGCCCTGGGCTTTTAAATCCACAGGAAAGGAGTTCAGTGACAAAGGATGGAAGGAGCTTGCTTTGACTTAATCAGCACAAAAACTTTCAAAATGAGGAAAGTTGTGTGGAAATTTCAATTTAGGTCATAGAAACTTCCCCATATATGGGTGACTAAGACCTTGGAGGGCTTAGCACCAGCATCTGGAATTGTTAGGGTAGAACTCTCACTGCCACCTCCCCCCACTCCTAGTACCTCCTATCTGTCCACAGTCCCTTCCCTCTCCACTCCTGCCCTATACCCTGATTTTCACCCTCCAGTTGCTACAAAGGCATTTGAGATGCAAGTAAGTTAAGGGAAGTCCACTTGGAAAGTTCAGCTCCAGGGTCTAAAAGCTCTTTAGTGGAGGATACTGTTCCTCCTCATTTTCAGTGTGTACTCAAAGAGCAAGTAGAGAATATATAATTTAAACAGTGATATAACAGCAAACAGGGAAGGGGCTCTTACATGGAGACCGTGACACTTTGCGGTGAGACTTGATGTCACTGGCACTCAGCTCTTGGCTGGATCAAACTCATGAGCAATAATGTTACTTTTACTCCTGACTACTTTCCAAAAGATGTGAGGTGGCTTACACCAAAGACACATGTCCATTAAGCCTGTAAAAACAAGACTCAGATGATAAGAAACAAATATTGAAAGAAACAAAACAGAAAATATTATTGTAGAGACCTAGGCTGGAGAAGACTCTTGGGAGTCCCTTGGACAGCAAGGTCAATCCTGGAGGAAATCAACCCTGAATATCCATTGGAAGGACTGATGCTGAACTGAAACTCCAATACTTTGGCCAACTCATTGGAAAAGATTCCCCCATGCTGGGGAAGATTGAAGACAGGAGGAGGATGAGACGGCTGGATGGCATCACCAACTCAATGGACATGAGTATGAGCAAACTCTGGGAGATGGTGAAGGACAGGGAAGTCTGGCATATTGTAGTCCATTGGGTCTCAAAGAGTCAGACAAAACAACAAAGACTTGAATAAGTATAAAATGTTATTTTGAACCTCCTGACACCCAAGGTGAAAAGGAACCATGTCAAGGTACATATTTTTTCAATACCTGAAATTTAAAAGCACACTTAATTTGTCAGGGGGTGTGGATTACTCTGTTTGCTCTGTTTGGTGGTTGCCTGCCACATCCCAAGCAAAGGCCGGACAAAGAAATGATACCATGGCGATGGGAGGGCAAACCCTCTGCCTTAAGCAAAACACTGTGGCCATGGCAACACCCTTTCTCACATTAAAACATCCTCTGGTCATTCTCCTGGACATCTACTCATTTCTTGACAAATACTTGGTAGGACTCTGCATGAGAATTAACTTTGTTAACATACTCCCTGCAGGAGTGGATCAAAAGATGTCTTGCAGCAATAACTGGAGTCCGCTTCTGAGCATTGAGAGGAGTAAGGGGAGACTAGTTACTATTTCCAAAGGTCTGGTTACAAGAGGGCATGATGGCGTCCCAGAGAGCACGGACATGGCAGAAGCAGCCCTGGGTTCTCGTCCCAACTAGACAACTAACATTACTGTGCGTCACTGTTGTTATCATTCAGTCGCCAAGTCATGTCTGACCCTCTGTGAGCCCATGGACTGCAGCACACCAGGCCTCCCTCTCCCTCACCATCTCCTGGAGTTTGCCAAGTTCAAGTCCATTGAATTGGTGATGCCATACCACAGTCTCGTCTCTGTTGCCCTCTTCTCCTTCTGCCTTCAATCTTTCCCAGCATCAGGGTCTTTTCCAATGAATGGGCTGTGTGTCACTAGACAAGCTCATTCCTGTCTCTGAGCTGCACTTTCCCCATCCATACCACAGGGAGTTCTCAACTCTGGCTGCACATTAGAATCACCTGGGGAGCTTTTAAACATACCCATGGACGGCTTCCTCCATAGAAAAACTAATGATCTGTACTTTCCTAGTGCCCAGGTATCAGTGCTGTTAGGGGCACTTCAGAAGATTCATGCGGAGCCAGGACAGACATCACTGGAAGGGGTGATCTCTAAGAGACCTCTCCAGATCCATGCTTCCAAAGAGACATTCCTATTTTGAGGGATGCCTCAATTTATGTTTCCTCTGGGTGTGGAGCTTCTTCTCACAGAGTCAGCTAGGTTAAAAAGAACAAACTAGAAAGGTCCTTATAAATCATGCAAAATGAGCTGCCTGCTTCTGCAGCTGCAGGACAAAAATACCTCGGTGCACGTGGTCTATTTCTCCCTCCTTGCTGGCGGTAAACAGCAGGCCTCCAACACAGAGCATGCGCTCCATCGTCTGTGACCTCGATCTACCTTTCTGGTTTCTTCTTCTCCCTTTTACCTCACTTCACACTCCAGTCCTTCCCTAGTGCATAGTGACAAAGAGTTGATAGCAAACTCTAACCCTCAAGGATTGGCTGATTAAACACGGATGAAACACGAAAGCGTTACTTCAACTCGCATTTCAAGTAGACATTAACTCAGCATCTATGTGGCAGAGGCTGGGTTAGTCATGTTAACTACCTCTTTTTAAGCATTTGATTGGCATTTGTACAAAAGGAGAGATCCCTCTCCCCTCTGACATCACCATTTAAAGGAACAGCAAGCATAAGCCAAGCCATAGGGTTGGGAGTATGCTGGATGGGAGATGCTGGGGGCTGGCCTTGAAGACTTGCCTTTTCTGAGGAACTTGATGGAGAGCTTGAGGGTGGAGTCTAACAGATGGTCCTCTCCAAGGAATTTGGCAACCAATGGCTTCACCTAAGAACCAAATCATCACAGCCATGGTTGACCAGCAAGCTAGTCACTTTACCTGCATTTCTCAAATAATCTGGTCAGATTATACCCTAACTTCTATCCGTTGGCCCAAGATGGAAGTGTGTTAATATTTTGCATCCCCTTGATGCAAATAAAATAACATAAATAATGTTTATATCCTGATACTCTAATCAACTATTCACATTGCTGCTGCTGCTGCTTAACTGCTTCATTTGTGTCTGACTTTTTGTGCAACCCTATGGACTGCAGCCCACCAGGCTCCTCCGCTCATGGGATTCACTAGGCAAGGATACTGGAGTGGGTTGCCATGCCCTCCTCCAGGGAATCTTCCCAACTCAGTGATAGAACTGGGGTCTCCTACACTGCAGGCAGATTCTTTACTGCTGTGCCACCAGAGAAGCCCCACTATTTCCACCACCACCCACCAAATCGACTTCTAATAAAACAGAGTAAATACTATAAAAACAATTTCTGACAAGAGAGTTCACTAACACAGAATAAACATTAAGTTATTGAGAGAATTATGGTTTTAGTATAGAATATAAACATATAACACTTCGATAAACTAAAAATAATATGGTTACCAAAAATTGAATGGAGGAAGGAGGCAAAAACATAAGCAGGATAATAATCAATTCACTTATCACAATAAAGATCAAAAGTTACCTCTAAAACTGAAACAGAATTAAAACAGAGTAAACTCTTAAAGATTTTGTAACATACGTTTTCCTGACCATAGAGGAATCTTTTGGAATTTAGTGAATCTTTGGAGAATTAATGACACCTATAGTAAAAAGTGTTAATAAAAGTTTGATAAATCCTTCAATTTTTGCATTAGTTTCTTTCTCTTCTATTAAATTCAAACAAAATGTAAATATTTTTATTTTCTCAAAAACGTATTCTCACAGATTCTCTCTTCCTGCACCACATACAGATATATTTGGAATCATGTTAACTGAGTGTTAATATTCGTTATTTCCAGGTACTGGTGCCTAGTTACTTTGTTGCTTCAGTATTTGTTCTTTTCTGTCTGGTTTGCATTTTTTGCCACAATCATATAATATATTTAAAGAAAAATAAAATTATGATTTGAAAAAGTCAGCAACTGATCATGAATGGCTTCAAGATGAACTCTGAAATTCTATGTATGATACATATGTGTGCACATTTTTTGGAAAAGTATGTTATTTGCTCATCCAACAATCAAAAATATTTATATTCCAGCATGCAGTTCTGTGCTTTCTGAGTTTCTTCTGCCTTTGATTTTTAAGCTTCTGGCTAATAATATAGCTGTCCTTGACTGTCAGCCAGATACGAGCAACTAACCAAGAACTTTATATGTATTATTTTTTTGTTTCTGCACAACTTTATAAGATAGATATTGTCACTTTCATATTGTGAAGGAGAAATGAAAATCAGAGAGGCCCAGTCACTTGCCCAGGGTCACACAGCAATCAGAAGTAGACTTAGTCATCTGAACACATCTCTGCCTGGGTCTGAAGTTTGATCCATCACATTCATCTACCTCATCAGATAAATCATCAGAAGTCATCTGTTTGCTACTATTTGAGGGCCTACAATTAGCTAGCAACTCCCAGGTGCTGGGGACACAGAAATAAACATTGAACAAAAATCTCTGCTTCTTTGAAACTAATAGTCAGAAATAGCTAAACACAGATTTTAAATATGCTTATGTTATTTCCTTTGATTGTTATGACAATCCTGTGAGGTGGGCAGGTAAAGCAACCTCTGCTCTATAGAGAAGCCAACTAAATCTGGGAGAAAGAGTTTAGTGAATTGTATAGCTATTACAGGATACAGCCAGAATATCAAACCTGTTAAGACTCTGAGTCTCATCTTTAAGTTTTAAAATATCTATATATTTTAAAACTAGACCAGATTCTAGTAGTAAATGGGCTTCCTAGGTGGTATTAGCAGTTAAAAAAACAACTCACCTGCTAATGCAGCAGACACAGAGACACGGGTTCCATCTCTGGGTCAGGAAGATCCCCTGGAGAAGGGAATGGCAACCCACTCCAGTATTCTTGTCTGGAGAATCCCATGGACAGAGGAGCCTGGCAGGCCACAGTCCATGGGGTTGCAAAGAGTTGGACATGAATGAAGCTACTTAACACACATAGCACGCATGCTAGTAGCAAATAGTGGTAGTGACAGAATATAAACATTAAGAGTAAGTTTTGTCCTCAGTCTCACTTGATAAAGGTTATTGGACATTGTGAAACAGACTTTTTCCTTACCTCACTCTCATGTTCCCTTTCAGGGTCCTCTCCATTCCTGATGCTATAGGGATTTGTCACTCATTGTCCTCTACTTGCCCCAATGATTTAAACACAACTAACTCTCCATTTTCCCTCTCTGCTTCCACTCCCGAAGCATAGGACTCAGCTGCTAACTTGCAACACAGCTTTTCCATGCAGTCACTGGTCACTGAATACCTAGAGAATGCTGAGCATGATGGCAAGTATGAGAAGGCATATATGTAAGGAATATGACATAAGGTCTCTCCCAACAGGGGCTTGCATTTTTAATTGGTTTTTTTTTTAAGTTTTAAATATTTACTTATTTATTTGACTGTCTGGAGTCTTAGTTGCAGCACTCAGGACCTTTCACTGAAGAGCAAGCGCAGGCTTCCATCCAGTTGTGGCTTGCGGGCTTAGTTGCCCTGTGGCATTTGGGATCTTAGTTTCCTGACCAGGGATCGAACTCACATTCCCTGCATTGGAAAGTGGACTCTTAACCACTGAAACACCAGGGAAATCCCTAAACTCGGATTTTTAAACCTCAAAAGACTTTAAGACAAAAAAAAAAAAAAGGATCTCAAATGGGGATTTTCAGGTATACTTTAAATGGTATATTCCATTGGAGTCATTGATAAATTTTTCGAGAACTTGCTATAAATGCAAATTTCTACATTCCACCTTCAGAGAATCTCTAGTTCTGGGGTGATAGCCAGGAATCTGCACATTTAGCAAGGTTCTCAGGGACCATGCACCACATTTTTGGAAAGCGTTTGTGTATGGAGAGAGAGTGCATCGAGTAACCACTCCAGGAATCCCTACATCATAGTTACACTCACAGTACCTCTGTCAAAGCACTTACCAAACTCTGTTGCAATTGTCTGTCTGCGTCTATGTCTGCAACCAAACAGTGGAACCCATTCCTATTCATCTCTGCAGCCTGAGTCCCTGGTTCACGGTACCCTACCCAGAGACACTCCATAAATATTTACCAAATGTATGAAGACAGGCTCAACTCGGCATTAGTCATACACACACACACACACACACACACACACAGGCACATCTTGTTACCCACTATATTTCCATGGAAGAAGCTGATCCTACCTCTGCATCACTACATGGCTCCTGGGGTGAACACTTGCTTTTACAATATGCTAAGAAGGAAGATTTCATAAAACCATAGTTGGCCTAGCAGCTGGAGAAAAGCAAAAAGGCATATTACAAGAAGAGAGTTAAAGTCCTGATGTATTCCTACAGCCATCTAGCAAATAAAGGTGGTATGAAACCTGCAATAATGAAATTGGGCATCTTGTTGGAGATCACAGAGCAAGTTGCTTAGATCTAGACCCAGAACTATAGTTTTTCCTTACATGCCCTTATTGCTCTGGTCAAACCTAAGAAATCCAGATATTTTTAATCTTGCACCACTATCAATCAAAATATAACAATACATTACTAAACATAATTTTTCATATTGTAATACAATAAATATTGTCACTAGAATTTCTGGTTCTGTGTAGGAATGGATCCTCTTGCAAACACTTCACTCTGAGAACCCCTGGACTGTATCAGCCCTCTTCATTAAAATAAGAAAATCTAGTTTGCTGACCAAAGGGGAGGGAAGCCCATCATAATATGCAGAAAGGAAAGAGAAAAAATGAAAAGAGAGAGGAGGGGAGGCAAAAAGCAGGAGAGAGAGAGAGAGAAAAGAGGTACGGAAGGATAAGTGGAAGAAAGGAAGGAGTGAAGGAGGAAGCAAAGGAAGAGGTGGAGGGGAGAGGAGGGAAGGGATGGAGGGAGGGAGTTCTGAAGCCACACAGATTTTGTTTTTTTAGAAGCTGACTGCATTATATGTACAAGGATCATCTTAGATATTGTTATTCTAACTCACAAGCAACAAGCTTGGGTTAGTCAAAGGGACATCAGATTTGTGATTTCCGACTCTTTCCTCACTTCAATTTACAGTTTAGTGGCTTTGAGAAAACAGAGAGCAGCAGTGTCCGTCCTCTGTGGCTTCCCTGATGCCTATGAGAGCCCGTGAACGTGTTTGTGGCCCACATCTCTTTAATCCAGGAAGCCCAGAGCAGCACTGCTTGTTTCTCACCATTTAGTTTTCCAGGTGCTTGACTGAGCCCCCTACACAGCGCAGCCCTGATAATAGAACTGATGAGATACTTATGCCTAAGTTGAGACAATCCATTTGTGAACATGCCAGAATTTGTCTTCACAGAACTAAATAAGGTCAATACTACTGTGAGTCCAGAGAATCTCTCTGAGTGCTGAAACTTTAAAATACTTTGCTCTGTATTTCATACATTTGTAAAGAACTTTAAAGGTCATCTACTTCAATCTCTAAACTATGAATGAAATACTAAAAGCCAGTTAGTTTATATTTTGGGTGGTGGGGAGAGGGACACTGGATTTATTCATCTGTAATATAAGAGGAATAGACTAGCCAAAGTCTAAGATCATTGTGATTCCAACATCTCATAAATCAACCAGAATATCTATAGTTGGTAAGCAATCACAGACTCCTTGGTGCGTGGTCAAACATACTGAATAAGAAAATACAACTATGGCTCTCTTCTGACCTTCTGAATATCAGCTGACAAATGCTAACTTAAACTTGAAGTATTTAGTGAAAATGCGACCTAGTCTGGAAGATATGTCTACTACATTGTGAGGAAATTAACACGACAGCGCCAGCCAGGCTCTCTCGCCCCGTGTTCTGTACACAATGACTTTGCATGATTATGTAACAGCTGAGATCACTTATAGCACTGTGCGTGCATATCACAAGGTACTCGCTTGGACACAGTCTACTTTTGTTATATAAACTCCACCTGAAAAACCCTGGAGGTTGTGTACAGTACACCTGTACAAGCGTGACCATGAAAGCCCTGGCTGCACGGGGGCTACACTGGAGTGGCATCATGGTTATGCTATGAGAGATCATGTTATGGCTACTTTTTGGTTATGTGATGACTGCTGCTGTGGCTGCTGTGTCAGCCAGGAGAGAGGCTGTGTTATGGCCACCATGCCAGCCAGGAGAGAATAAATGTGCCTGCATTTCCTACAGATCCTTGCATCTTCTTCCAGCCTCTTAGCTCTAGCTATGCCTACCCTTGGTTCAGTGAACAGTGCAAACAGTGTGAACAGCAAGACAACTGGCATCATGAACAGAATCAGCAACATATACATCTAAAAATGTAAACAACTTTATTTCAGGATAGTGAAGAGTTAATTACAGACATTGATGGATAACCTTTATTTCCATGATTTTATCTCATCCCTTGCCAAATGTGTGCCTTCAAATAGATGTGTCAGAAGGGTAGTAAAGTTTCCAAAGCTAAAAAAGAAAGGGCAGGTCTTCTCAGGCTTCCAGAAATGCTAATTACTCATAATGACAAGTCATTACCCAAATCCATTTCTGGAAAGTCACAAGGACTCGACAGGTCAAAGCAAAAATGACATTTCAGGCTCCAGCAAGAGACTAAATTAACCCTCAGCACGCACATATTTACCACCCTCTTTCTCCGAGTAGGAAAAAGCACAAATATAATGGGGGGTTGGGACTGTAGAGAGAAAATCAACTCAGGGCCTATACAAGGGAACCAAGAGCTGCTGCTGGGCTCCAGAGATAGGGATTTGTACCACAGATTTCCTGTGGCACAACTTTAATTGCATTAACTGTGAGCTTCTTGGGGGATGGGACACCAACAACAGACAGACATGCAGCTACCTGGAATTTGAAGGTGCGGATGCAGAAAAGCCAGAGCTCTTTGGGGACAGAAAAGTGAGGCTGAGGTGTGGCTGCCCATAACAGTGGGTCTTATAAACCAACGCTGGTCCCACCCAGATTTCTAGCAACAAGTTTACTCCGTATTCCATTTGTGCATTCAAGTATGTATTCGGTCAATATTTTCCAAGAATCTGCTTTTTGCCAATACTGTTCCAGATTCTAGGGACAGAGGGATGAATAAGAAAGACAGTGCTTGGTCTCATTGAATTTCCAAGGAGATAATGAACAGCGACTAAATAACCATACAAATAAATAAGTATAATTAAAGTTTACACTTCATTGAGTACAATGAAGAGTATGAATAGGGCAGGATCAGAGATTTGAACAGGGCCACTTGATCTAGTCAGCTGGCTAGAGGCAGCATCATATCCTAGCTTTAGGAGATCAAGAACAAGGACCAGTAGCATTCCAGGTGAAAGGTCCAGTCTGTGCAGAGGTTCTCAGATGGGCATATAGGAACTGGAAAAAAAGGGAAGTGTGGCTGGAACACAGCACATGTGTAAGAATGGGGACAGCGGAGCCTGGACAGGTGGGAGGGGCCTTTGAATTACCCAGGCCAGTTAGGACCAGGAGTGAGGGGGCAGGGGAATGTAGGAGAGAGCTCGTTCCTAAAATTCACAGGCAACAACAGGCCAAGACTGGCATAGAGAAGCAGATCCCTAGAACAGAGCAGGATGCCTGAGGACTGGAAAACCTCAGGACTGTGAATAAACCATGGGACCACTAAAGTAGTTCAGTTGGAGAGTGATATGATTTGATATTTTCTTTTTAAGATCACACTGGGTATACGGAGGTAAAAATGATAGAATAAAAACCACTTGCATCAACATGGAGCATCTTAGAAAGATACTGTGAGATACCACCTTTACAATGTTCAAAAACAAGCAAAAGTAAGCAATATATTATTTGAGGATATGGACAGGGTGAAAGAATATTTTTTAAAGGGAACTATAAATGTGATCTTTTTATACTGTTAATGGGGTTCTCATGTATGAACAGTATGAAAAAGTCATGTCTATAATTCAAAGAATGTTCAAATTACCCTACAGTTTTATTCATTTTATATGCCAGCAAAGTAATGCTCAAAATCCTTCAAACTAGGCTTCAGCAGTATATGAACTGAGAATTTCCAGATGTACAAGCTGGATTTAGAAAAGGCAGAAGAACCAGAGATCAAATTGCCAACATATGCTGGATCATAGAAAAATCAAAGTAATTCCAATAAAAACCTACTTCTGCTTCATTGACTATGCTAAAGTTTTTGACTATGTGGATTCACAACAAATTGTGGAAAAATTCTTTAAAACACATAGAGATACACATATATTGTATACATATTCTCTATAAAATTTTCTGACTCTGTCTGCCAACCCTCAACAATTTCATAAGCTTATGGAGGGCAGTACGTGAGCTTTCTCTATTTTTGCCAGCTGTTAAGTTACTGGGAATGTAAGCATACTGCATCACTCTTACCATCACCCCATGCATCACCATAATTGACTCAGTTGCTCTGGTGGCTATGAGACTTCCCCCTTTTCCCCTCACAGCAATAGGCTGAATACTCCTTAAATGATAAAGCCTTTCCATAGATGAGGAAACTGCTATTCACACAAAGCTAATCAAGACCAGCTGTACAGTCTTGCTGCTGCTGCTGCTGCTAAATCGCTTCAGTCGTGTCCGAGTCTGTGCGACCCCATAGACAGCAGCCTACCAGGCTCCCCCGACCCTGGGATTCTCCAGGCAAGAACACTGGAGTGGGTTGCCATTTCCTTCTCCAGTGTGAAAGTGCATGAAAGTGAAAAATGAAAGTGAAGTCGCTCAGTCATGCTAGAAACTTCCTAAATTCTAGGTCTTGACTCCAGACCCACAGTAGTTGATTAATAAAATTTCCTCTGTGTTCTGAAGCAGTAATTATCAATTTACCTCATGCCAAGACACCTGATTTCTTCCTCCAAGGGCCCAAATCCCTGCCATGATTGTGTTAATTATGATCTGAGACGCAGTTCACCATCAAAGATATCAGAAATATATTGCTGCTCAAGGGAGCAGCTAAGACTCAAGATCTGAGTCCAGAAGCAGAACCATAGAGATCGGAAGTAGAATGTGGAAGTGGGTGAACGAAAGGATTAGGCAAGATTAGAAGCTTGAGACATCAGAATCTGAATTGTCAAATCCAGGTAAGAGAAGAGAAACTGCAGAAATAGTTGGGAAATACTATATTCCAGAATTCACATGGTGAAACAAGCTAGATGGACAGAAAGAAGTCAGTCCCGAAGGGAGAGGAGTCTTTCTGAAGATCTTAAATGCCTGGTTGATTTCTTTTTTCTAGAGTAAAGAAGTATTAATATCTCTTATGTCCCAGGCACCACTATAAACTCTTTACATACAAAACTTCATTTAATCTGCACAAAATGATCTACTATTTTCTGCATTTTGCAGATGAAGAAACTGAGGCTTAAGAAAATAAAATGACTTGCTCAGGGTCACACAGCTATTGGGAGAGAGGAAAGCTACTGGGAAAGGGAGAAAGAGGAGACAGACAGAGAAGCTGAGCAGGACTCAAATTTGACAGCTTCACTAGTGAGCCAACATCTTAACCAACAGTTGGTACTGTGCCCAGATAAAGCTTTGCCTTCAATTCCTTTTAAGATTTCCTGACAACATATGTATGTTATAAAAAGTAAAAGCAAGTTTATATTCATTTGACTTTGACAGTTGAGCATTTTTTTTACATCCTTTTCGGTGACTTGAGAGAGCTTAGAATTGAGAACCACTGCTTTGGGCTTAAAAAGACCCCACAGATGGGGCAGTCAGGATGCTTGCCCTTGAGTTCCCCTTGGAGAATTCAGTGTCTCTATTATAACTCCACATGGTCCCTCCAGCCTGCTGTCTATGACTGTCATGCCTTAGAGTATTAAAAAAGGGAGAGTGTGGGCAAATTAGAGGACATACAAGGACAAATCTAAGCATTGTAATTCTGATAAAAAAAAAATCAAGACACCATAAAATTCTATTTCTGAAGATTTATACTCCACTTAAAGCCACGAGGACTTAAGGTGGCTAGAAAAATTTACTCGGAAAGCAAATAGAATTATTGGATTGTGAAATTGACAGCCATAAATTTTAAAACAATTTTATATGAAACTCCAATTTTTTTGGTATTCCAAAGTGAAAGAGTTAGACGGTACCAAGTAAATTTGAATCTCAAAAGGCTTAAGGATACAGGAAGGAGGAGAGGAATGAAAGGTTTCCCTTTGCTGCTGTCACTGGAGGTGTTGGGCTAATGCCTGCTCTGGGCAGGAGCCTGCCATTGACCAGAGTCTCTCTCAGTACCTGTAGCATCCTCTCTGTTTGTTCACCTGTGGAAAATCTGTTATAACTTCTGTGCCTCCTCCACGCTCCTGGGGAACTTGGCACCTGGACTTCACATTTCAACACACCCTGTAAGACATTATCTTCTCATTCTCCCCCCTTTGTATTAAATTCTTTTTCCAGTTGAAGAGTAAGCCCTTTGGGTGGAAGGACACTGTCTGGCGCTTCTCTTGTTTTCCCTGATCTAGAACAGCAGTGTATGCAGGGTTTAAGATTTGAGTTTGAATCAAATCAGAAGTCTGTGTGATACTGAATAGGTTACTTACCTTTTTCTTCTTCTGTAAAATAGGGCATGAATTCAATGGGCACAGAGTACTTAACCCAGGGCCTAGCATATATTCATCACCTGGCAAGCTTCATTTATGATCGTTTGTTATTGATCGAGAAGACTTGCTTCAGGGCCTGACACACAGCTGAACCCTCAAACAGAGGCTCTCTCCCTTCCTCCCTTTTCAAGATTTGGAGCTGACCCCTTGTTTCTCTATAACGAGGAACCCCTACCACTGAAACCACCACAGTCTCTCTCCATCTGATTTGAATGCCTATCATCATCTCATTGAGATGTTCTTAGACAAGGTCTTCAAATGTGAAGCTGAGGAGGGGACTGGGTTAGGCTGGGGTAGGTTGCCGTCCCATTAACATTCCTTCCACAATAGAGACCATTATCTTGGCAGCAAAATACCCCAGTGGTAGTGATGTGAGGAAATGGGGGTGGGTTACCAAAGCAACAGAGAGACTTGAGCTGCACCGTTTCTATGGCAACAGAGAGCAAGCACGAGCATTTTCCTAGTTGGAATGATGGTTAGTTAGACTCTGACCAACAGTATGGTGATTGAATCACAGAGAGTGTAATACAGGGTTTCTCTTAGAATTTTGACCAGAATGAAGCCCACAGTAGAGATCCTAACTCTTTAAGCTGAAACCCAGACTCTTTTCTTAGGAATCAGTGCTCTCTCTTTGGCTAAAGATCAATTATTTCCCAAGATTATTAATTCTTGTTTAGGACATGCAATCTCCATGAGTGGCCAGCTTGAACAAAATCCATTTATGGAAATCCAACTCATAATATACACAAATTAAGTAGTAGACAAGTAAGTGCCTGAGCAAGCTTTCCCTTTTTCTCTTTAATTTTAATTCATCAAAGAAATACACTCACATCATTAAAAAGTCAATTAGCACTTAAAAGCTTAAAAGGAAAAAACAGCAGCCCCCACATATATAACACATCCTCCTTTAACTCCATTCCTAGAGGCAACCACTTTTAACCATTTTAGCTACATGCCTTTTATTTACCACCCTTTCCAAATATTTCCATATTGAATACAATTTCCTATTCAAGTAAATAGATGTCTCTCTCACACCCTGCCTCTCTTTAACACAAACTTCTAAAATGATTATATCATAACATTTGAATGTTTTCAACATTACAACCTCAAAAATTTTGACTCACTGATGAGTAAGTTAGGGCACCATTAATGGCATGATTTCACCTGGCCAAGGGGCTAGTGATCTCCCTGTTCGAGGTGCAATCCTGCACCCAATCCCCCAGGTCTGGCCTGGCACACCTTCCCTCCTCTGTGCCCAGTGTCCCTGTATCTGGAGGCTCTCTATTCAGTTTCTGGGGAGTGTTACTGTCTGCATCCTAGCAATAGCAGTGGAAATCTGGAGACTCTGCCTGTCCCTTCCACAGACCTTCACATAACTCCCCATCCTCAGCTGCTGCCTTTGCTCACATTCAGTCATAGCTGGTACCTCAGATTCCTGAGCCTTCCTTCAGGCACCCTGGTTGACCTTCCTTCCATATGTTCTGCTTATACACGAGGGTTCTGAGTTACAGAAGTCTTGTGCTATTGTCCAAAATATAGCCATGTTTCTAGTTCATATTACCTTGTTTTGAGGTGATCATAATATGTGTAAAAGTCACTCAGTTGTGTCCGACTCTTTGCCATACCATGGACTGAAGCCCACCAGTCTCCTCTGTCCGTGGGATTCTCCAGGCAAGAATACTGGAGTGGGTAGCCATTCCCTTCTCCAGGAGATCTTCAACCCAGGGATTGAACCTAGGTCTCCAGCATTGCAGGCGGATTCTTTACCATCTGACCAGAATCATAATAGAAGACTCCATTTAATTCAGATGACATTATACCTATTACTGTGCACAGAATCCCTTAGAAGAAATGGAGTAGCCCTCATAGTCAACTAAAGAGTCTGAAATGCAGTTCTTGGGTACAATCTTAAAAATAACAGAATGATCTCGGTTCATTTCCAAGGCAAACAATTGAACATCACAGTTGTTGTTCAGTCATTCAGTCGTGTCCGACTCTTTGCGATCCCATGAGCTTCAGCATGCCAGGCTTCCCTGTCCTTCACCATCTCCCAGAGTTTGCTCAAACTCATGTCCATTGAATCGGTGATGCCATCTAACAGTATCATCCTCTGTCATCTCCTTCTCCTGCCTTCAACCTTTTCTAGCATCAAGGTCTTTTCCAATGAGTTGGCTCTTCACATCAGGTGACCAAAGTACTAGAGCTTCAGCTTCAGCATCAATCCTTCCAATGAATATTTCAGGGCTAATTTCCTTTGGGACTGACTGGTTTGATCTCCTTGCAGTCCAAGGGACTCTCAACAGTCCTTGAGCACCACAGTTCAAAAGCATCAATTCTTCTTCATAAACCTTCTTTATGGTCCAACTCTCACATCTGTACATAACTACTGGAAAAACCATAGCTTTGACTATAGCGACCTTTGTGGGCAAAATGATGTCTCTGCATTTTAATATGCTGTCTGCTGCTGCTGCTGGTAAGTCACTTCAGTCGTGTCTGACTCTGTGCGACCCCATAGATGGCAGCCCACCAGGCTCCACTGTCCCTGGGATTCTCCAGGCAAGAACACTGGAGTGGGTTGCCATTTCCTTCTCCAATGCATGAAAGTGAAAAGTGAAAGTGAAGTCACGCAGTCATGTCCGACTCTTAGTGACCCCATGGACTGCAGCCTACCAGGCTCCTCCGTCCATGGGATTTTCCAGGCAAGAGTACTGGAGTAGGGTGCCATTGCCTTCTCCAATATGCTGTCTAGGTCACAGTAATCCAAGTCTATGCCCCAACTACCAATGCCAAAGATGCTGAAGTTGAATGGTTCTATGAAGACCTACAAGATCTTCTAGAACTAACACACACACACACACACACACACACACACACACACACACACACACAAATAGCCTTTTCATCATAGGGGATTGGCATGCAAAAGTAGGAATTCAAGAGATACCTGGAGTAACAGGCAAATTTGGCCTTGGAGTACAAAATGAAGCAGGACAAAGGCTAACAGACTTGTGCCAAGAGAACACACTGGTCATACCAAATACCCTCTTCCAACAACACAAGACTACTCTACACATGCACATCACCAGATGGCTAATACCGAAACCACATGATTACATTCTTTGCAGCTAAAGATGGAGAAACTCGAAAGAGTCAGCAAAAACAAGACCTGGAGCGGACTGTGGCTCAGATCATTAGTTTCTTATTGCAAAATCCAGGCTTAAATTGAAGAACTGAAGTGGGTAGCCATTCCCTTCTCCAGGAGATCTTCCAAACTCAGGGATTGAACCCAGATTGAACACTAGGCCATTCAGGTATAACCTAAATCAAATCCCTTACGACCATACAATGGAAGAGATAAATAGATTCAAGGGATTAGATCAGAGAGAGTGCCTGAAGAACTGTGGACAGAGGTTCATAATGTTGTACAGGAAGCAGTGACCAAAATCATGCCCAAGAAAAAGAAATGCAAGAAGGCATAATGGTTGTATGAGGATCCTTACAAATGGCAGAGAAAAGAAGACAAGTGAAAGGAGGAAGGGAAGGACACACACCCAACTGAATGCAGAGTTTCAGAGAATAGCAAAGAGACATAAGAAAGCCTTCCTAAGTGATCAATGCAAAGAAATAGTGGAAAACAATAGAATGAGAAAGACCACATATCTCTTCAAGAAAATTGTATGTAACAACAGAATATTTCATGCAAAGATGGGCACAATAAAGGACAGAAACTGTAAGGCCCTAACAGAAGCAGAAGAGATTAAGAAGAGGTGGCAAGAATACACAGATTATACAAAGAAGGTCTTAATGACCCAGATAACCATTATGGTATGGTCACTCATCTAGAGCCAGACATCCTGGAGCATGAAGTCAAGAGGGCATTAGGAAGAATTACTATGAAGAAAGCTAGTGGATGTGGTGATATTCCAGTTGAGCAATTTCAAATCCTAAAAGATGCTGCTGCTAAAGTGCTGCACTCAACATGCCAGCTAATTTGGAAAAACTCAGCAGTGGCTCTAGGACTGGAAAATGTCAGTTTTCATTCCAATCACAAAGAAGGGCAATGCCAAAGAATGTTCAAACTACTATACAATTGTATTCATTTCACATGTTAGCAAGTTAATGCTCAAAATCCTTCAAAACAGGCTTCAACAGTATGTGAATGGAGAACTTTCAGATGTACAACCTAGATTTATAAAGGGCAGAGAAACCAGAGAGCAAATTGCCAGCATCCACTGGATCATAGAAAAACCAAGAGAGTTTCAGAAAAATATCTACTTCTGCTTCATTGACTATGCTAAAGCCTTTTTACTGTGTGGATCGCAACTAACTGTGGAAAATACTTAGAGATGGGAATACCAGACCACCTGACCTGTCTCCTGAGAAACCTGTATGTGGGTCTAGAAGAAACAGTTAGAACCAGACATGGATAAATGGACGTGGTTCAAAATTGGGGATGGAGTACATCAAGGCTGTATATTTCACCCTGCTTATTTAATGTCTATGCAGAGTACATCATGAGAAAAGCCAGGCTGGATGAGTCACAAGCTGGAATCAAGATTTCTGGAAGATATTAACAACCTTGGATATGCAGCTGACATCACTCTAATGGCAGAAAGTGAACAGGCCTCTTGATGACAGTAAAATAGGAGAGTGAAGAAGCTGGTTTAAAACTCAACATTCAAAAAACTAAGATTATGGCATCTGGCCCCATCACTTCACGGGAAATAGGAAGGGAAAATGTAGAAGCAGTGACAGACTTTTTGGGGGGGGGGGCTCCAAAATCACTGTGTATTTTGACTACAGCCATGAAATTAGAAGACACTTGCTTTTTGAAAGGAAAGTTGTGACCAACCTAGACAGTGTATTAATAAGCAAAGACATCACTTTGCTGACAAAGGTCCATATAGTCAAAGCTATGGTTTTTCCAGTAGTTACGTATAGAAGTGACAGTTGGACCATAGAAAAGGCTGAGTTCCAAAGAACTGATGCTTTTAATTGTGGTGCTAGAGAAGATCCTTGAGAGTCCCTTGGGCTGCAAGGAGATCAAACCATTCAATCCTAAAGGAAATCAACCCTGAGTATTCATTGGAAGGACTGATGCTGAAGCTCCAGAGCTCTGGCCACCTGATGTGCAGAGTTGATTCATTGGAAAAGACACTGATGTTAGGAAAGATTGAAGGCAGGAGGAGAAGGGTGCGACAGAGAATGAGATGATTGGATGGCAGCATTGACTCAATGGATGTGAGTTTGAGTAACTCTGGGAGATAGTGAAGGACAGGAAGGCTGATGTGCTGCAGCTCATGGTGTCACAACAACTTATCGACTGAACAACAACAATAATAGAAGAGAACAGAAACATCTTTTTTTCATCATAAATCTGGATATTTTCTAGAAATTCTTGGCTGCTTGGGAGGTATCATTCATTGGAGTAATTTGAGGATGAGGCTCAATTATACAGAATACCTTCCTAAATATTTTCTTATAGCACCAGTATTTGAAATGACTATCTAAACCCAGACAAATACCATATGATATCACGTATATGTGGAATCTAAAATATAACCCAGATAAACTTATTCATGAAACAGAAACAGACTCGCAAACATAGAGAACAGATTTGTGGTTGCCAAGTGGGATGGGAGCAGGGAGGGATGGGTTAGGAGTGTGCAAGTAGCAAATGCAAACTATTATATACAGAATGGATTAACAACAAGATCCTACTATATAGCACAGGGAAATATATTCAATATCCTTTTATAAGCCATAAAGGTAAAAAAAAAAAAAATATATATATATATATATATATACACACACACACAAATATGTGTGTGTGTGTGTGTGGAAAGTGTTAATTGCTCAGTCATATCTGACTCTTTGCAACTCCATGAATTGTAGCCCACCAGGCTCCCCTGTCCCTGGAATTCTCCAGGCAAGAATACTGGAGTGTGTTGCCATTCCCTTCTGCAGGAGATCTTCCAGACCCAGGGATCGAACCCAGGTCTCTGGCCTTGCAGGCAGTTTCTTTACTGTTTGAGCCATCAGGGAAGCCCATACACACACACATGTATATACACGGGCTTCCCTGGTGGTGCTAGTGGTAAAGAATCCAGCTACCAATGAGGAGACACAGGAGACACACATTCAATTCCTGGGTTGGGAAGATCCCCTGGAGGAGGGTGTGGCAACTCTCTTCAGTATTCCTGCCTGGAGAATCCCATGGACAGAGGAGCCTGGCGGGCTAAAGTCCAGAGGGTTGCAAAGAGTCAGACACTTCTTAAGCAACTTAACATGCATATATAGATATAAATACATATATATAACTAAATCACTTTGCCATACAGCAAAAATAAACACTGTGAATTAACATTAAATAAAATAAATTTTAAAAAAAGAAATGAGGGAGGTTTGATGGGATGATGTAAGCAAGCCAGTGGGACACAATTCTACCTTTGAGAAAACTCTCTTTGTAAAGAGAGGTCTGAGTGCATTGGTCTCAGGAAAACAGAGCCAGACCAGAGTTCCAGATTCCATAGTTTTCTAACTATACCTCTCTCTCCCTTTGAGATTTGCACTGTGTCTCATCAGAGTCTATGAAACATTCTACAGGAATCAGCTTTGGTTCTTGGAAAATTTTCTGAGTTTCATCTTGGGTATTTGCTGACAAATTTCTATTCAAAAATGATGAAGAAATAAACATCCTGGTTTAATTTGATTTCCCCTCATTCCAATTTTCTCTTTTTTCTTTTATTATGTTGAAGCTTTCATATTTTTACCATCAAACTCAAATCTTTTATTTTAGGATTTTGCAGGATAAAAAAAGAAAACATAAATGCCAATAAGTCATTCTCTACATCTACTTTTTTAAAAATTGAATCCTCATTTATTCAATCAGTAGGCATTTATTCCGGAGAAGGCAATGGCACCCCACTCCAGTACTCTTGCCTGGAAAATCCATGGACAGAGGAGCCTGGTAGGCTGCAGTCCATGGGGTCGCTAAGAGTCGGGAACGACTGAGCGACTTCACTTTCACTTTTCGCTTTCATGCATTGGAGAAGGAAATGGCAACCCACTCCAGTGTTCTTGCCTGGAGAATCCCATGGACGGGAGAGCCTGATGGGCTGCCGTCTCTGGGGTCACACAGAGTCGGACATGACTGAAGTGACTTGGCAGCAGCAGCAGGCATTTATTCAGTTCATTTTAAGGCATTTCTATTGAGAACTCCTAGGTGTACTGCAAGAGCTACAAAAGAAGTATTGCAATGCGCTTCTTTAGGAAATTTAGTCCTATTGTTATTGGATGAAAAGAGAAACACCTGAAACAAATAAGGAAAAGTGCGATAAATTACTGAGCTAAATATAATCAAATGTGAGAGAGCACAACCATGTGTTGAGTGCTTACTGCAGCCCAGGCAGTGGCCTGAGTGGTATTTTCCATTCACTACCCCACACGTTCCTGGTGCAACCCTGTGAGGTGGTTATAAGGACAATCCAGCTTTCTGGGTCAGAGACTGAGCCCTGGAGCCTGACTGGCTGATTTACTGAACCTCTCTGTCCCCCCAGGGAAGACGGGGATGGTAACAGTCTTACCTAAATGGGTTGTCATGAGTATCGTGCTCATTCACTCAGTGGTGTCTGACTTTGCAACCCGCCGACTGCAGACAAGCTCCTCTGTCCATGCGATTCTCCAGGCAAGAATACTGGAGTGGTTGCCATTTCCTCTTCCAGGGGATCTTCTCAACCCAGGGGTTGAACCCTGTCTCCTATGTCTCCTGCATTGCAGGTGGGTTCTTTGCTGCTGAGCCACTGTATCAGATTCAGGTAAGGCACATAGCGCGCTATCTTAATTACTTAACACACTTAAGCACCTGACACATGGGAACTATTTATCATTGCTAGGTGGCAGTTTAATTCCATTTTAAAGATATGAAAACTGAGGTTGAGAGACATTAGTGGTATCACGTTATCTTGACATAGCTGGACACCAATGCCTGTGTGCTTTCTTCCCTTTTACTTGTAAAATCAAGGGCTGAAATACTTAGCTCAGAGCCCAAGCAATTTAGTTTTGTTTGCATTATAAAAATATCTAACAAACCCAATGTTAAACTCCATATGGTAAGTTTTACTTATTTCTTGATTTTTAATAAAGGAATTATGTCATAAGAAACATTAAGTTCCTCTTCTACTAACTAGCTCAGCCAGGTTCACCACGAAGTGAAACCTAAGCCCCAGTGGCTCTGTTCACTAGACCTCAAAGCTATTCCCCTCCCCCTCAAAGCAAACTCCCTTCCTGCCTCTATTCCTTTTCTCACCAAATCCCACCTCTCTTCTCTTCCTCTTGACACTTTCTTCCCTGTCCTCGAGCATGTATGCGTGCTCAGTCATGGCCGACTTTCTGCAACCCCATGAACTGTACCCCCCAGGCTCCTCTGTCCATGGGATTTCCCAGGCAAGAATACTGGAGTGGGTTGCCATTTCCTTTTCCAGGGGATCTTCCTGACCCGGAATTGAACCTGTGTCTCCCTTATTGGCAGGCGGATTCTTTATCACTGAGCCACCTAGGAAGCTCCAAACACTTAGTGCGCCGAAACTCGGGACTCGCCCCGTATTCCAAAGCCCAGGCCAGGTCCCTTCCTATGCAATTCCATCCCCCTACCACCTCCTTCCCCTCTTCCCAGAATCCACACAGCCCCAGTCAGTCCTTGTAACCACAGCAAACCTTTGCTCACCTTGCACAGCATCCACCCCACTCATATTATCACCTTGAATCCTCAAACCCATCTTAATTTTGTGATTTTCACTTTACAGATTAAAACACCTGGGTTCAGAGGGGTTAAAAAATGTTTTGGGGATCCCACACCTGGGAATTGGAAGAGTTGACTCCAAACCTGGTCTCTTGCCCTGCACTTCAACACTCACAGTTCATGTTGATTTGTCCTGGCCCTCCTGCTGGACTGAGTTCTTCAAATTCAGTGAGCACATGAACAGGACACAGTAGAACTAGACGTCAAGCAACTAACAGAGTAGTCCAGGCAGAACTCTATTCTGATCGAATATTCCTTCCCATCACAAACCCTGCTTGTACAGCTAAGGCAATGCCACTAGGCAGAACCTGACCCTGGAGGTACAGCAAAGAATTTCATGATAAAAGCAGAGACCACAGCGTCCCCCAGCCCCAAGCCAGACTTTCAGAATAAGTTGTCCTTTTTCTTCTTCTGTCCAGTATCTGAGGTCCCATGGAGCCTTATCTGGTCTAATTCTTGAATGGCATGAATTTCACCTGAATTTCACTGGTTATTTATTCATTAAAAAATATTTAGTGAGCACTTACTATGTGTGTGGTCACTGTGCTCGGGGCTGCAACATAATGGTGAGTGAAAAGAGATACAGCCCTGGAATGGGATGTACATTCCTGGAATGGGATGTACAGATACAGCCCTGTCATGGAATAGGGCCAAGTAATCAGAGAATCCCACAGATCCATTATCATAAGTGCTGTGAGTGAGAGTTATGGGATGCTCCGAGAGCATTCAGGAGAAAGACTTGACTTGTCTGGGAGGTAAGGGAAAGCCTTCCCTGAGGGACTGATAATTGAGCAGAAATCTGAGCCAGAGTAAACATTGTCTAAACTCCAGGGGAGGGGTGCCGAATGTAGCAAAAGCAGCCTGTGAGGAAGTCTTGCTGTGATTGTCACAAAGACAGCCACAGGCAGAGGGAAGGCCAGGAGGGAGGGAGGGAAGTCTGGAGAGGGTCAGACAAGAATGGCCTTGTTGACATGATCAGGGTTTGGGGGTCTTATAATCAATTGGAAAACCCTGAAGGTTTTTAGGCAGAGGGTACACAGTACAATGTATATTTTGGAAACCTTACTACATGAGAAACAGACTGGGGCTGTGCACAGTAATCTCAGCCAGAAAGATGACGTGGGCCAGGCTGAGGGTAGCAGGGTGCCAAAGGGTGGAGCAGTCAGAGATATTCAAGAGACAGGGTTGCAGTGATTAATGACAAAGTGATAGCAGAGAGTAGGAGGAAGACATGGTGAGCAAGACACCTGGGTTTTTATTTGAAGGTTGATAGATGGGGCCACCATCTGTGGAGATGGAAATCTCAGAAGAAAACAAGCCTCTGAGGGGAAATATTGAGTTCAAACTTTAACAGGCCAAGTTTGAGGAACCTCTGACACATCCACATGGAAATGTCAGGAAGGCAGTAGGGTTTTGGGGTTTGAGATTTAGAGGCTAGGTTTAGGCTCTTCCAACTGGAGTCATGCACAAAGGAGGGAATTGAAGATGTGGGCACAGATGAAATCCAAAGAAGAGATTAAAGAATGAGAACAGAAAAGAAATTGGATTAAACCTGAGTTCCCTCAAACATTTAACGGCCAAGAGAAACCTATTAAAAAACAAAAAACAAAAAACAGACAGACATAATGGTCAGAGTGGGAGGAAAAAACCAGCATAGGAAGGGAGCATGTTAAGGATGACTTCATGTGGAGGTCATGGGGTCCTCACCTGAGCTTTGCAGGGAGTGATGCCAGAAGCAATAGAATTCGAATCTGCTGTCATTTGTGATTTCCATGGATATGAATGCCAGAAGCCCCATGTTGCACTCCCTGCCAAATACTAATAACCTTGGTCTTGACATTTGAATCCAAGCCAAGCTGTTTGAAAGAAAGCTGGCTTCATCCAACCTATTTCTCGCATTCTAATCCAGCAGAAGAAGACAGAAGAATTTGAATTTGTTGATAATCTTTTATCTTAGGGTCAAGACAAGAAACAGAGTAATTATTTGCAGCTGAAATAAAATCTCGCTCTCAACCTAAGACAGCGAATTCCCAGGTAGATGCAATGTGCACACCTGATGAAGAGTCCGTTTGTTACAAGATGAAATGTGGCAAAGCTCTGAGAGTGTCACCGCGGCCTATGACAAGACCACTTTGTCCCTTCAAGCATGTTACAAAGACTCGGGAAAGGCTTCATTTTGCACCTGACATCAAAGCGCCATTAAAGGATTCTGAATACAATCTCAAAGCCAGGCAATTCTGAGGGTGACAGAAGTCATGAACTCATCCCATTTCTCTTAGAGGGACAGAAAAATAAGACGAACAAAGGTCTGTTTAAAGAACAGAAAAGCCCAGGAATGAAAGAGGAGGGATGCAACTGCCCGTGGAATTGCAGCTTTAAATAGCACACGGTGTTCCTGGCTTCCTAGGAAGGAGATGCTGCCGAGAGAGCATCTGCACTCAAACAGGCTGTCATGTGGATGCAAGGCTTGAGCCATGCCTTCCAAAACTATGTGTACAGACAACTGCGACTCTCCTGGGGTGGGCAGGGGGCTCTCTGTCAGTGTGCTCCCTTCCCAGGGTGTTCTGAGTTCCCACAGTTCTCAGCCAGTTCACACAGTCATCTGGACAGCTAGTGAGTTCATCCCCAGTCACGGAGGAAGTATGGAGCTCCCATGGGGCTGGTGGGAGGCAGAGGAGCACGTTTGTGGCTGCTCCATCTTGAAGAAAGATGCAATGGCTGCCAGTGACCACACAGAACACTTCATATAGGCTCATCTCTAATCTTCACAATTATCCTGAAAATTAGGCACCCGGTACCTCCATTTTGGGTTTCCTGGTGGCTCAGTGGTAAAGAATCCACCTGCCAATGCAAGAGATGCAGATTCGATAGCTGCGTCAAGAAGATCCCCTGGAGAAGGAACTGGCAACCAGGTCCTGTATTCTTGCCTGGGAAATCTCATGGAAAGAGGAGACTGGCAGGTTACAGTCCATGGGGTCACCTAGAGTCAGACATGACTGAGTGACTGAACAACAACCTCTATTTTACAGATCAGGAAACTAAGTCCAGGAAACATTAAGTGATTGTCCATGTCTGGCTCCAAAGTCCACCCTCCTTGGACTACAGCCCAGATTCATATCTGGTTGTGTGCAACATCAGGAGGCGGCATTAGAAAGTAAACCCCATGGAAGGATGTCCATTACCGCCTACTAGTCCAGCATCTATTGTTCCTTTGAGGATATTGCCTCCCACACTGGGTTAAGTCATGCTAGAATCGAAATCTCAGCACCTGCCCTCCACCTGGAAGCTGAGAGCTTCCAGATTCCTAGAATCTCCTCCTCTGTTCTGCAAAGACCAGGGTTTGGCTCCTGACGAAGGCTTGGCCAACCAGTGTCTCTCTCCTGGAATATTGTCTCCTGAGCTGAAGAGCAAGAGTGGAATCAATCACAGAGTTCATTCTCTGACAGCAGAACCCAGGTCAGATCACTCAGCCTTCCTTCCCACTCCAAACCCGGTTCCTTAGCCATTCTTCATCCAGTGAGGTCTCAACTGCTTGCACCCAGTCTCTATTGCTCAGAGTCCAAGAACCCTAACTCAATAAACTTAGAATGTAAAAGAGTTCTAATATTTTATAAAACAACAAGGAGAATTATGGGAAAACATTTCTAAGAATATATTAAGGGAGTGGGGGATGTATGGGCCCTTGGTGAGAGGGTGGACCCAGCAACTGCTGTGACCAGTAGAATCTGGCAAAAGTGACTCTGGGCCAGTTCTGGGCATTGCCCTCAACTGGCTTGGAGTTTTCCATTCATTGCCTTTTGGAACACTTACTCATGACACATTCCTTCTTGAGATCCAGCCACCATGCTGTGAAAAGCCAATTCACATGAAGGGACCCCTTGATGTAATCCAGGTAACAGCCCCAGTAGAGCACTCAGTTCCCAGTCATGGGGACACTGTCCTGGATGTCCTGCTGAGCCTTCAGGTGAGCGCAGCCCTGCCTCAATCTTGCTGCAATCACATGTATGTGTGTGTGTTTGTCGCTCAGTTGTGTCCAACTCTTTGTGACCCCATGGACTGTAGCCTGCCAGGCTCCTGTGTCCATGGAATTCTCCAGGCAAGATTACTGGAGTGGGTTGCCATTCCCTTCTCCAGGGACTCTTCCCGACTCAAGGATTGAACCCAGCTCTCCTGTATGGCAGGCAGATTCTTTACCATCTGAGAAACCAGGGAAGCCTGCAGTTACATGAGAAACTGCAACGGAGCTTCTCCTGTCAACTTGCACAAGCATAAGCAGTAATAATGAGCGGTTGTCTCCAGTCGCTAAGTTCTCAGGTGGTTTGCTGTGCAAACCACCAGAACAGAATACTTAGAACTGCTGGATGGAAGGAAAGGTGCTATATGATTTTGATAGATATTCTCAGTCTCCTCCCTGAAGGCTGCACCAATTCGCATATCCACCAAGGGCAGATGACAGTAAATGGGATTCTTCAGCCAAGCTCCTTACATTTCTCATTGCTGTAAGAAATAAAGGGTACTCATGTATCACTTACTAGCACTCATTATTTCAAAACTCTTGTCAAGAAAAAAAGAACAGGAGGAAAGATATTTAAAAAGAAGGGCAGGCTGCTCTGAATTCCTTTTAATACCTACAATGTATTTTTGGTCCATCACTCAATTTACTTTGGGCCCTGGCAGTAAATCATGCCATCATTTGTGACTAGGGTAAGTAAGCAGTGGCTTCTAATTACATTTCACTTGATCTGACGGATGCTGACTGAGACACTGGTCTGTGCAAAGCACTGAGGTGCCGTAGAGATGGCTGAGCTAGGGATGGAGCCCAGTCTACAGTGCCTCAAGGAATAAATGAGGCCTGCTTCCTCTTTTCTGCAGTTAGAGAAGCCTGACTTTGCCTCAACACCTTGACCCTAAAGCAGGGCCATTCCTACATACGGGTTCCTTTACTCAGCAGCCTGTGTCTGCTGCCTCCATGCCTGTTCGCTTCAATTCCCAACTCCTTTAGGAATCTGTAGGAAGTGGAGTTACCCCCCTTCCTTCTCTACATCTCAGCACACTTCCAAGATGGTTTCATTACCAGTGTGTGTGAATGTGAGAGAGAGAGACAGAGAGACAGAGATTTCCAGATGCTGAGATTTCTAGATCTCTGAAAGAAAACTAGAAAACAAGTAGTTGAGACCAGGAAGATAGTGAAGTCAGGGGTGAGGGATGCAGAAGGGGAGTGAGGAAAAGAGACATGTCCTCATATCAAAGAGTCCATGTTCCTTCACCCAGACCATTGATGGTGGCAGGTCAGAAGAGAAGTCAGTCTCACATGTAATAATTAGATAATATTGCAGGACTTGGTCTATGACAAAGGCTCTCCTTGACCAAACTTGAGACAGGCTCCTCTGAGTCCTCATCCTGTCTTTGACCTCCCTAGACCAGTCTAAACAAAGGATTCTTCTAGCTCATCTTCTACCCTTGATATCTGATCAAATTCTTCATTTCCCATCTTTGATGTCTAAGTCTTGACCCTGTTTCATCAAGAACTTTGTTGGGGCAGTTAGAATGAGTCTCCTTACTTTTGGTGCTTTCTTTTAGCAATTTCCCATCTGCTGGCCCCCCTCACCCTGCTCCTTGGTTCTAAGTCCCCACTTGACTTTGCTGTAAGCAGAGTTAACCCTGATCTCTCCCTGTTGCAACAGTCTTAAGTAAAGTCGTGCTTATTGTTTTAAGAAGTGTCGGAATAATTTTTTCTTAACTACAGTTTAAGAATGTGGAAGGCCCTGCTCCCCATGTGCATCTGACAAAACTTCACTCCTTCTTCAATTTCAATGTCACCTTGTTTTCCATCTTTCCCTGAGGATGCCTCGCCTCCCCAAACAGAGGGAAAGTTTCTCATTTTAGCACTTGTCACAGAGCATTATGGCTGTTTATGGTCTGTCTCCTCTGCTGTGAGCACCTGGAGGGAAGGCTGTGTCTCTGTGTCCCTAGTGCCCAGCATAAGCCTGGCCCAGAGATGCGGTTCACATCAAGACTGCTAACTGTAGGGAGTTCCCTAATGGTCCAGGGATTAAGACTCCTTGCTTCCACTGCAGTGGGCATGGATTTAATCCCTGGTCAATGAACTAAGATCCCACATGCTGCTGCTGGTGCTGCTGCTAAGTCGCTTCAGTTGTGTCTGACTCTGTGCGACCCCATAGACGGCAGCCCACCAGGCTCCCCTGGAATTCTCCAGGCAAGAACACTGGAGTGGGTTGCCATTTCCTTCTCCAATGCATGAAAGTGAAAAGTGAAATTCAAGTCGCTCAGTTGTGTCTGACTCTTTGCAACCCCATGGACTTCAGCCTATCAGGCTCCTCTGCCCATGGGATTTTCCAGGCAAGAGTTCTGGAGTGGATTGCCATTGCCTTCTCTGCCCATATGCTGTACAGTATGGTAAAAAAAAAAAAAAAAGACTGTGAACTGGACTACTTCATTGTGGATTCGAGTCCTAACGCTTGCTATGAACTGAATATTTGTGTGTCCCTCACTCCAAATTCATATATTGCATCCAAATCCCCAATGTTATGACATTTGGAGGTGAGGCCTTGGAAGCATAATTAGGTCATAAAGGTGAAGCTCCATGAATGGGATTAGTGCCCTCATAAAAAGAGACATGAGAGAGATGACCTTTCTCTGCCATGTGACAACATAGCAAGAAGGCAGCCACCCACAAACCAGAAGGAAAGTCCTTCCTAGGAATAAAATTGATCAGCATCTGTATCTCAGTCTTTCTAAGTTTCAGAACTGTGAGGAATAAGTTTCTGTTGTTCAAGTCATATAGTCTATGGTGTTTCTGTTATAGCAGCCCAGACATACTAAGACAGGCTCAAAGCACAAGAGCCCTTTCCAGCCTACAAGAGCCAGGGAGGCTTCCTGGAGAATGAGGAGGACTTGAGTAAGCAGAGGGAAGCAGGGAGGACACCTCTGAAGTGGAGGCAAAACGAACAAATGAAATAGTCATTTGGGGAGATGTATAGCCATGTACCAATAAGTATCTACCAACAGCAAGCCACTCAACATATGAACAAGTTGCTACTTATAAATTATATCTTAATCAACAGTAGACTTATTATAAGATTATTTCCTGAAATTCAAGTTAAGCAAACATGCCTGGCTGTCAAGATGAACAGGAACAGGACCTAGAATGCTAGCAAAATCTTGTACCAATGGCATATTTTCTCTGTTGCTCTCTCCATGTCTGACTTCTCTTGGACCAGCTTCATTTATTACACTTGGACACGGTCCAGGCTGGAAATCCCAACTCTCTCTATAGCCCTCCAAGTCCATAAGACCCTCTAGTCTAGCTCTGCAACCAGCTACAGCCTCTGTGAGATTCCCCAGGTCTGTTCCAGATCCAATGAGCAGTGGTGTGGAAAAGGGGGCTTCTAAGATGCAGGGATCTGCTCCCAGGGTGATGGGAGATTCCAGAGAAGGAGGCCCAGGAACTCCACAAGTGTGTCAACTCCAGAGCATCCTAACAAAATCAGCTGGACCAGAAAGGAGGGCTTATGTGGAAAGAATTGGGGATGGAATTGGATCACTGAGGTTGACCAGCTCAGCATGATGTACAGCATCTTTTAGGCAACAGAAAGTCTATGCTGCAGAAATGCTGTAAGATCGGGTTCCTGGCTCCCTGGGGGCATATCCTGCACCTCTGCTAGAAATGCTTTCCCGAGGAAGAGGACCCAAGAGAGCAAGCCTGAGCAATCAGGGGCTTCGTGGCAGGACCATTTTCTATGCAAATAAAAGCTTCTGTGAGCACTTTAATGACTTGCCTCCTCTCATTACAGAGGCTGCCCTTCTTCACACCCAGAGGAGCAGAGACCTCCTGACCACATGACAGGTGCATGTGGAGATCTCCAGGCCTCCAGATGGGCTTGTGCTGACTGACCCTAATTGCCATGTTGAGAAGATGGACCTGTCTCATCTTGAAGTGTTCACACTGGGAGATGGAGCGTGTGCCCCACTGCCTTTCCTGGCACCCAGAGAGGGCATGAAGGTGAGGAAGGGGCACTGAGAAAGGGAAGAGCTTAGCAAACACACAAATCTTAGGGCACCTTGTGCAGGTCCCAACTCTTCTGGGTGCAATTACTGATCCTCACTGGAGCTGACATTGGCAAGAAGGAGAAATAATGGGAAGAACACAAAAGTGCCTTCTAGAGCCCACTGGGTTTTGAGGACAGCTCAGAGCCAGGAGCTGGAGTCCAGTAGGGTCTAAGGGGCCTCTCTGCATCTCATCTCTGCCTCTCTCCTCATGCCTACGCCTCTCTTTTCTCATCCAACAGAGTGGCCACCTCTGCTTTCTTGTTTACAAGGCGTAATGGAGGTTACCAACAGCTCCAAATTCATATGTCCTTCTTTCAACAGGGCACTCCCACTAAGCCAGCCATCTCTGGTTCCAGCTTGTGTTTGTGGGGAAGCAATTTACTGGCCCAGCTAGCACTGGCTGCTGTGGACCAACCACCAGCTCTGGCCTGTGGGTTGTCATCATGCTTTAGGAACATGGCTTCTCTCACTGTAAAATGCTTGAGGTGAGGAGGGGACAGTTATCAGAGAAAGGGTAATTACAAGACAGCTGGGAGACACCCAGGCACAGAGGCACCCCTTACTATGGAGGCATTTGTACAGGAAATCCCATTCTCTAATATCATGGGATGATTATCCTGTGTTTGCATGTTTCAGGCATCTGTGAGCCATCTTGACAATTCTGGCCCTCTCTGAGTACCACTTCTCCTGTTATCTACTTAATTTCGTAATCAACTCACTCATTTTACTTAAGTAAATTTTGACCTTGGCTTAAGCGATAATAATCATAAAATTGTAGGTTTGGTTTCTTTATAAAATATTTTTTTCTGGCACAGATTATAATAAATGCACACCCTAAAATCAAAAATGTTTGTCCATGAATACCTGAAACCTTTTCATGTACCTCCAGTGACATGAACGCTCACTTTGGGACAGCTGCTTACAGAAGTTCTTAGTAAAGAGAAAGCAAAGGACAGTGGTTCTTGGAGCCAGGCAAGCCTGAGTTCAAATTCCCTTCCTAGGCTATTCAATCCTTTGGCAAGTCACAAAATACTAAGTTTCAATTTTTACAGTTTTTAAAAAACTATTTTTTTCAATGATTATTTCAGTTAAGATATAATTGACATATAACATTGTGTAAGTTTAAGGTGTACAACATGTTGGCTTGGTACATCTACATATTGCAATGTGATCACCACCATTGCGTTAGCTAACCCCTCTATCACATTACCTACTCACGCTCTCTTTCCTTTATGTGGTGAGTACATGAAGTTCTAAGAGGTAAGACGGAGAAAGACAAACTAGGTATGACTTCACTTATGTGTGGAATCTGAAAAAGCCAAACTCCTGGGAACAGCATGGTGATTACCAGAGTGGGGGACCTGGGAAGCTCTTGTTGAAGGGCACAAACCTGTAACCGGAAGATTGAACGTTCTGGAGTGCTGACGCACAGCATAGTGACTTTAATGTTTGCATCTGCCAGGTGGCCACAAGCAACATTCCTCTCAAAGGGGTGTCCTAAAGCTTAGCCAGGGTGACATTTAGGAAGGACCAGGCAGACTGTGGGTGCTGCAGGGGCGCAAACCCACTGATACTCAAGGGTACACGTGGCTCCTGAAAGATCGCCACTGCTGGCTTCTCCCTGGCACCACCTCGGGCCCACACACCTTAGAAATCATCCCCCATCCCTCATGTGAGCCACGCCCCTGTGTCACATCTTCCCATGGGAACACAGGAACGGCAGCTCAGATAGACGGTCAAAGTGTTGGGGGTTGGCAAAGCCAGATTTAAATACTGGTTCAGTCATTTACTCGGCGGAGTGACCTTGAGAAAGTAGCTGAACTTCTCTGAGCTTCTGTTTCTTCATCTGTAAAAATGATAATCATAACTCTTCATAAAAGGTTTTCATGAGTATCAATGACAGAGAGAGCCGGCCCTCCACCGCCTTTTATCTGCTTTGATTCTGTGCCAGCCATGTAACCACAGCAGTCACCTGCCATTAGCCACCATGACTGTGACATCGCTATACACGCCTTGACAAGAGCCGCTATTTCAGGGAAGCGACAAGCTGAGCTGGCCGCTGGAGAGGGACTCTGTGGGAAAACAGGCCTGACCATCAGCTTCATGAGTTCTGACATTAATGTGTCTAGCAATGAAAACAGTCATCATTTTCCCAGCAAAAAAAGGAAAGGGGAAAAAAAAGCAGCTCCCAAACCTTTGTAAATGAGAAATAATTCATGCATGAAGAAAGTCATTCCAGGGAGATATTATTAAAATTCTATCCTTTCTTGCTATTAGAACAAAATAGGCAGAAAGAGCTGGGGGAAGTGGCAGGGGTTGGGTCGGGGGGTGGATCTTCTCCCACATCTGTAGTTTCAAAACAAATGTGAGATGGCTTCTCTTTAAACTTTGAAAATGTTCCTTCTCACTCAGGACCAGCTAGGAAGGGAAAGAAATGGGAAATCTCTGACCTACTTACAAGAACCCTTTAAAATTTTTAATTCTTATTTATAAAGCTACAGGCCCAGGTGGGCAGGGGATGGGCAGTGGAGAGAGGTGGGGAGAGAGGAATCTTTCTTGCTGAGTTGAAAAGTTGACCCTAGGGATTTGCCTTGACGGTAGTCGGGGTGGGAAGGAAGAAACAGCCAAAGGAAGGGGGCACTGCAGACTCCTTTAAAGAACTTGGGATCAGGACCCCACATTAAATCAGGACTGTAACGTGAATGCCAACAGGGTCAGGCAGGTAATTTAAATAAACAGAAACTTTAAAGAACAGGAGCAACTGAAGAGTCCATTCTCCATCTACAAGGAGGCAGCTGCTGCTCAGCTCCACCAACTTCCTGTGTTGCAAATGGGCCCAGAATTACCAGATCTTCCAATCTTGCCAGAAAAGCCAACATTTCGGAATTTTGTTTGCAATTTCCTTTTAATGCACAATTTAAATAGTTCTTTTAAGGACTTTCCTAGTGGTCCAGTAAGTAAGAATCTGCTTACTTACCGCATGGGACACAAGTTTGATCCCTAGTCTGAAAAGATCCCGCATGCCACCAAGCAACTAAGCCCTGGCACCACAGCTACAGAGCCCGCACTCTAGCATGTGCTTAGAAACAAGAGAAGCCACCGCAATGAAAAGTCAGTGCAACGCAATGAAGAGTAGCCTTGCTGGCTGCAACTAACGAGAGCCCACATGCAGACCCAAACACAGCCAAAAATTCATGAATGTAAATAAATAATTTTCTTTAATAGTCAACCAAAAAAGCCATATCTGTGGGCCACATTTGATCCAGGAACAGCTGGTTTGCCACCTCTAATTTACACATTTTGTCCTTGGCCTACTGCCTCCCTCACTGGAGGTTTCCAGAATGTTCAGTGAGTGCAGCATCAGAGGTGTCTTCTCCGAAGCCCTGTCTTGTGACCGCTGAAGGCTGCCTGCCTCTGTGTCACTAATGGAGGGAAATTTGCATCCACACCACCTACCAATCCTCTCTAGGACATCTGTTTCCCAAACCACTCCATTTTTTGAGGAGAAATATTTTTCAATCTCAGATGTATTTTCAGCTGGGGATGTTCTCTTTGACACCAGCATAATCTACTGTGACATCGCCTGTTTGCTTGACAAACGATGAGACAGGGCTTTGACAATCTGGATGGATTCCCAGCCTCAGGCTAGGCCCACCACTACCTTCGGGGTCCCCAGAGGCCCCGGGAAGCGCCAGCCACCTCCTCCCACCCCCGCAGATTGCCTGATACATGGCTCTGCCCAAGATGAAAACTTCTGGCTTTCTGTCATCAATCCAAAAGCTGTATTTTTCTGTTTCAGTCATTTAAACATGCAATCTTGGGATGGCTGTGGCCTCCCCGGAGGGTAATGTGTTTTGACATCCATATTTAGGGCCGACATTGGAAGGCTCCTAGAGAAATAGCCTTGCCATGATATTCTTCGGAATGGATATCACAAACTGCTTCCCGGCTGTTTTTTATGACAACTATTCCACGGAGTGCAAGACTCAGGCATATAGAATATAAGCCATTTGAGGGCTCAAACCATTCCAAGACTATAACAGCAAAACGGGGTTAATCATGCTTAGTCTTGGGGGCCCTCACTGCCATTAACTGAGAAAATCTGTGTAGTAGAGGGTTTTACAAGAGGATATCAAACACTGGTTCCATTCTGTTTCTGATCTAGCATATTTTACTCCCAAATCATTAGACAAATGCTGAGGGAACAATTATATTTATTGCAATTTAAATTTAATTTTTTTTTGGTGGGAGGTGGGGTGGGCTGTACCAAATGGCATGTGGGATCTTAGTTCCCAACCAGGGACAGAACCCATACCTCCTTCAGTGGAAGCATAGAGTCTTAACCACTGGGCTGCCAGGGAAGTCTTCAAATGTTTTAAATTTGAACATTTAAACTTTATTATTAGAGTTTACAAAAATATTTTTTCATAAAAATCAGAATGTCTTGGATTTATCTGACACCTGTCTTCAACAGGAACCCCAAATTCTTATATGGTGATTTCACTGGTCCTCACATGATAATATGCCCTTGGGTGTGTCACTTTTTAAAATGTTCATTTATTTATTTCTTGTTGCCTCTGATGGGTCTTTGCTGATCACTAAGGTGTCCCTGGTGGCTCAGACAGTAAAGAATCCACCTGCAGTGCGGGAGACCCAGGTTCAATCCCTGGGTCAGGAAGATCCCCTGGAGAAGGGATGGCTACCCACTTCAGTATTCTTGCCTGGAGAATTCCATGGGCAGAGGAGCCTGGTGGGCTACACATCTAGGGTCACAGAGAGTCGGACATGAGTGACTAGCACTTTCACACACCAGGTCTTTCTCTAGTTGTAGCGAGTTGGGGTTACTCTCCAGTTGCAATGCACAGACTTCTTACTGAGGTGGCTTTTTTTGTTGCAGAGTCCAGGCTCTAGAGCTCAGGCTCAGTAGTTCTGGTGTACCAACCCAGCTGCTCTGCAGCACGTGGGGTCTTCCTGGACCAGGGATCCAATCCGTGTCCCCTGCACTGACAGGCAGACTCCCAACCACTGGACCACCAGGGAAGCCCTGATGTGCCACTTCTCCAGAGTTTAGTCTGCTTCTCTGTTAAATAGGATAGTATAATGCTTTTTCTAATGTGGGAAGAAAAGCATGGTAAACTATGTGAAAGCACTTTAAAGCATATGAAAAAACAATATGCAAGCTCAAGATATTAGTCAGCTGGATTCTTCCAGTCCATTTGAGATTTCACAGCAGTATCCTGTCTCATTTTACACATCTGGTGTGATTTGGGACCCGCTAGGTGGTGTTAGTGGTAACGAACCTGGGAGACATAAGAGATGCAGGTTCAGTCCCTGGACTGGGAAGATCCCCTGGAGGAGGATATGGCAACCCACTCCAATATTTTTGCCTGAAGAACCTCATGAACAGAGGAGCCTGCAGGCTACAGTCCATAGGGTTGCAAAGAGTCAGACACAAATGAAGCAACTTAGCACACACATCAGAAGGTGAGGCTGAATCCATCTCAATAAGAAAGCAGACAGTGGGGCAAACAGGATGAGCACTGGACCAGAGGGGCAGAAAGGCTTGTTTCAGGGCTATTTTGGGGCCTGGCAGGGTGAGCCCTATTTATGCCCACCCACCCCTTATCTCACCTCTGGCTTCTCCCTTTCTCTCAAATCCCCATCTCTCAGGAAACCCTGTTGGCTTCCCCTCCACAACAGATCCCAGCTATGACCACCTCACTAGTCCAAAGTGGACCAGTCTATCTGTTACAACAGCCTCTTCACAGGTCCTGCCTCCCCCTCTGCTCTCCATGCAACAACCAGAGGCATGTCTCACAGGGTCAATCAGACCAGGGCCCACTCTCTCTGTTCTGCTCACAGCCCTACAGTGGTCCTCCTCCTCACCGAGGATAAAGCTGAGTCCTACCATGGGACTCATGGACTTGTGAGAGCTGAGCTCCCTCTCTAACCCTCTCTCCTCAGCTGCACAGGCCACCCAGGCACCTTGAACTTAACCTTCACAGCGGCCCTACCGGAGTGGACCCTAAGATCAATTTACAGATGAGGAAACTGCAGCTTAGAGGGAAAGGCACATCCAAGGTCAAGGTGTTAGGAAGTGATAGAGTCAGGGTTTAAATTCAAGCATCCTTTTTTACACCAAGCTTATTTACTTTCACCCTGTTGTATATATTTTACACTATTGTTTAGTTGCTAAGTCATGTGTGACTCTTTTGCAACGCCATGGACTGTAGCCCACCAGGTTCTTCTGTCCGTGGGAATTCCCAGGCAAGAATAGTAGAGTGGGTTGCCATTTCCTACTCCAGGGAATCTTCCCGACCCAGGGATCGAACTGTCTCGTTCAGTTCCTACATTGCCAGCAGATTCTTTACTACTGAGCCAAGCCCCATATATTGTATAAGCCACTTCAAAGTCATTTTGGAATAGTCAGAAAAAGAAAGGAGAAAAGCAACGAGGCACACACAATTCTGGGCCCAAGATCAGTGCTGCCCCTAGATCAAGAGTCTTTGGAAGCCAGAAAAACTGTTAGTTTGGTAACATCAGTCTAAAAGTCGTAGCTTGCTTGTCTGCTACTTCAGGAATTTCTGCAGACACAGAGACAGAAGCCTTTTTTCAACAAGCAGAGAAATCCTGCCTAACCAAGCTAACATTCAGGTTAACAGCACAGAAAATGTAGTTGAGCCATCAGAAAATTGTTTTAATGTCCAGGGTTTCTGCTATTGTGCCGCCATTGACACGATGCTAATGAAATGTAATAAAAAGTGCGGCTTGAAAAGGAAGTCCATCTGCTCTGAAACTTCAATTAATATGATTAAGACATAGTTTTTACACAATAAACTTGCTTCTGATGCATATTCTGCACCATGGATTATTATTATTACATGGCAGTAATGCAGTCACATAAAGTTAAATTGTGTTCAATTAACACTCACAGTCAGCCCCAGAATCAGAGCCTGGCCCACGGGGAGGGCGTGGAGTGCCTTGGACTTGACCACCTACCTGAATTATACGGCCCCTCTGCTCTAGATCCTCAGGACCCACTCTCCCCTACCTTCTGCCTCCCTCCATTCCATCATGTGCAACCACATGGGTCAGGCAGGGAAGTGGCCACAATAAAGATCTCATTCAAGAGAATGAGACATGAATGTCCACCCTGCTCTGATTAAAAGGGACTGGAAGTTGGACGGCAGGGACTGCCTTTCTTTGCTTTTTTTCTCTCAATATTCTACCATCAAATTCATTTTTCTGAGCATCTACTATGCACAAGTCACTGGGGTTGAGGAGGAAAAGGTACAAAGAGAGCAGAGACAGCCTTGATCCTTATTAAGCATGGAGAGGCTTCCAGAGTAAAGTGAAAAATCCTACATGGATCTTCTGCCTTGCTTCTCTCTTTTTTCAGATTCTGGCAGAGTCCAGCAGGACACAGGTAAGAGAGCTGAGCTGGGAGGCTGGTTGATGGGGGTCTGAGCAGAGGCTGTGGCCTCACATGGCCCAGGCTCTCCCTGGGTCCCTCCCCACCAATTCCCGCCTCTGCTCCCACTCTTTCCCATGGAAATGACCCGTCAACCCTCAGAAATGTTGCAAGTACCTTGCTCCAGTTGGTTCATTCTAAATGATTCATTGTGAATGATTTTGACCTTTGTTATCTCACCTGAGTCACATTTTCAAGAGACTCATAAGCCTGTGAGCCTCCAAAATGCCAGCTGCCTACTGGGGTGGGTTTTGTCCAGGCTCATGGCCTAGAGTTCAGGAGCGATTTCATGGCAGGCAAGTAAGGAGGGCAGGGCTCTGCTCAGCAGATCAAAGATGCTACCTTCAGAGTTAGTAGAGGTGGTAACCATGGGATGGCAAGTTCAAGGCTCTGCCCTGGATTCATGGTCCCTACACCTGTCTTTGGATTTACTTCCAAACCCACACTGATAGCCCTCAAAGCTGGGCTGGGCAGGAGGACATAGGAATGAGGAAAGAGGAGCCTTAATAAAAATTTCCAATAATGTCCTTGTGCCTCAGTTTCTGCATTGGCAGAGGATAATACTTTGATGGAGTTGTGAGGATTCCAGGAGCTAAGGTGTATATTGTTCATCTCAGGGCTTGACACATATGAAACTCTGTAAACTTAATTTTTACCCTCCAGACACTAAGCTAGGAGTGTTGGCATATCCTCTCACTTGATCATCACAGAATCCCTATTGAGTAGACATTATTACCCTTGTTTTACAGGCAGGGGCTGTGCCAGTCAGACTGTTTGTTAAAAAAAAAAAAAAAAAGATCTGACATAAAGAAATGTGATGAAACATATCGGGGGTTTAAGAATCACTGGGAGGTTGGAGGACCAGGTTTGAGGGTGAGTGGGAACCAAGGTCATATCAAAGGACCTGTCTGGCCCGCACTCCCTACCAGAGTGGGCAAGGATCCCACCTCCAGATGGTCACTTCAGCTTTTAACAATCAGCAAGGTCATAGGAGGGAGAAGCTAACTGAGCTTACATCAGCTACCTGTCCCCTGGCTGGGATGGGGGATAGATGGAAGATAGAGAAAAGATTCAAGTCCCTCAGCTTCCTTGGTGAGAAGTGGGCATAGAAACTGCCCTTCTTCAAAAGCATACAATAGGGTATTTCCCAAATGGAGATCAGGGTGTTAATAAGGTAAAGGACACTTGATTCAGGATAGCCTACTCATCCAGGGGATCACTCACAGGAATGGATTCAGAGATATTTCTATGCTTGCTCAAGCCTGTTCTTTTTCTCCCCTACACACACACACACACACACACACACACACACACACACTTTTAGTAGAAAATGAGAACTTGAACCTGTGTCTTTCAACTCTGGGTCTTCCTTTTCTTCCATCCTTCTAGGACAAACTGCCTTCAAAGTGAGGGAGATGTTAGGAGCAAAGGCATCAAATGGGAAGTGAATAATGACAGCGTGCTCTGATGGGCCTCACAATTGTACAGAGGGAGACCCAAGACAGGTCAGACCAGCCCTGCTGACAAGGGATAGAAAAGAGATGGGCAGGGAGGAGAGGCTGTCTTCTCCAGGGAAAGGGGGAAATTCTGAAGGTGAAGTGGACAAGGAGTGAGAAGCAGAACATTCCTGGGATTCCTGGTCTGCAGAGTGACTATATAGTCACATGTTCTCCCATGAGAGACCAGAACATCCGGTCAGGCTGCCCTTGGGGTGCAGATTCAGCATGGGCTGGACTAGCCACTCCTCCAAACTCAGGAGCTCATAAATCACAGCTGACAGGGCAGGCGTTCTCTGCTGTGCACGCTTTTTGTTCCAGAGACAGATGGCCGCTGGAGCATGCATGTGGATTTTGTGTGCTTAGGGCGCCGTGTATGCATCCTGGAGTGGTTATGAGGACAAAGAGCTGAAATAAACAAAGCAGCAGTGCCTGTCCCCACCTGCCAGGGACCACAGAAGTGTTTTCCAAACTCAAGCTATTATAACGTCAGTTGTACTATTTAAGTAATGTTGCCCGTATATTCAGACTTGCTTTTAAAATGAAAACAAATATATATATTTTTTTTACATGAAATTTTAGAGTTCTAGTTTCTTGTCAGGCATATAAGGAACTTCAAAGTTGTCGCTACCTTCCAACGACAAACAAAAAGCTGAACAAACTAAAAAAACAACTCTTCTTAGATCTCTCAGAGAACTGAAGTCAAAGGGCAAACCAAGGCCCCGCAAATTAGTGAGAGAAACAAATACAGGGAGTCACAGCCTAATGAAGAAGAAACCTCTTCCTGAACCAACACCTAGGTAGAAAAATTTAAACTGTAACTGACAAATTGCTGGAAGTTCAGTGTGGACAAGTCTGAAAGTTAAAAACTCCAGAGGAACCCAGTCACAGAGGTTCTCCCCAATTTTGTGGCTTTTACCTCCAAAACTTGCCCAGATTTTCACAGTAAAGATCAGGGATGTTGGAATTTACAGACCAAGAATCAAAAACAGCTAAGATTAATATGTTAAGGCTCTAATGGAAAAGTAGACAACATACAAAAACAGGCAATATAAGCAGAGATGGAAATTCTAAGAAAGAATTTTTAAAATGCCAGAGATCAAAAGCATTGTAACAGAAATGAAAAATGCTTTGATGGGCACATTAATAGACTAGACACGGCTGAGAAAAGAATCTCTGAGCTTGAGAATAAGTCAGTGGAAACTTGCAAATTTGAAAAGCAAAGGAAAAAAAAGACAGGAAAATGGATTATAATATCCAAGAACTATGGAACAGCTAGAACAGATGTAATATGTGAATCATGGGAATACCAGAGGGAGAAGAAGAGAAACAGAACATTCAGAACATAATGACTGAGAATTTCCCACTAAATCATCCCTTCATCAGATGTAAAGAGGAGAACTATATAATGATAAAGGGTCAATTCTCCAGGAAGACAACAATCTTTAATGTGTATGCATCTAACAACAGAGCATCAAAATACACAAAGCAAAAACTGATAGAGCTGCAGGGAGAGTTAGACATATCCATTATTATACATAGAGGTTTAGACATCCCTCTATCAAAAGTGGACAGACTCAGCAAACAGAAAATATTAATAGTAAGGACATAGTTGAACTCAACAACATCATCAAACAATTGGATATAATTGATATATACAGAATATTTAATCAAATAACAGCAGCATACATATTCTTCTCTAGTTCACCCGAACATTTATAAAAATAGACTATATTCTGGCCATAAAGCAGAGCTTAACAAATAAAAAGAATAAAATTATATAATATCTGTTTTCAGACCTCAATAGACTTACACTAGAAATCAAAAACAGAAAGATAGTTGGCAAATCTAAAAGTCAGTTCAGTTCAATTCAGTCTCTCATTCGTGTCCGACTCTTAGTGATCCCACGGACTGCAGCACGCCAGGCTTCCCTGTCCATCGCCAACTCCCGGGGCTTACTCAAACTCATGTCCATTGAGTTGGTGATGCCATCCAGCCATCTCATCCTCGGTCATCCTCTTTTCCTCTCACCTTCAATCTTTCCCAGCATCAGGGTCTTTTCAAATGAGTTAGTTCTTCACATCAGGTGGCCAAAGTATTGCAGTTTCAGTTTCAGCATTAGTCCTTCCAATGAATATTCAGGACCGATTTCCTTTAGGATGGACTGGTTGGATCTCCTTGCTGTCCAAGGGACTCTCAAGAGTCTTCTCCAACACCACAGTTCAAAAGCATCAATTCTTCCGTGCTCAGCTTTCTTTATAGTCCAACTCTCACATTCATACATGACTACTGGAAAAACCATAGCCTTGACTAGACGGACCTTTGTTGGCAAAGTAATGTCTCTGTTTTTAATAAGTTGTCTAGGTTGGCCATAGCTTTTCTTCCAAGGAGCAAGCGTCTTTTAATTTCATGGCTGCAGTCACCACTGCAGTGATTTTGGAGCCCAAGAAAATAAAGTCTCCCACTGTTTCCATTGTTTCCCTATCTATTTGCCATGAAGTGATGGGACCACATGTCATGATCTTAATTTTTCTGAATGTTGAGTTTTAAGCCAACTTTTTCCAAAATCTAAAAGTACTGGAGATTAAATAACACACTTCTAAATATCACATCTCAAGGAAAAAAAATCTCAAAAGGGGTTTAAATATAGTTTTAACTACATGAAAATGAAAATAAACCATAAAAAGTTGGAAGTGCAATAGCAGAAGTGCTGAAAAGAAAATTACAACATTTAATGCATATATTTAATGCATATATCTTTTATTAGATAAAAATCTATGATCAATAATCCACAATTCTTATCTAAGAAAGTAGAAAAAGAGCAAATTAAATTTTAAAAAAATAGGAATAAAAACAATAAAAAATTAGAGCAGAAACCAATGGAATTAACAGGAAATCAATAGAGAAAAATCAACAGAACCAAAAGATCAATAAAATCAATAAGCCTGTATCTAGGCTAACTGAAAAAAAGAGAGACCACACAAGTTACTAATATCAGAAATGAAAGAATAGCTCCCCACTGGTAACCACTAATTATGATCTTTGAATCCGTTTCTGTTTTGTTATATTCATTTGTTTTATTTTGGGGATTCCACATATAGGTGGTAACATGCGGTGTTTGTCTTTATTTTACTTATTTAAGTATTTATTTATGTAAAATAACTTTCCTTCTTTCTTTTTTCCAATTTGTTAAAACAATTTAGTTTTAATCTTCTCTAATTCTGCTTTAAAATTTCTTCTCCTTAAAATTTCCATCTCTCTCTCCATTTTTCTTATTTTCACTGTAAGACTAAAAGTCAAATTATCCTTTTTTCTGCTATCACTATTATTACATTTTAACATTTATTTTTTTACTTGCTATCTAAGATATTTGAAGTCTTCTAATAGAAAATAATAATGTAAAATTATAAATAGATATGTGTTTTTCAAAATCACTTTCTGATGTTTTAGTGTTTCTTATGATGTCTGTAATTTTTGTACATAGGAATATAAAGTACGTAAGATAAAATGAAAAGTGATATTGAATAAGGGAGCCAGATTAATTTTTTTTAATTTAGAAAAGAAATGAAAGAAAAGACATTATTATAGGCCCTATTGATAAAGGATAATAAAGGAATATCATGAGCAATCCTATGCTCTTAAATTTGATAACCTAGGTGAAATGGACTGATTCCTTGAAAGGCACAAGTTGTAAAAACTCACACAAGAAAAAATAGTCTGAAAAAATCTATATGTATAAAAGAAGTTAAATCAATCATTAATAAACTCCCAATGCAAAATGCACCATGCCTAAATGAGTTCACTGGTAGATTCTACAAAATATTTAAGGCAGAAGTTATACCATTTTCTATGATTTCCTCCTGAAGATATAAGTAGAAGAAATATTTCTTAACTCATTCTATGAACCAGCATTACCCTAATACAAAAATCAGGCAAAGAAAACTTTCTTATAAAAGAAAGAAAACTAGAAACCAGTATCTCTTGGGAACGTAGATGCAAAAATCTTCAACAAAATATTAGGAAATTCAATCCAACAAAAATAAAAAGAATTATATACCCCAACCAAGTGGAATTATCCCTAATATGCAAGACTGATCCAGCACTGGAAATCAATTAATGTAATCCATGCAACCAAAAGCCTAAAGAAGAAACGCTGCAGAATTTTATCAGCAGATGCAGAAAATGCACTTGACAAAATCCACTATCCATTCATAATGAAAATTCTCAGCAAACTAGTTATAGAGCAGAGCTTATTCAACTTGATAAAGAACATCTAAAAACTTACAGCTAATATTATACTTAATGGTGAAAAACTAGAAATTCTTCCACTAAAATGAAAATCAGGGATGTCCTCTCTTACCATTCCTTTTCAGCATCATACTGGGAGTCTTAGCTTTATAAGACAAGAGAAGCTAGCTTTATAAGCCTAGCTTAACAAGGTAAGTCCTAGCTTAATAAGTAAGTCTTAGCAATAAGACAAGAAAAGGAGATAAAAATTATACTGATTGGGAAGGTGAAATAAAATTTTGTTGACAGATGATTTGATTGTCTATGATTGCTTAATAGGTAACTGACAAAAAAAAACTCTTGAATCTAATAAGCAATTATAGCAAAGTAACAGGACACAAGGTTAATATATAAAAGTCAATCACTTATATACTAGCAATGACCAAGAGGAGTTTGAAATTAAGGATACATTGCACTGACATTAACTCTCCCCCAAATGAATTATTCAGATGAGTAATACATTCAAATGAATTATAATCTAACAAAATATGTACAAGATCTATACAAGGAAAACTACAAATTCTGATAGAAGAAATCAAAGGAGGAATAAATAAATGTAGAGATATTCCATGTTCATAGGATAGAAGCACTCAATATTATCAAGATGTCAGTTCTTCCCAACTTGATATATAGACTAAATGTAATCACAATCAAAACTCCATCAGACTTTGTGAATACAGATATACTGATTATGAAGTTTATATGAGAAGGCAGAAAAACCAGAATAACCAACACAGTTATGAAAGAGAAGAATAAAGTCAGACAACTGACACCATGGAACTTCAAGACTTACAACAAAGTTGCAGTCAAGACAGTGTGGTGTTCATGAAAAAATGGACAAAAGATCAATGGGACAGAATGGAGAGCCCAGAAATAGAACCACATTCAACTGACTTTTGACAAAGGCATATATACACTGGTAAAAAGATACCCTTTTCAATACATGGTGCTGGAACATATGGATATCCACATGAAAAAATAAATAATCTAGACATTTTACATCCTTCTAGACCTTATAGGGTCAAAAATTAACCCAAAATGGATCAAAGATTTAAAAGTAAAATGCAAATGTAAAGAACTCTTCAAACCCAACAATAAGAAAATGAACAACCCAATTTAATTCCATGGGAAGCAAGGCAAAGAGAAGGTTGGGGGCCATGGTTTACAGGCCAACAGGCTAGTGGGGATCTCCAACCTCTCCCCAGACCTTCACCCAAGGTCCACATGGGTGAGCATCATTGTCTGCTTGGATTACTGTTGGATCCCAAGTGTCACGGACGATGCCCTGCGTATAGCAGACTGTCCAAAGTGGCGAGGGAGTAGGACGTGGGGATAGGAGAACACCTCTCCACATAAATGCATCGAGAAGACATCTACAAATGGAATAATTCTCACAGACCCCCTGCAGAGGACTTCAGATACCCAAAAGCACAAGAAAGATCTCTATATAACCACATAGGACCAAAAAAAAAAAAAAAGGAAAATGAAGAGGAGATGAAGCAGGATAGAACCTGCACCCCTGGCAGGGAGCTGAAGGTGAGGAGAGGTTCCTACATCTAGGTGAGTCCCCTCTCCAGCAGGGGGATGACAAAAGAGGAGCCTCAGGGGCTCAGAAGCAAGCCCAGCAGCTGGTTTGTGGCAGACAGGACAAAGTGAGACCTACACAGATAGTCCGTGCCAGACCTGCACGCCCGTCACACAAGGACTGGGTGCTGGAATGTGCAGTTTGCAGAGCAGACCCCAAGAGGGCACTGCTCTTGTCTGTGGAGAGACAACCTGAGAGAATGAAAGTAAGGTGCTCCACAACCAGGAATGCTCGTGGAGGAAGCACGGACCACCGCAGAAGGGAAGCACCATGGCTGAGTGACTTGCAAAGGGTGTGGCCACCATTGCAGCTTCTCTCCTCACACCCTGGCCCCTGCCGCCACCGGCATTAGGGAGGGATCCCACCAGAGCCAGCTCCCACAACCCTGTCATCGCCTCCTCCATTTCTGCCCTCTCCCCCACCAAGCCTGGGTGACATGCTCACCCTGATCACCAGCTACATTCCAATCCCCACCACAGTACCCTCCTGCCTGAGCAGACTGCACGCCCCATTTGCCACCTTGGTTTCTTCCTGCCTGACGGGCTCGTGTGTTCTGGCAACCTCTGAAGCAGACTCTTCTGCTTCAGAGGTATGTGGGAGGGACATACCACACACACCTCACAGAGGTGAGGCTGAAACCACAGCTGAGCCCAGGGTCCATGAAACTTAAGGAAGAAGAGCTTAAATCTCTCCTCACAGAGAGGAGTTACACCTCTGCTGCTGGCTTCCCAAATTCAGCACCTGCAAAATATTCCAAAGGGCAAACAGTGCTCCTGCAGGTGAGAAAGGTCTGGCTTTAGCAGCTGTGGGCTTGGTGGGCATGTACACATGGGAGGTGGGCCAGGCTAGAGTCTGAGGTGCCCCCATAGCTCCCACAGTGGGTTCACATACACAATTACTGCAGTCCTGGGACCTGACCCCAGTGACTGTGCCAGTGGCCTGGTGAAAACAGCACCTGAGAGGCAGCAGGGCCAGTTTCCAGCATACTCCAAGTTAAGGTGGCATCAAGAACAGTGCCAACAGCAGTGGACTTTGTGAGCCCACACAGGGTGAAAGGGGACACAACCGAGCACATTCACGGGTGAACAGCTGTAGAAGAATGCTCAGTGGCCTCTCTCCCAGTGGGAGCACTCCAATCCAGCTTACCTCACACCACAGATCAGAATCACAGCCTAGAAACATATCTGGGGGCCTCTAATCCAACAACTAGGGAGCAGACCCCGCTCCTGAAAGGACAGTGACAATCGCAGAGCAAAAGGGAGGCCCTGCTCAGTAATCAGGGCAGGCTCTGATCACCACAACATCAATCTCCTGCCTCGTATCAAGGGAATAAAGGTACAAGCCTCTGAACCAACCTCACCTACTAGGGGGCAGAGGCCAGAAGCAGGAGAAACTAATCCAGCAGCCTATGGAGAGGAGACCACAAATACAGTAAGTCTGACAAAATGAGATGACAAAGAAATATGTTGCTGCTGAAGGAGCAAGATAAAAGCCTACAAGAACAACTAAATGAAGAGAAGACAGGCAATCTACCTGAAAAAGAATTCAGAGTAATGATAGTAATGATGATTCAAGATCTTGCAATAAGAATGGAGGCACGGATTGAGAAGATACAAGACATGTTTAACAAAGGTCTAGAAGAACTAAAGAACAAATAAATAGAAATGAACAATGTAGTCATTGAAATAAAAAATAGAGGATTAATAGCAAAAGAACTGAGGAAGAAGAACACATAAGTGACCTGGAATATAGAATGGTGGAAATGTCTGCCATGGAACAGAATAAAGAAAAAATAATGAGAAGAAATGAGGACACTCTCAGAGACCTCTGGTATACCATTAAATGCACCAACATTTGAACCATACGGGTTTCAGAAGAAGAAGAAAAAAAAAAAGGGCCTGAGAAAATATTTGAAGAGATTATAGTTGAAAACTTCCCTAACACGGGAAAGAAAATCATCACCAAGTCCAGAAAGCAAAGAGAGACCCATACAGGATAAACCCAAGGAGGAACATACTGAGATACATATTAATAGAACTAACAAAAATTAAATACAAAGAAAAAATATTAAAAGCAACAAGGGAAAAGCAAAAAATGACATGCTAGAGAATCCCTATAAGGTTATCAGCTGATTTTTCAGCAAAAATTCTGCAGGCCATGATATATTTAAAGTGACGAAAGGGAAAAATCCACAACCAAGAATACCCTTCCAGTAGCTATGTATGGATGAGAGCTGGACCATAAAGAAGGCTGAGTGAAGATTGATGCTTCCAAACTGTGGTGCTAGAGAAGACTCTTGAAAGTCCCTTGGACAGCAAGAGGATCAAACCAGTCAATCCCAAAGGAAACCAACCCTGAATACTCATTGGAAGGGCTGGTGCTGAAGCTGAAGCTCCAATATTTTGCCCACTTGGTACAAAGAGCTGACTCATTGGAAAAGACCCTGATGCTGGGAAAGATTGAGGGCAAGAGGAGAAGAGGGTGAGAGAAGATGAGATGGTGGGGGGGTGGGGTGGAATAAATTGGGATACTGGAATTGACATATATACACCACTATATATAAAATAGATAACTAAAAAGGGCCTTCTGTATAGCATAGCGAACTCTACTCAATACTCTGTAATGGTCTATATGGGAAAAGAATCTTAAAAAAGAGCAGATACATGTAAATGTATAACTAATTTACTTTGCCATACACCTGAAACAAACACAACATTGTAAATCAACTATACTCCAATAAAAAATTTTTAAAATAAATTTATTATAAAAATGTGCCAAAGACTTGAACAAACACTTCACCACAAAAGATATACAGATGGTAAATAAGCATCTTACCATGCAAAGATGCTCCACACCATATGTCATTAGGAAAATGCAAATTAAAATCATAAAACTTTGTTTTATAGTGGAATAGTCTTAATAGTTCCACTACACAGCTATTAGAATAACCAATATCTAGAACATTGACAACACCAAATGGTGATAAGAATGTAAAGCAATAGGAACTCTCATTCATTACTGGCCACTTTGTACAGCCACATTTGTGGACAATTTGAAAGTTTCTCATACCACTAAACACTCTCTTACCATATGATACAGCAATCAAACTCCTTAGCTTTTACCCAAATGACTATAAAACTTATGTCCACACAACCCCTTGCACAAGGATGTTTATGGCAGTTTTATTCACAATTTCCAAGACTTGGAAGCAACTAAGATGTTCTTCAGTAGGTGAGTGGAAAAAGAAACTCTGGTACATTCAAGCAATTGCACATTATTCAATTCTAAAAAGAAATGGGCTATCAAGCCATCGAAAGAGGTGGAGGAATCTTAAATGCATTATCACTAAGTGAGAGAAGCTAAAAGGCTACATACTATATGATTCCAACTACATGACCTTCTGAAAAAGGGTAAACTGTCTTCATAGACAGTAAAAAGATCAGTACTAGAGGATATGGATGAGATGAATTGGTAGAACACACAGGATCTTTAGGGCAGTGAAATCATTCTGGATGATACTACAATGGTGGATACATGACACATATTTATCAAACTCATAGAATGTACAACAGAATGAACCCTAATATAAACTTTGGTCTTTGGATAATAGTATGTCAGTACCAATTAATCAGTTGTAACATATATCATTCTATTGTAGGATTTTAATATTGGGAGAGCCTGTGCATAATCTGTATATGGAACACCTTCCACTAAATTGTGCCCTGAATCTAAAACCATTCTTTAAAAAATCAATTTTAAAAAGAAATTTTATTCTATATAATTTTTATTAAAGATGAACATATCATAACAACCCAAAGTCCATAGTTCACTTTAGGATTCACTCTTGGTGTTGTATATTGTATGCGCTTGAGCAAACAACATATGCTGTCATCGTGATACACAGAGTATTCTCACTGCCCTAAAAATCCTCTGAGTTCTTCCTATTCATCTATCACCACCTGCCCCCACCCAGCACTGATCCTTCTACTGTCTCCATAGTTTTGCTTTTTCCAGATTGTCTTATAGTTGGAATCATATGCCATGTAGCCTTTTCAGATTGGCTTTTCCTTCACTTAGTGGTAGGCATTTAAGTTTCCTCCTTGTATTTTCATGGTTTGACAGCTCACTTTTTTTTTTAACATTGAATCATATTCATTTGTCTAAATGTACCAGTTCATTTATCCTCTCTTCCACTGAAGGGCTTCTTGATTGATTACAAGTGTTGGCTATTATTAATTAGTTCAGTTCAGTTACTCAGTCGTGTCCAATTCTTTGTGACCCCATGAATTGTAGCATGCCCAGGCCTCCCAAAGTTTACTCAAACATGTCCAAGTTTACTCAAACATGTCCACTGAGTCGGTGATGCCATCCAATCATCTCATCCTCTGTCGTCCCCTTCTCCTTCCACCTTCAATCTTTCCCAGCATCAGGGTCTTTTCCAAAGAGTCAGTTCTTTGCATCAGGTGGCCAAAGTATTGCAGTTTCAGTTTCAGCATCAGTCCTTCCAATGAATATTCAGGACTGATTTCCTTGGTTGGATCTCCTTGCTGTCCAAGGGACTCTCAAGAGTCTTCTCCAACACCACAGATCAAAAGCATTAATTCTTCAATGCTCAGCTTTTCACATCCATACACGACTACTGGAAAAACCATAGCTTTGACTAGACAGACCTTTGTTGTCAAAGTAATGTCTCTGCCTTTTAATATGCTGTCTAGGTTGGTCATAATTTTTCTTCCAAGGAGCAAGTGTCTTCTAATTTCATGGCTGCAGTCACTATCTGCAGTGATTTTGGAATCCAAAAAAGTATAGCATCTCACTGTTTCCATTGTTTCCCCATCTATTTTCCATGAAATAAATTTTCATATTTCATTAAAATTTCATATTTCATGAAATAAATAGTATTAATAAAGCTTCAATAATCATCCATGTGCAGATTTATGTGTGGATATTATTTTTCAAGTATTGATGATAAACACCAAGCAGCAAAGCTTCTGGATGGCATGGAAAGAGTGCATTTAGTTTTATAAGAAATAGCCCAACTGTCCTCCAAAGTGACTGTACATACCCTGCTTTCCTTCTTCCATGTCATTTACCATATTCACAATGATGATATATTGATTTCTGTATTGACTTAATGTTTATCTCCATAATTCTGCAAAGAGAGACACTATTTTTTGTTCACCATTCTACTTCAATTGGGTAGCACAGTGCCTGATAAAATCCACTCAAAAATTATTTGCTGAAAGAAAAAAGTTATTTTATAGCTGTAAGACACTGTAACCTACAGGTCTCTTTGGAAGTTAGTCTGGGTATATGGAGTGGGTAGCATAAATCAGGAAAACACAAACTTCTACCCATCTTTCTTTCTTATCATTCCATAACCATTGGTTTTCGTGTTCAAGACAGATCTTCTTTGCTGAGGCAGTCCAAGAAAAACCACTTTATCCATACTCTTGGCTTCATAATGCAATATCAGTTCTTCATCTGTGAAACGGGGATACATCTTCTGTGCCTTATATCTGTGGTCATGCTAGCAGATCTCTTAAGAGACATTCCTGGCCCAGACTATAATTGTGTGATTCTCTGTCCAGAAGGCTGGTTTTCCTACCGGCAAATGTTTAACTAAGTAGATTAGTACAGAGGTTAATTGCACAGAAAATGTAATTTGGAGACAATCAACTTTTTTTCCTCACATGTTTCTGCTATTAGGCCACTGTGTGTGCTTGGATCAAAAATAGCCTTCAAATATTAAGCAATAAAGGAAAATGAGGAGAAATCTAATACCTGAAACATCCATAGTCTGCATCATCCACTGTGTAAACGGGAGAATTGATGTTGCCCTGGAGACAGCGTGCACCCTACTTGGAGCCATCCCCACACAGGCTGATGAGGGAAACAAACCATCTCTCCTATAGCAATCCCCACCCCATAGCAGGAGAGAGATGGGTGACATACAGACAGACCTCCTCCTTAGATTCATGAACCAGCAGAGCTGGAGAAGACTTGGCACTCCTTGGCCCAAGCACAAATGTACACTTTTGCTGAAGCAATACCATGTGCTGAGAACTTGAACTCAAGTGTCCATACTGGCAATCCAGAGCCCCTTAGGGCATCATTGCCACAACTCTGGGTAATAAAGGGTTAGAACTGATTTTGCATAATGTTTCTTTCTTGCCTACTAAACCCAAGTTTGCCCCATCAGAAGTGACAAGCAGATATATCTGATCATGATGCTATCATCAGAATGTCAGGGGAAAGCTTCGATCCACGCATACCTGGAAAGCCTGACATTTGAATCTTACTTTGAATCAAATCAGAGAGTCAGAGGCACTCCATTTTTAAACCACACACCTACATCATGCCTTGAATCAGCAAGACATCTCACTCCTACACCAGGATTAATTATTTCCACTCAAATGAGCAAAGACTTATGACCTCGTTTGGTCGCAAATCTCCATCATGACATATTTTTGTGCAGGGACTGGGGCAAGAAAGTGTCTCTTCTATCACCATATCCATCCAAGAGGGGGATTACAATTTACCTAGTCCCACATTTAGAAAGTAGCCAAAGAAAAAACATTTTTGTTGGTTTCTGCCAAACATCAATATGAATCAGCCATAGGTTTACATATGTCCCCTCCCTCTTGAACATCCCTCCAACAAAATTCTGTAAAGCCTTTATCCTTCAATTAAAAAATAAATTTATTAGACAGAAAACAGAAAAATTCTGTAAAGCAATTATCCTTCAATAAAAATTTAATTAATTAAATTAAAAAATCAATAAATTAAAAAAAATTTAATGACATTTTTTTCTTCTTTTCCTGGGCAAATCGAGTCAGACATTGGGGTTAGGGAAATAAATATCAGAATGACATCTCTACTGAGATCTCACTTTGCAAATAATTCTGATACAAAGTCATTTTAAATTATTTTAAAAGTATTGAAGTTCAAAAAATATGATTTGGGAACCATGGCCAGAAAGGTCCCCGACAGAAGGGCCATAGGTCCAAGTGTCTAGAAGTGAAAAGTCGCTGATGAATCATTCTCTCTTCTCTCCCTCCAATCCTCTCTCTCCTCTCTCCCTCCCCACCCTGCCACCCACACCAAGTTATTCTGACAGTATGTTAAAACCTAGGAAATGTCTGTTTCACTGAAAGAAATCTAACTTTTTTTCTCAAAAGAAATATATTAAGGTGTATGGACCACTCAGAAGGAATAAAGATATTCTAAATTAAGTAGAGTGTGTGTTTGAAAGTGTTAGTCATTCAGTCGTTTCTGACTCTTTGTAACCCCGTGAACTGTAGTCCACCAGGCTCCTCTATCCGTGGGATTTCCCAGGCAAGAAAACTGGAGTGGGTTGTCATTCATTTCTCCAGGGGATATTCCTGATCCAGGAATCAAACCTGCATCTCCTGCATTGCAGGCAGATTCTTTACTACCTGAGCCATACCTGCCAGGGTCACTGTTTATAGACAAACAACTAGGATCCTTTATTCTGCTACAAAAACAGTGACTTCTCATTGGATTTCCTGCTGTCGATTTGTGAAAAACATTGCCTGAGTTACCAGCAGGGCTGCTAATTGAAGAGCTGAGCAGGTTTTTCCCTGAAAGTCAGGATAACATGGTGAAACTGGGCACATTGCCTCTGTTCCCCAAGCATCCTTTGGAAAGCGTGCTCTTCTTCACATAAATCAAACTTGCACAGCACAGCAGACAGAAGGCTGAAGGTCAAGTGATAAATTCCAAGTGCTAAGACTTGCTTTACTAACTAAACTTCTATGTTCCACTATGCCTCTGTTTAAATGAGGCAAAACTCCAGGAGTAAAGAGCAGTGACTCACAAATTCAGGAAGAGCTAAAGAATTCAGGTCAGGATTGAGGGAAGGATACTCCCTGGCTGGGAACTAGGTACTATTTGTTGAATATTCACAATGTGCAAGATAGACAGATGATAGATGTTTAATTTCACACAGTAATGTGTATACATACATGTATATAAGAGTGTGTGTGTATGTACATATGTTTCAGTGGATCAGTTCAGTTTCTCAGTTCAGTTCAGTTCAGTTCAGTCACTCAGTCATGTCCAACTCTTTGCGACCCCATGAATCACAGCACGCCAGGCCTCCCTGCCCATCACCAACTCCCAGAGTTCACTCAAACTCATGTCCATCGAGTCAGTGATGCCATCCAGCCATCTCATCCCCTGTCCTCCCCTTCTCCTCGTGCCCCCAATCCCTCCTAACGTCAGAGTCTTTTCCAATGAGTTAACTCTTCACATAAGGTGGCCAAAGTACTGGAGTTTCAGCTTCAGCATCATTCCCTCCAAAGAAATCCCAGGGCTGATCTTCAGAATGGACTGGTTGAATGTCCTTGCAGTCCAAGGGACTCTCAAGAGTCTTCTCCAACACCTCAGTTCAAAAGCATCAATGCTTCAGCGCTCAGCTTTCTTCACAGTCCAACTCTCACATCCATACATGACCACAGGAAAAACCATAGCCTTGACTAGACGGACTTTTGTTGACAAAGTAATGTCTCTGCTTTTCAATATGCTATCTAGGTTGGTCATAACTTTTCTTCCAAGGAATAAGCGTCTTTTAATTTCATGGCTGCAAGTCACCATCTGCAGTGACTTTGGAGCCCCCAAAAATCAAGTCTGATACTGTTTCCACTGTTTCCCCATCTATTTCCCATGAAGTGATGGGACCAGATGCCATGATCTTCATTTTCTGAATGCTGAGCTTTAAGCCAACTTTTCACTCTCCACTTTCACTTTCATCAAGAGGCTTTTGAGTTCCTCTTCACTTTCTGCCATAAGGGTGGTGTTGTCTGCATATCTCAGTCATGTCCAACTCTTTGTGACCCCATAGACTGTAGCACGCCAGGTCTCCCTGTCCATCACCAACTTCTGGAGCTTGCTCAAACTCATGTTGATCGAGTCGGTGATGCCATCCAACCATCTCATTCTCTGTCATCCCCTTCTCCTCCTGCCCTCAATCTTTCTCAGCATCAGGGTCTTTTCAAATGAGTCAACTCTTCTCATGAAGTGGCCAAAGTATTGGAGTCTTCTACTGATGAGAAAAATCAAAGTTCAGAAAAGTTTAGTAAGTATATTGGTTTGCCCTCAAATTGGAACTTGAAGCAAAGACTTGAGTGCAGGTAATTTGTTTCAAGGCGATGCTAGTAAATAGGAGTAAGGGAGAGGGCAGTGATTCAAGGAAGGAAGGTAGCACTAACAGAAAGCTTGTTATTGAGCTAGTTATTACTGTGGGCAACTGTGTCATACCACTGGAAACTCTACAAGGAATTGTGTAGAATGTGCCTCAGAATTATCCCTTCAATGAACAGACATTAATTCCCTGCACTTCTGGGCTCTACCTGCATGTAAGCAGAGAGAGGGTCTCTAGTTTTGGAGGATACCCAGGAGGCAGGAAGGCTGCTAAACTGATGTAGCTGGTCCTCCAGGGAAATGTTGAGTTCAGTCACTCAGTCAGGTCCAACTCTTTGTGACCACATGGACTGCAGCATGCCAGGCTTCCCTGTCCAGCACCAACTCCCGGCGTTTACTCAAACTCACTTCCATTGAGTTGGTAATACCATCCAATCATCTTATCCACTCTCGTCCCCTTCTCCTCCTGCCTTCAATCTTTCCCAGAACTAGGGTCTTTTCCAATGAGTCAGTTCTTCGCATCAGGTGGCCAAAGTATCACAGTTTCAGCATCAATCCTTCCAATGAATATTCAGGACTGATTTCCTTTAGGATGAACTGGATCTTCTTGCTGTCCAAAGGACTCTCAAGAGTCTTCTCCAGTACCACAGTTCAAAAGCATTGATTCTTCAGTGTTCAGCTTTCTCTATCGTCCAACTCTCACATCCATACATGACCACTGGAAAAACCATAGCCTTGACGAGATGGATCTTTGTTGGCAAAGTAACGTCTCTGCTTTTTAATATGCTGTCTAGGTTGGTCATAACTTTCCTTCCAAAGAGTAAGTGTTTTTTAATTTTATGGCTGCAATCACCATTTGCAAAAAATAAAGTCTGCCACTATTTCCACTGTTTTCCTATCTATTTGCCATGAAGTGATGGGACCAGATGCCATGATCTTAGTTTTCTGAATGTTGAGATTTAAGCCAACATTTTCACTCTCCTCTTTCACTTTCATCAAGAGGCTCTTTAGTTCCTCTTCACTTTCTGCCATAAGGGTGGTGTCATCTGCATAGCTGAGGTTATTGATATTTCCCCTGGCAATCTTGATTCCAGCTTGTGCTTCATAACCAGCCCAGCATTTCTCATTATGTACTCTTCATATAAGTTAAATAAGCAGGGTGACAATATACAGCCTTGACATACTCCTCTTCCTATTTGGAACCAGTCTGTTGTTCCATGTCCAGTTCTAACTGTTGCTTCTTGACCTGCATACAGATTTCTCAGGAGGCAGGTCAGGAGTTCTGGTATTCCCATCTCTTTCAGAATTTTCCACAGTTTGTGGAAAGGCTTTGGCATACTCAATAAAGCAGAAGTAGATGTTTTTCTGAAACTCTCTTGCTTTTCTGATGATGCAACAGATGTTGGCAATTTGATCTCTCATTCCTCTGCCTTTTCCAAATCCAGATTGAACATCTGGAAGTTCAAAGTTCACATACTGTTGAAGCCTGGCTTGGAGAATTTTGAACATTACTTTACTAACATGTGAGATGAATGCAATTGTGTGGTAGTTTGAGCATTCTTTTGCATTGCCTTTCTTTGGGACTGGAATGAAAACTGACCTTTTCCCATCCTGTGGCCACTGCTGAGTTTTCCAAATTTGCTGGCATATAGAGTGCAGCACTTTCACAGCATCATCTTTTAGGATTTGAAATAACTCAACTGTAATTCCATCACCTCCACTAGCTTTGTTCATAGTGATGCTTCCTAAGGCCCTCTTGACTTCTCATCCCATGATGTCTGGCTCTACGTGAGTGATCTCACCATCATGGTTATCTGGGTCATGAAGATCTTTTTTGTATAGTTCTTCTGTGTATTCTTGCCACCTCTTCTTAATCTCTTCTGCTTCTGTTAGGTCCATACTGTTTCTGTCCTTTATTGTGCCAATCTTTCCATGAAATGTTCCCTTGCTATCTCTGATTTTCTTGAAGGTATCTCTAGTTTTTCCCATTCTATTATTGTCCTCTGTTTCTTTGTCTTGTTCACTTAGGAAGACTTTATCTCTCCTTGCTATTCTTTGGAACTCTGCATTTGGGTGGATATATCTTTCCTTTTCTCCTTTGCCTTTAGCTTCTCTTCTTTTCTCAGCTATTTATAAGGCCTCCTCAGAAAACCATTTTGCCTTTTTGCATTTCTTTTTCTTTGTTTTGATCCCTGTCTCCTGTACAATGTCACGAACTTCCATTCATAGTTCATCAGGTACTCTATCAGATCTAATCCCTTGATTCTATTTGTCATTTCTACTATATAATCGTAAGGCATTTGATTTAGGTCATACCTGAATGGTCTAGTGGTTTTCCCTATTTTCTTTGCCTTTGCCCTGCTTCATTTTGTACTCCAAGGCCAAATTTGCCTGTTACTCCAGGTATTTCTTGCCTTCCTACCTTTGCATTCCAGTCTTCTATAATCAAAAGGATATCTTTTTTGGGTGCTAGTTCTATAAGGTCTTGTAGGTCTTCATAGAACCGTTCAATTTCAGCTTCTTCAGCATTACTGGTCGGGGCATAGACTTGGATTACTGTGATATTGAATTGTTTGCCTTGGTAATGAACAGAGATCATTCTGTCATTTTTGAGATTGCATCCAAGTACTGCATTTCAGACTCTTTTGACTCTTGACTACGATGGCTACTTCATTTCTCCTAAAGGATTCTTGCCCACAGTAGTAGATATAATGGTCATCTGAGTTAAATTCACCCATTCCTGTCCATTTTAGCTCACTGATTCCTAAAATGTCGATGTTCACTCTTGCCATCTCCTGTTTGACCACTTCCAATTTGCCTTAATTCATGGACTTGACATTCCAGGTTCATATGCAGTGTTGCTCTTTACAGCATTGGACTTTACTTCCATCACCAGTCACATCCACAACTGGTTGTTGTTTCGGCTTTGGATCCGTCTCTTCATTCTTTCTGGAGTTATTTCTCCACTGATCTCCAGTAACTTATTGGGCACCTACCGACCTGGGAAGATCATCTTTAAGTGTCCTATCTTTTTACCTTTTCATACTGTTCATGGGGTTCTAAAGGCAGGAATACTGAATTGCTTTGCCATTCCCTTCTCCAGTGGACCACATTCTGTCAGAACTCTCCACCATGACCCGTCTATCTTGGATGGCCCTACATGCCATGGCTCACAGTTTCACTAAGTTAGATAAGGCTGTGGTCCATGTGATCAGATTGGTTAGTTTTCTGTGATTGTGGTTTTCATTCTATCTGCCCTCTGCTGGAGAAGGATAAGAGGCTTATGGAAGCTTCCTGATGGGAGAGACTGACTGAGGGGGAAACTGGGTCCTGTTCTGATGGGCAGGGCCATGCTCAGTAAATCTTTAATCCAATTTTCTGTTGAAGGGAGGGGCTTTGTTTCCTCCCTGTTATTTGACCTGAGGCCAAACTATGGTGGAGGTAATGAAGATAATGTTGACCTCCTTCAAAAGGTCCAATGCATGCACTGTTGCACTCAGTGCCCCCAACCCTGCAGCAGGCCACCACCAACCCACGCCTCCTCCAGAGACTCCTGGACACTCACGGGCAAGTCTGGGTCAGTCTCTTGTGGGGCCACTGCTCCTTTCTCCTGGGTCCTGGTGCACACAAGGTTCTGCTTGTGCCCTCCAAGAGTCTGTTTCCCCAGTCCTGTGTAAGTTATGGCAGCTCTGTGGTGGGGTTAATGGTGACCTCCTCCAAGAGGGCTTATGCCATATCCAGGTCTACTGCACCCACAGCCCCTGCCCCTGCAGAAGCCACAGCAAAATGGTAGGAGGGGTGAAATCATGTTTAGAATCAAACCCCATACCTGCCAGAGACACTCAGAGGTCTCAAACATACCTTGCATGCCCCAGGACCCAGAGACCTCACAGGGAAATGTTACCCATGTGTACTGACCCGTCCACCAGGATTACAGTTAAAATCAAAGGCAGAAGTGATGCTGGGCACAAAATCTTGTTAGAGTGACTGATCTGCTGATTTTAAAACCCATGCTCTCTGCACTCTGATGTTATTTTTCTAGGACTAGAGATCAGCAGTATCAGGACACCTGTGCTTCTTAGGTATCCAGTGTTAGCCCACTCCTGCAGGTCCTGCTCTTAGGTAGATGTCAAGCCTTAGCTGAAGACAACTCAACATTTTACCCGGGCCATGAGTTCCTAAGTTTTGAGAGAGAACTCTGGAACAGTTCTTTTGAGGTATACTAAGTATGCAGCTCTTCATCATAAGATGTCCTGTAAGCCCAGGGTGAATGACAGAAAGTCATAAAAATGTGTCTGCACCAGATGCTGAGTTAGATAGTAAAGGAAATTCTAGCTTTAAGATTCTACTCCTTGTATGTGCATATATGGATGTTGACTTACCTGAGAGCAAATTACAATGTTCAGCTTGTTTTTTATCCAGTGATGTATCTTACAGATTGTCTTAGTCAGTTTGGTCTGCTGACTTATAACACAGAGTAAGTGGCTTAATGGCTTCCCTGGTGGCTCAGACGGTAAAGAATCTGCCTGCAGTGCAGGAGACCGAAGTTCAATCCTTGGGTCAGGAAGATCCTATGGAGAAGGAAATGGCAACCCATTCCAGTATTCTTGCCTGGAGAATCCCATGGACAGAGGAGCCTGGCAGGCTACAATCCACAGGGTTGCAAAGAGTTGGACACAATTGAGCGACTGAGCACAAGGTCGTTTAAGCAACATTAATTTCTTACAGTTCTGGAGGTTGGGAATTTTAAGGTCAAATTGCCAGAAAATTCAGCTTCTGGTAAGAACTCACTTCCTGGTTTGAAGATGGCAATCTTCTCCTTGTATCCTCACATGACAGAATTCAGTGAGAGGAAGCAAACCCTTGTGAATCTCTTCCTGTGACGACATTAATCCCATTGCATGAGCTCTCCCCTCGTGACCTAATTACCTCCCAAAGGCCTCACCTGCAAACCATCACAGTGGGTTTTAGACTTTAACACATGAATTCTAGGCAGACTCAAATATTCAGTCCATAATGCAGATTAATCATTTTATATTAGCATATGTCTATTTCAACATTTGAATACTATTTTGCTATATAAATAGTGCATGATGTATTTAATCAAATCTTAAATTTACATTGTTTCTAGTTTTTTGCTTCATAAACATGCTTTCTTATATATGACAAGTTTATCTGTAGGATAAACTCCTAGTTATTGCTGAGAAAATTGGTCTATGTATTGGAATTGATGGATATTGCCAAATAATCTTCCCAAGATGTTGAATCAATTGATAATCCCCACAAAATTCTATGAGTGTCTATTTTATCACCTTCTAATCAAAAATACTTCTCATCAGTTTTTTGGTCTTTTGGGAGCCTTCTTTGCCTTCTGACATTTTTCAATTTGCAATGATATTAGGAATTGCTTTTCTTCACCTTGAACATCATAGATAATGACCTTCACACAGTGTCTTCACACTATTTCTATTTGTCTCACATCCATCATTGTACTAATTAGCTTTTTCTGTGTAATAAACCACCCCTAACTTACTGGCTGAAAACAGCAACCACTTATTTAACTCATAGTTCTGTAGATTAGCCATTTAAGAGGGACTTTGGGTGGTTCTTCTATCCTGGTGAGCTCACTCTTGCAGGTAGATTCACCTTTGCCCCACGTGATCTCTCTTGCTCCTGGAGACTAGTTTAGCCTTGTTCTCATGGAAAATAGCGCAGAATTTCAAAGAAGGAACTGGATGCATGCAAGATCTGTTTAGACTTGGTCTTACAACTAGCACAATATCAATTCCATCACATCCTATTTGCTAAAGCAAAACTCAAGGTCAGGCAGACCAAGAGAAATGGGGAAAGACCTTTACTATTGACCTTTTTATAGGAGAATTTTGAATTCTCCATTTTAGAATGAAGACATGCATGTTATCTTGGGCAACTGTCTCATTTTACAAATGTGGAAATGAGATTCAAAGTAGATGAGTGACTTATCCAATGTCACACAGCTTGTTAATGAATATATTACATCAGCTCTGTGGTGAGCTGATCCAACTGGACAGTATGGTAAAGGAATAAAACCAATGAGATAACCCAGGGAGGAGGACAAGATGAGCCATTAGTGCTGAAAATAAGGAAAATTTCTGGTTCATCTGCTAGCCCAGGATATGTATTGAAAAACTGCCCAGCCTACACATCAAGCCACATTACCATAACATTTCCTCAGTGAACCTGTTCTTTTTGAGAATTAAATGATTTATAGCACAAAGCCTGCAATTATAGACATCTTTTAAAGACTTCTTAAAGACTGATGGCACAGGTATTGAAACACTCTGCTATGAGCCAATTTGGGCTTTTCAAAACAGAAAAAGAACACAAGGGACAGCAATTTTCAGTGAAATTGTCATTTTTCATTAATCCACCAAGAAGAACATGGCAGTTCATTGCATGCAATTCCTCTTTGTTCTTTTGTATACGTTTTGATGAGCTTTTTAAAATTCCCTCAGTAAATAGCAGATATAATGGGCTTTTTGTTAAAACTGGGGAGCAACTATGCATAAAATGAAATATGATGAGTTTCCAACAAGCCCAACATCACTGTTAATAGGAGTGTTCACTAACACAGGTTGCACTTGTAGATTTTGCTGAGTTATATTTTTCTACTTCACAGTTCTGATTTGAGATTAAGAAAAAACAAGCTACCCATTAGGAGGAGTACATAGTTCATAACAAGAAAGAACAAAGATCCTTTATGTTAGCTATTCTGCTGAACCTACAGCCTCAGCTGCTTTTGTACCTAACCTCAGGGTTGAAAGGAGTGTGCGAGCAGTTTATGATACACTTTGCCTTTTTTTTAATTTAAAATTTTACCTAGCACCTGAATTCTTATGGTAAGAATTAACACAAAGTAGAAATAGGAATAAATATTCAAAATGAACTTCACTCCTACATCCCATTTCTGTCCAGTTCAAACTCCACTCACTGCCTTAAGAGGTCAACAGGATTTGCCATTTAGTATGCCATTTTTGAGGTATTTTTCTTTGTCTTCACATTTGCAATATAAATATACAAAGGTCTTCATAGTTTTACAGAAACAGCATTCTCCTCTACATTTTGTACATAAATATTTTTTATATTAATCTTATGTCCCACAGGTCTTTCTGTACTATTATATGTAGAAGTGCATTCTTTTTTCACTGATACATAGTATTTCAAAAAAGGAAATATCATAATTTTACTTTCTCCCTAGTGGTGGGCCTATAGATTATTTCTGATTATTTTTTACTATTACAAGTAACACTACAGTGAATATTCATGTTGTGTGTGTGTATGAGAGAATGCTTGAGTATCTCTGTAGTCTAAATCCTTATAATGGAATTTCTGGGTAAAGGGAATAGGCATGTTAAATTTAATAGATTTTGTCAAATTGTGTTCCAAAAAGGGTGCATAAATTATGTTTGTGTTCGGTGCAGACAATATGGGTCTCAGAAAGCCCTGGAATCAAACATATTCCACCATGTGCTGGGTGGTGACTGTTTACCCAACTGCTGGAAGAAGCACAAGCTGGAATCAAGATTGCCAGGAGAAATATCAATAACCTCAGATATGCAGATGACACCACCCTTATGGCAGAAAGTGAAGAGGAACTCAAAAGCCTCTTGATGAAAGTGAAAGAGGAGAGTGAAAAAGTTGGCTTCAAGTTCAACATTCAGAAAACTAAGATCATGGCATCTGGTCCTATCACTTCACAGGAAATAGATGGGGAAACAGTTGAAACAGTGTCAGACTTGATTTTGGGGGGCTCCAAAATCACTGCAGATGGTGATTGCAGCCATGAAATTAAAAGATGCTTACTCCTTGGAAGGAAAGTTATGACCAACCTAGATAGCATATTCAAAAGCAGAGACATTACTTTGCCAACAAAGGTCCGTCTAGTCAAGGCTATGGTTTTTCCTGTGGTCATGTATGGATGTGAGAGTTGGACTGTGAAGAAAGCTGAGCACCGAAGAATTGATGCTTTTGAAGTGTGGTGTTGGAGAAGACTCTTGAGAGTCCCTTGTACTACAAGGAGATCCAAACAGTCCATTCTGAATGAGATCACCCCTGGGATTTCTTTGGATGGACTGATGCTAAAGCTGAAACTCCAGTACTTTGGCCACCTCATGCAAAGAGTTCACTCATTGGAAAAGACTCTGATGCTGGGAGGGATTAGGGGCAGGAGGAGAAGGGAACGACAGAGGATGAGATGGCTGGATGGCATCACTGACTCGATGGACGTGAGTCTGAGTGAACTCTGGAAGTTGGTGATGGACAGGGAGGCCTGGTGTGCTGCGATTCATGGGGTCGCAAAGAGTCGGACACGACTCAGCGACTGAACTGAACTGAACTGAACTGAACATCTAGGTAATGCTAAATGTGCTAATGCACTTTTTAAAAATATCTTTGAGGGTTTTAAATCATAGTGAATTGAAAATTCCTGGTCTGTAACAGGTATGCAGCTTTCCCTGAAAGCAGTCTAGTTTTGAATAAACTATCCCTGGGGAGCTTATTGGCAATACAGATTGTAGGGCATCGCCCTCAGAGATGTGACTGGGGTGACCTGAAATGTGGTCGCAAAAGTCACACTTTTCAATAAGCCTGCTAGGAGATTTTAATGTGGTTCGTGTTTAGACCACACTTTGAGAATCACCTCTTTACTAGATAAGTCCTATTTCCACTGATGACTTTCTCCTACCAAATAGAATCTCACTTAATATAGATAAATAGATCGCTTCCTATCCTTACTCCTAGCTGTCTGTCTCTATCATTTCCAGCAAGTAAGGGTGAATGAGCCAGGAGCAGGGATGGGTGTATCTGTGCACATAATTTGTTAACCAGGACTTGGAACGTCATAGAACTTGAGAATTTGTTTGTTTTGAGATGGAGAAAATTTTACATAATAAGGTTACAATAATAATAATTGCTCTTGAAGAGAAATAGCCCTGTGTTCAGATGGAAGAAATGCCATTTTTTATCATCACGTCTACAATTCTAAGAAAGAAAAATGTTGTTATTTTGAATTGTAACATGTCTTCTATTGTAAGTAGCATTCCAATTTCAGAGATGTTAAAATAGGAGAAAATATTGGTCCTAGAGTTGACAAAATATAGAAATTTGCATAAGCTATTTGACATGAAAGCAGAGAAATACCAAAATATGTGCAACTACAAAAGAGGATCACCACTGCATATTCTTGGAGGAGAATGTCTTCTACAGGTTATTTGGTTTGCTGAGCTCCTAAATAAGTCAGGGAGGAAAGAGAAGTATGCAATTCTGAGAGGAACACCAGGAGGAGGAAGATAAGTGAGGATTTTGGCTACTGCTTGAAGAAAGAGCAAGAATCTTTAAATACACACACACAAGCACACACATATTCATTCAAACACACACCATCCCTTTGAAATATTCCTATACTGGAAGTGCGATGGTATCCCTTTCTCCTTCTTACCAGATCATCAGTGAAGCTGGCACTGCTCATTGATACTCTTTATGTGAGTGAGTTATCTAGGGATACTTCAGTTTTATTTCTCCTTAGGTAGTCAGCAAAGACGAGAAATCTCAAAATGGGTAAACTGAAAGATGAAGAAATAGCTGCTACTGGTATCAGCATTGTTTTTTAAAAGATTAATTTATTTATTAATTTTAATTGTAGGCTAATTACTTTACAATATTGTAGTGGTTTTCACCATACATCGACATGAATCAGCCACAGGTGTACATGTGTCCACCCATCCTGAACCCCTCTGCCACCCAACTCCCTCCCAACCCCATCCCTCTGGGTTGTCCTTCTTCATACATCAAATTTGCACTGGTTATCTATTTCACATATGGTAATATACATGTTTCAATGCTATTCTCTCATATCATCCCACCCTTGCCTTCTCTCACATCGTCCAAAAGTCTGTTCTTTACATCTGTGTCTCTTTTGCTGTCTTGCATATAAGGTCATCACTACTGTCTTTCTAAAGTCCATATATATGCGTTAATATACTGCATTAGTGCTTCTCTTTCCGGCTTGCTTCACTCTGTATAACAGGCTCCAGTTTCATCCACCTCATTAGAACTGACTCAAATGCATTCTTTTTTATAGCTGAGTAATATTATATAGTTCAAGCTGGTCTTAGAAAAGGCAGAGGAACAAGAGATCCAATTGCCAACATCTGCTGGGTCATCAAAAAAGCAAGAGAGTTCCAGAAAAACATCTATTTCTGCTTTATTGACTATGCCAAAGCCTTTGACTGTGTGGATCACAATAAACTGTGGAAAATTCTGAAAGAGATGGGAATACCAGACCACCTGATCTGCCTCTTGAGAAACCTGTATGCAGGTCAGGAAGCAACAGTTAGAACTGGACATGGAACAACAGACTGTTTCCAAATAGGAAAAGGAGTCCGTCAAGGCTGTATATTGTCACCCTGCTTATTTAACTTCTATGCAGAGTACATCATGAGAAACGCTGGGCTGCAAGAAGCACAAGCTGGAATCAAGACTGCTGGGAGAAATATCAATAACCTCGGATATGCAGATTATACCACCCTTATGGCAGAAAGAGAAGAGGAACTAAAAATCCTCTTGATGGAAGTGAAAGAGGAGAGTGAAAAAGTTGGCTTAAAGCTCAACATTCAGAAAACTAAGATCATGGCATCTGGTCCCATCACTTCATGGGAAATAGATGGGGAAACAGTGGAAACAGTGTCAGACTTGATTTGGGGGGGCTCCAAAATTACTGCAGATGGTGATTGCAGCCATGAAATTAAAAGACGCTTACTCCTTGGAAGGAAAGTTATGACCAACCTAGATAGCATATTCAAAAGCAGAGACATTACTTTGCCAACAAAGGTCCGTCTAGTCAAGGCTATGGTTTTTCCTGTGGTCATGTATGGATGTGACAGTTGGACTGTGAAGAAAGCTGAGCGCCGAAAAATTGATGCTTTTGAACTGTGGTGTTGGAGAAGACTCTTGAGAGTCCCTTGGACTTCAAGGAGATCCAACCAGTCCATCCTAAAGGAGATCGGTCCTGGGTGTTCTTTGGAAGGAATGATGCTGAAGCTGAAACTCCAGTACTTTGGCCACTTCATGCGAAGAGTTGACTCATTGGAAAAGATTCTGGTGCTGGGAGGGATTGGGGGCAGGAGAAGGGGATGACAGAAGATGAGATGGCTGGATGGCATCACCGACTCGATGGACATGAGTTTGAGTGAACTCCGGGAGTGGTGATGGACAGGGAGGCCTGGCGTGCTGCGATTCATGGGGTCGCAAAGAGTCGGATACGACTGAATGACTGAACTGAACTGAACTGAGTATTCCATTGTGTATATGTACCACAACTTCCTTATCCATTTGTCTGCCAATGGACATCTAGGATGATTCCATCGTAAACAGTGCTGTGATGAACATCGGGGTACATGTGTCTCTTTCAGTTCTAGTTTCCTCAGTGTGTATGCCCAGCAGTGGGACTGCTGGGTCATATGGCAGTTCTATTTCTAGTATTTTAAGGAATCTCCATGCTGTTCTCCATAGTGGCTGTACTAGTTTGCATTTCTACCAACAGTATAAAAGTGTTCCCTTTTCTCCACACCCTGTCCTGCATTATTGTTTGTAGACTTTTTGAAGGCAGCCATTCTGACCAGCATGAGATGGTACCTCATTGTGGTTTTGATTTGCATTTCTCTGATAATGAGTGATGTTGAGCATCTTTTCATGTGTCTGCTAGTCATTTGTATGTCTTCTTTGGAGAAATGTCTTTTTAGTTCTTTGGCCCATTTTTTGATTGGGTCATTTATTTTTCTGGAATTGAGCTGCATGAGCTGATTATATATTTTGGAGATTAATTCTTTGTCAGTTGTTTTGCTTGCTATTATTTTCTCCCATTCTGAACATTGCCTTTTCACCTTGCCTATAGTTTCCTTCATTGTGGAAAAGCTTTTAAGTTTAATTCGGTCCCATTTATTTATTTTTGTTTTTATTTCCATTATTCTGGGAGGTGGGTCATTGGGTTTTAACTTGATTCGTAAGTAAGGAAACTTCATCACAAGAGCCAAGTGGCTTGTCCAGTATCATACAGTGAATCTGAACCCCAATTAGGATGCAGAGCCTACTTAGTCCTCTTCAAGCAGGTTGGGCTCCTTCCAGAATCAAGGAGTTGATCCTTCTGTAGCTACAAGCAACGTTTATTAAAATTAAATATTAGGTGAAAATTTCTGGACTCCAAGAGACTCAGGACATTCAATGCATTAGTCTGCCGCCTCTCTTTCTACTCAAACCATGTTAAACAACTTTCATTCGCTGACAGCAGCTATAATCCTCCCCCTTTCCTCCATGTGTCCAAACAGCTGACCCTGGCGTAGGCATGGGTGGTCATGGAAACAGACTTTGGTCACAGTCAAGGATCTACAAAGACGGGATGGCACGCTGAGTTCTCTTGTGATCCCTTTCAGAGGAGAAATGACTGCTTATGATGAGGGTCCAACCGTGAACCTCTGTGAGGAGACATATCACCGTAACTTAGGAGTACTATAGCTCCTGGTACTCTGGCGGCCCCCAGTTTAAGACTCCAACTGTCTTAATCAAGAGGCCCACATCCTTAGGTAGTGTACTAACATTGAATGTGGCTCTCAGCATTCATCCCAAAGGAGCCAAGCCATCAAAAAAACTCCTTCTGTCTTTGCAAATTAAGTGGAATGCTTAATAGTTCACACGAGGAAAATAACAAAACCTGTAAACAGCTCTTTCAGGTTTAACAAGCTGAAGACTTAAGCTGAATGTTTTTTGCAATTTGACAATCAGAAGTGACATCCACACAACAGCGTTGCTCTTCTTAGCAGATCCGTTCTTTCTCCACTAATAAATGCAAGTGTCACACGGAATGCACTTATTGTTTCATTTTCTGCAGCATAATGTAGCACTAAATCATCAGCACCCCAGCAGAGCTCTCACACGCACCCACAGGATGAATAGTCTCTCCAAAAGGACATGTGCTGAATCTACTGAGTCCATTTTCTTCCTGGGAAGACAGAGGGAAAGAGCAGAGTCACTACAGACAGTCATACTAGCAGGTCCATGCCTGCTTGTTTGTTTTGATCAACATTATTGAGATATAATGCACTTTCAAAAGACTGCATCCATTTTAAATGTTGAAGTCAGTAACTGACATGTAACCACACAGCCAGGGTATAGAACATCAGCATCGCCTCAGAAATTTGCTTTCTACCTCTTTGCAGTTAACCCCTCTACAAGCCACAGCCCCAGGAAATCGTGGACCTGTTTCTGTTGCTATAAATTAGATTTCTCTTTTTTATAGTTTCATATAAATGAAACCATGCCACTTATTCTTTTGCATCTGTCTTTTTCGCTAGGCGTAATGTCTATGAAGTTTATTCCTTTTTATTGCTGAGTGGTTTTACTCCATAACGTGGATGTATCACAATTTGTTCATCCGTTCAGTGGATGATGAACATTTGGATTGTTTCCAGCTTGGCTTATTATAAATAAAGCTGCTAGGAGAATTTGTACATAACCCTTTGAGGGAAAATTAGGTTTTCATTTCTCTTGAGTAGCTATCTGAGAGTGGAATCACTGGGTCATATTATCCTAAGCACATGTTCAACTTTATAAAATATTGCCCAACAGCTGACAATGTGTTTGCACTACTCTATTCTTCTAACTCCTCACTAACCCTGGGAATTTTCATTTTTCACACCTTCTAGTGGGTGTGAATAGGTATATAACTGTGGTTTTACTTTTGCATTTCCCCAAAGGCTAATGATACTAAGCATATTTTCATGTGCTCTTTGGTCATTCTTATGTAATGTTCAATAACATATTTTGCCTTTAAAAAAAAAAAAAAAAAGTGTCTTATTATGGAGTTGTAAGAGTTCCTCACATGGTCTAGATGTGACCACTTTGCCAAATGTATATTACACATGCTTACTCCCAATGTGTGAGTTGTCATTTTTAATTCCTAAGGGTTTTAGAAGAATTGGGGTTCCTTTTTTGTTTGTAGGGGTTTGGAAAGCAAATATTTTTCCTTCTGATGATGTCTCATTTGTGAGATTTTAAAAAATATTTTGTGTAAAATCAAAACAAGAAATCTTTGTCTGATCCAAGGTCATGCAAACTTTCTCCTGTTTTCTTCTAGAAACTTTATGATTTTAGCTCTGACGTGTAAGCCTATGATCCATTTAAAACACACTTACTAGTTTCTTATATGATTAAATATATACTTTTCATATAACCTAGGAATTCCATTACCAGGTATTTACTTAAGAATAATAAAAATATATGCCACAGAAAGACTTGAATACAAATATTCATAGCAGCTTTATTTATGAGAGCCAAAAGCCACAAACAGCCCAAGTGCCCATCAACAGAAGAATGGATAAACTATTTATACATCCTCACATATATATTCAGCAATACAAAGGAACAAATTACCTGTTGAAAGGTAATTTTGAACAAAATACAATAGAGAAGAATCTTACAGATACTAGGCTGAGTGAGAAAAGCCAGATGCAAAAGATCATATACTATATTATTCCATTTTTACAAAATTCTAAAGAAGGTAAAAAATAACCTAGGGATAGAAATCAGATAAGGTTGGTAGGCAGGCAGTTAGCATTTGGGCAGAGGAAGTTTGGGAAAAGGTATGAGGAAACTTTTGGAGAGATGGAAATGTTCTGTATCTTAATTAATTGGGATACTTACATTTGTCAAAAGTCATCAACCTGTACACTTAAAATGTGTGAATTTTATTATCAATAATGTTGACTTAAATTTGACACATTAAATTTTGTAATTGTATTAGCCAAGGGTTCTCCAGAGAAGCAGAACAAATTAGGTATATAAAGAGAGATATATAAAAGGAGATTTAATTTAGGAATTGTCTCATGTGGTTATGGAGGCTGAGATGTCCCATGATGTGCCATCTGCAAGCTGGAGACCCAGGAAAGCTCATGGTATAATTCAGTCAGAGTCCCAAGTCCCAAGAATCAGGAAGCAGATGGTTTAAGTCCCTATCTGAGTCTGAAAGTCTGGAAACCAGTGTGCAGAAGTCTGAGGACAGGAGAATGTACATGTTAGCTCAAGCAGAGAAAGAGGAGAATTTGCCCTTCCTTCACCCTTTTGTTCTATTCAGGTCCTCATCAGATAGAGTAAGGCACACTCACGTTGGGAAGGGCCATCTGCTGTACTCCGTTCACCAATTCAAACACCAATCTCTTCTGGAAACACCTCACAGATACACCCAGAAATAATGTTTTAGCAGTTATCTGGGCACCCGTTAGATCAGCCAAGTTAATACAGAAAGTTAACCATCACAATAGTTGTCTCCTTATTGGGGGTGAATTCTATTTAGCACGTCTTCCTTGCTGCTGCTGTTGCTGCTGCTGCTGGGCTGCTAACTCACTTTAGTCATGTCTGACTCTTTGTAACCCCATGGAATGTAGCCCACCAGGCTCCTCTGTCCTTGGGATTCTCTAGGCAAGAACACTGAAGTGGGTTGCCACTTCCTACTCCAGGGGATATTCCTGACCCAGGGATCAAACCCATGTCTCCTGCAGCTCCTGCATTGGAAGGTGGGTTTCTTGTCACTAGCACCATCTAGGAAGCCCTCAAACTTCGTGAGGCCAAGGACCATGTCTGCCTTGCTCATCGCTGGATCCCCAATGCCTATGAAGTAACCAGCAAAGGGAAGGCATTCAGCAAACATTTGTTAAGGGCAGGGAAGAGGAGGAACTTGCAATCTTATTCAGGAGGAACAATACAAGGAGTTAAATAACTTAGTGCAGGGAGAGGACAGTGAAAAAGCTGGCTTTAAACTCAACATTCAGAAACCTAAGATCATGGCATCTGGCCCCATCACTTCATGGCAAATAGATGGGGAAACAATGAGAGACTTAATTTTCCTGGGCTCCAAAATCATCGCAGATGGTGACTGCAGCCATGAAATTAAAAGATGCTTGCTCCTTAGAAGAAAAACTACGAAAAACCTATACAGTGTATTAAAAAGCAGAGGCATCACTTTGCCCACAAAGATCCTTATGGTCAGATCTATGGCTTTTCCAGTAGTCGTGTACAGATGTAACAGTTGCACCATAAAGAAGGCTGAGCATCGAAGAATTGATGATTTCAAACTGTGGTGTTGGAGAAGACTCTTGAGAGTCCCTTGGAGGGCAAGGAGATCAAACCAGTCAATCCTAAAGGAAATCAACCCTGAGTATTCATTGGAAAGACTGATGCTGAAGCTGAAGCTCCAATACTTTGGCCACCTGATGTGAAGAGCTGACTCACTGGAAAAGACCCTGATGCCGGGCAAGATTGAGGGCAGGAGGAGAAGGGGTGACAGAGGAGGAGACAGTTGGATGGCGTCATTGATTCAATGGACATGAGTTGGAACAAACTCTGGGAGACGGTGAAGGACAGGGAAGCCTGGTGTGCTGCAGTCTATAGGGCCGCAAAGAGTCTGACATGACTGAGCGACTGAGCAACAACAAAAGGGTAGAATTCACCAAGTGAAAGAGAAACCCAAGTTCAGGGAAAAGAGAAATATATCTGTGAGCTCTAAAGCAATTGAAGAAGACACTGAAATAAGTGAGTTTTTAAAAAGTAATAGATTTGAAAAATAGAAGTATACAAGATGTGGAATTCCTAGTGGAGAAAACTTTAGGAATAAAGATGTAGAAGTAAATGTGTGATAAGTGAAGAGGAAGCAAATTTTCATCTCAAAATCTGCAGAAGAGACCCCCTCCTGCCACTCTACCCCCTACCTCAAATCCAGACCACTATCCTTCTCCACCAACCTGTGCCATACAAAGCCCCCAGGTGCGGCTGTGATAGAACATCCTACCCATGCTGAGAGCAGGGTGACTTTGAACCTCCTTGCTACTGTTCTGTGAGGCCCTGGTGCTCAACAGAGGTCCCAGGCCTGGGGCACATAGTAGTAAACAGGCTTTCCACTACCGCGCACACCGGAGACAGCAAATTGCAAGCTGAAAATTCATTACATTTGTGAAAAACCTGAATTTATTTAGACAAAAGCAGATGGAGGGGATGGATAATCTTGTTACATTTCAGCATGCTACACTTTATTCAGAAGAAACACAACATAATGCATTATGCGTTCCTTTCTTTCCATCTGCTCCCCCTCTCTGAGTTCAGGTTATTATTAATGTAATGAATTCATCCTGCCTCCCTCTCGATTCCATTAGCCTGTACTCCTAATTAAGTTTTGTTCACATTGTCCTTTTCGACTGCTCAGAAACTCTTCCAATGTAGCTGTTTTCCTCAGATCTGAAATCATTTCTACAAATGAACCACCACTACCAGGCATGTAAAATGTCTTAATCAAATTATATTTTTTTTTCTCAAAGATAGAGAGTTAGCCAGGCCCTTCTGATCCCCCAAACAGTTCTGACAGATTGGAAAGACAGATCATTCAGAGGATTGGGATCAACTTTTGACTTGCATTTTGGGAAGACGAAGTGAGTCATCTTCCTCAGAGTTCATGTGTGTTGATGTTGCTCAGTTCACTATTAGGCAGAATGCTAGCTTTCCCACTCCCCCACTCTGCCCACAACCAGTGCATTTTTTCCCAAACAAATGGGAAATGGCTACAGAAAGTCTCTCAAGGAAAGTCCAAGGAGCAGAGACAGCAAAGACAGATGAACAGATTGTGAAACAATGCGTAGAGGGATTCAGTAACTCAAAGACTAACCCCAGTGCTTCCTATAACTCAAGTCCATGTTCAAATATTGAGTTAGCTAAAAAGTTCATTCAGGTTTTTCTGTACCATCTTCTGGGGAAATCCGAATGAATTTTTGGCCAACCTAAAGCTTACAATTGCCCACGTTTCTGATCCCCACCAAGGATTGTGGGTGTAGTATTGCCACCAACTGCTCTGGCCTGGGGACACAGGCATTTTCCAGGCCTGTTGGTACTTTTCCAAAATTCCTTTAAATCAAGCATGCCTACCTGAGAGAGGGGTCCAGGCTGGCAGCTCAAAGACCACTCCTGGAGTTAAACTGTTATTGGACTGAACATGAGTCTGCTGGAAAGGAGCAAAGCCAATCTGTTGACACCAGGTTGTGGTGAAGGAAAGTATAGTATTTATTTATAGAGCGCCAACCAAGGAGAATGGGCAGCTCATGCTTAGAAGACCTGAACTCTCCCATGGCTTTCAGGGAAGAGTTTTTTTAAGGCAACATTTGAGGAGAATGTTGCAGATCCTGGACTTTCTTCTGATTGGCTGGGGTGAGGTAACAGGGTGAGGTTTCAAGAATCTTAATCACCAACCTTCTGGTTCCAGTCAGTCTGGGGTCTATGTGCTTGTGGTCAGAATTTAGTTACTCCATCTCTGAGAGGGAGTTTTAATTTCTGCAACTCAAAGACATGCATCAGATTGTTACATATACATATCTGAAACGATTTGCTTTTCCTTTGTTTTTGCATTCCCTCACATCCCTAATTACTAACTGCTTAAGTCTATTCTTTTTTTTTTTTTTTTTCAGTCTCCGCTTTATTGCAAACTCGGGCTGCGTGGTAGACAATACACTGGACACCAGGAAGAGCCTAGGCTGAGGAAGGGACAGGGCTCAAGGGGTGCGGGAGTGCGTTCTAGGCCAAAGGTGAGGGGCTCAGGGGGAGGGCCTTGGCCAAAGGTGTGGTTGGGTCGCAAGAGTGAAGTGAAGTTGCTCAGTCGTGTCTGACTCTTAGCAACCCCATGGACTGCAGCCTACCAGGCTCCTCCGTCCATGGGATTTTCCAGGCAAGAGTACTGGAGTGGGGTATGTCTATTCTTTGGGTCTCAAGAAAGGCCTAGACTAAAGCCTTTTTCTACAAATAAGAAATAAGTAATGCAGAGAGATTTTGTATCCAGGAGGGCTCCACAGGGCCCTACTCAGTTTCAGTCCCCTCTTTTCTTTAGTATGCCTAAGTCCTAGGTGGGATCAGGGGCAGGACAAGAAAGGGAATAAAGCTTGGGGTAGAAAAGTCAATTATAAACTCAAGAGAGAAACTCAGTTTTAGGGGGACTTGGTTTCAAAACTCCTGCAGTCAAATCCCAGCTCCGCCCCCAGCTATTAGGGGAACCTAGTCAAGTTACTTTGTGCCTCTGTTTCCTCGCCTATAAAACAGGACTAATGATTCAAACCCACTTTATAGAATTATTGTGAAGATTAGATGCAAGAAAGTAAGAAAAGCACTCAGCACAGTGCCTGACACATCAATGCTAGATAAAGACTGGCTGTCACAACTACGGTACCTGCTGTGACTCAGCTGCTACACAGGGAACCTTCGGGGCTGCAGAATTTGACCTCAGCTCATGCTTGCTTACTCACTTCCACACCCAAAGATTTAATAAGTCAACCTACACCTAAAGCCACAGCAACTTCACCAAACATTAAAGAGAACAGCACATCTCTCTGGGGTCAGTTCCACAGTCCTTCAGCTGAGGAGCTGTCTTTCTGGTGGGGTTTTTGAGGAAAATTCCAATGTCATGATGATTCTCCTCCTGGAATCCAAGTCACAAAGAAGCTGCTCTCTGTTCCCTTATTTCAATCCTCCTGGAGGTCATTTAGAGTTTTGCTCAGAACCTCCTCCTTGGGGCACTGCATTCCTTAAGGTGATAATGCTGGTGAAGTTGGTCTCCCTTTTCTTTTGTTCCCAAGTCTGAAGCATGGATCAAGGACAACTGCTGTTCATCTTCTAAAAATCAGTAAGTAAGATCTGCCCCATCTCTTCATGAAGCTAGGACTTGGATCACAGGGAAGCTGATCAGGCCTTTGGTCTTTATCTCTAATTGACTCTGAGTCCCCCATCACTGACCTCTGAAGATGCCAAGCTGAGGCCGGCCAAACGTTGCAGACAATTAAGACGCTTTCTGGAACTCTTTAGTTGCTGTCTGTCCTGCGCCTTAAGCAAGACCCCTCTCTGACCAGGTGATGTTTTTCCTCAAAGCAGGGTCATAGCAAGCTAGCTGCGTACTGAAGCTGAAGCCAGTCGACCCTGCAGTCGGTGGATAACAGAGTCACTCCCACATTTATTACACCCACTGAAAGCTTCCAGAATGACCTCACATAAACCACTGCAGAGGGATTGGTGAGAGAGTTTTTTATGACTCTGCTCCTGGGCTTTTAGGAGAGAGTACATTTTCCCAAACTTAAATCTTCTAAATTGGAGTTGCCACCTTTAAAGGGTGAACTGACCCAATGTCCTTGCTTAGCCAAGAACTTCTTTCAAATGCAGAAGAAAAATTAACACCTTCCTTTTCAGACAGTGGATGAAAGAGGCCACTCCTAGGTCAGAAAATTGGCTCAAATCACATCATTGAAGGAATTTGAGTTTATTTTTATAGATAGAAAAATTGCAAAAGGTCAGTGCCTTCTCCTTCCTCCCTCTGCCTCGGTCTCTCACTCATCCATCAAGTGTCCATGCATTAGTGCCTCAGAATCTTCCGAGATGAACTGCCCTCCGCCACCAAGCAGGCATGGTCTGGCCATAGTGAGCTAGAAAAGTCACAAGCCTGAAGAAACGTCAGTTCCGGAGAGGACTGGGAGCAACAACTAAGTCAGGACAAAGTGTCATGCTCACCCGCACTGGCACCTGTGCCTCTCTGACCCCAACCACGCGACTTGCAGCCCCATTGCTCAGGTAACAGCAGGTGTGAGCAGCACAGGTGGTGGAAAGAAAATGAGAGAATACATCTGATCTGCAAGAGTGTGTGGTCAGGTGGGGATCCAGGCCTAGGAAAACGCTGCATAGACATGGAAGGCAAAACAGCGTGAGACCTAGGGCTTTGGAGCCAGACTCTCTAGCTTTGGACTCTGTCTTTGCATGATAATGGTGTGATCTCCATCCTGAGGGCCTCGCAGATGGCGCTAGGGGTAAAGAACCCACCTGCCAATGCAGGAGATGCAGGATATGCAGATTTGCTCCCTGGGTGGGGAAGATCCCCTGGAGGAGGAAATGGCAGCCCACTCCAGTATTCTTGCCTGGAAAATTCCATGGACAGAGGAGTCTGGGAGGCTACAAGGTCCATGTGGTCACAAAGGGTCAGACACAACTGAGCTACTGATCACTCACACACACACACACATACACACTTCTTGAAAACCTCATGGGATCATTAGGAGGGCTAAAAATTAGAACCTGTACAAATTGGTACATGCTTAATTTTAAAACTTTTATCATCATTGAAAACTTGATCATCTCATATCACTGACTCCATCAGCTTCACCCTGGGAACAAGATCCAACCACAGTTCACTGTGCCTCTCTCTGGCCTCAGTTTCCCCCTCTCCCTCTTGCTCACTCAGCCCCATGCACACGGGCCTTCTTGTTCAAATAAAGAGAACTTCCTCCCACCCCAGAACTTCCTCGTTGGCCGTTCTTCCTTTCAAATTACTGTCACTACCCCCACCGTACCCTCACTTTACCCCAATTTTTTTTTTTTAAACTTTACACAATTGTGTTAGTTTTGCCAAATATCAAAATGAACCCAAATTTTTTTTAATAGTGCCTTTCCTGATCATTTCATGTAAAATGAAAACATAGAATTCCTGACTCTCTACCTCCTCACCTTGCTTTATATTTTTTGATAGAATAGCCTTACATAGGGACTTCCCCAGTTGTCCAGTGGTTAAGAATCCTCTCTTCAATGCAAAGGACATGTGTTCAATCCCTGGCCAGGAAACTAAATCCCACTTGGCATGGGGCAACTCAACCCTCAACCTGCAATGAAAGATCCCACATGACGCAGCTGAGATCTAGTGTTCTGCATCTAAGACTTCATGCAGCTGAAATATATACATGTTTTTTAAAAAGAATATCCTTGAAACTGTATCACTTTTTTCATTTTGTACCATTCACTGTAGTATCCTCAGAGGCCAGACCAGTATCTGACAAATAATAGGCTCTCAATAAGTGTTTCTTAGTGAAGAAGTGAATGAATGATATAAAAGCACTCAACCAGTTTTAGTGCCCCAACAGCATCTGATTAAGGCCGCTTCTGATGGCGGCCGCAGCTGGGCACAGTCCTGTGGTAGCCCTGACTCGCCCCTCGCTGGCTTTCACCTCGAGCACTCAGATTTCCTTTCCTCACCTAGGGAGGATGGCTTAGTGTTCCACCAAGTCAGAACTCAAGTGTGGCCCCTGAATGTGAGGTTAGTGCTCCAGGGGTAACCTATAGCCACAGGAGGTAGGAGCCACCACTGCTGTCTGTGCCCACGGCCCAGACAGTGAGCTCAGGGGTCTCAGGAAGTCCTGGTGGAATCCAGCCCCAAAGCATATGGTTGCTGCTGCTGCTGCTAAGTCGTGTCCGACTCTGTGCGACCCCATAGACGGCAGCCCACCAGGTTCCGCAGTCCCTGGGATTCTCCAGGCAATAGCATATCCTTATACCAACTTTCCTTCATCTTCTGCCTTGCCCCTCACCTCTGTTCCCTGGGATCACCTCCCCAGTGAGGCGCCTCCCCCCAAGTCCTTATCTCAGGCTCTGCTCCGAGGGCATTACCTGACACTGAGTCCAGAAGTAACTTTAAATGTGGTACACATGTGGGGGTGGGGAGATGTTAGCACAGAGCATGGCCAGGCTGTTGTAGAAAAGCTGAGAGGGCTTTCTGGAGGAAGTGAGCTCTCAGCTTAATTTCTGAGGAAAGAAATGTGGATGGGCAAGTTGGGAAATAAAAAGCCTTTTGAGCTACAGGGTTTCAAATCCCAGAGAATTAGAGCAGAGAGCAGAGGGGGAGGCCACCGGGACCCTGGGAGGACGGTGACCATGGCTGCCAGGGTTCATACTTTTCTGTCTTCAGCCCTTCTTCGCAGAGACAGAATTTATAAGCATGCTTTTGCCTTCCTAACAAAAATGTAGTCTCTCAAATCTTATTAACTGTAATGGGAGAAAAAATACCTCTTTTCTTTTTTCTGGAGGTAAGAGCAATGATATTAAATGATCCAGTTTGTCCATTGCGAATACCACTCTGGCCTCTAATGAAGATGCATCTGCGCATAATGTGTGGTTCACATAGCAGGCATCCCTGCCTGGGTGGGGAGTGCTCAGACAGCTCCATGCAGAACAAAACGTTGGATGCAAATGAAGTTCTTGTGAATCAAATATTGCTGTCCTCAGATTCACGTGATTAAGAATCATAGTATCTAATAGGCTGGGCCTTGGCGGAAGGTTCCCCCACAGCCCACCTCCTCTCACTGCTAGGTACTGACAGCCCAGAAGGAAAAACGTGCCCACAGGAGAGGGATCATCAAGGAGTTGCACAGAGGGGACTTTGGGCAAATGAGCATTCTGAGCAGTGTGCAGATAATTGTCCAATTTAATGATAATCACAAACATGCTAAGTGTTTTGTGAGTAGTACCTCATGACAATAGTCCTATGAGGCAGATGCTTTATTGATTTCATTTGTATAACTAGGAAACCAAAGGCCAAGGGGTTAAGTGGGTTGCCCAGGGTCACACAGCAAACTGAGTTTAACATACAGCCTGCACATGGATTCACTTCAGTTCACGATGAAGCACTAAAGGGGTTTGTGTGTTTACCTTACCTTTCATACTCATGAAACCATTCACCAAATATTTTTTTGATTATTTGTTTTTGGCTACACTGGGTCTTCGTTGCTGAATGCAGGCTTTCTCAAATTGTGGTGAGTAGGGGCCACTCCTGCTGGAGGTGCACGGGCGTCTCACTGGGTGGCTTCTCTTGCTGTGGAGCACAGGCTCTAGAGTGCATGGACTTCAGTAGTGGTGGTGCACAGGCTGAGCTCCAAGGCATGTGGTGTCTTCCCAGACCAGGGACCAAACCCCTGTCCCCTCCACTGGCAGGTGGGTTCTTAAGCGCTGGACCATGAGGGAGGTACATCCGAATATTTCTTAAACAGTTATGAAATGCCGGGTACTGTATAATGCCTGATATATAATTACTGCCTAAGTGTTGTAGATGCCTCTTCATGCTTTATGTCTCATCTCTTTTAATTCTCAGAGTAACGTTATCCTCATCCCCCACTTACAGATGAGGAAACAGATGTAGAGATGTTAAGTTCAAGTGCAAACTTGCATGGTTAGTAGCTAAGGAGCTGGGAATCAAGTCGAGCCACAAAGTCCCCAGAGCCACTTTCTTGCCTTAAATCTAACTCCTTCCTAAGGAGAGATATTAAAATTCAAACCTGAGTCTTATGATCCAGAAACCTGTTTTTGCTATGATATCACACTGTGACATTGATTCACAAGCAATATTATATGCTTAAACCTGTTGCATTGCTGATCCTGTTTGTGACACCAATTGTCTTGCTGTTCATACTGCTTGCACTGTTCACTGAACCCAGAGTAGGCAAAGCTGTAGCTAAGAGGCTGGAAGAAGACATGAGGAGCCGTAGGAACAGCAGACACATTTACTCTCTACTGATCGGCTCAGCAGCCATAACACATCCTCTCTCCTGGCTGATGCAACCACAGCATAGTCATAATATAGCCATAACATAACCATAACATAACATATGGAGAAGGCAATGGCACCCCACTCCAGTACTCTTGCCTGGAAAATCCCATGGATGGAGGAGCCTGGTAGACTATAGTCCATGGGGTCTCTAGGAGTCAGACATGACTGCGTAACTTTCAAGTAGACAACCTGAGCCACTTCACTTTCACTTTTCACTTTCAGGCATTGGAGAAGGAAATGGCAAGTCACTCCAGTGTTCTCGCCTGGAGAACTCCAGGGACGGGGGAGCCTGGTAGGCTGCCGTCTCTGGGGTCACACAGACTCGGACACGACTGAAGCGACTTAGCAGCAGCAGCAGCAGCAACATAACATAACCATAATGCCTCTCCAATGTAGAAGAAGCAGCAGAAGCCAGGGCTTTTCAGGTGAAGCTTATATACATTTACAGAACAAAAGCAGCCATGTCCAACAAGTCCTTCATGATGCACATGCACAGGATCTCAGCTGTTACATTCCCCTGCAAAGTCATTGTTTACAGAACATGGGACAAGAGGACACGAGAGCATGGGGTGAGATAGCCTGACTGGCAAATCTTGTTAATTTCCCCACACCTGTTTATACTGAAACACACAGTTGTTTGAGCAGTAGTAGATGTTCAGGACATATTAAAATGGCAGTTCCATGATTTTCACAATTGAACTCTTCTCTTTGGTCTAGTACCCTTGCCAGGGAGAACTCTGACCCCATGTTCTTCATGTTCCATTCACTCTGTAAGCATGCTGGAAAAAATAGAAAATAATGGCATACCTAGGCAGAATTCTGGAGAAAAGACCAATTCACTTGAACCAAGGGTATATAACAAAGCTTTGACCCACTGGGGACACCAGCTTCCGAGAGAGAACCCAGTATCCCAGGAGCAAGGCAAGATAAATGAGGTTTCTCTTCTTGAACTCAAGTCTTACACTTTCATCCCTGCTTTGGACAAATCTTGCTCCCAGGAGCCATCCAGCTGCCTTCGTAGTTCTCTCTTTGGTGGGAGCTCTTTACAGATTCTTCTCTAATTAAGCATCTTGTAACAAACCCCAGTGAGTGCTATTTCAAATGCTAATGTGTGAGGTGAACAAATTAAAGGAGATGAAAAAATGGATCTGAATGTATTTATTTGTAATGATACATGAAGTCTCCTATTTAAGGGAACTGTTTCTCTAAAAGGAAAGTGACCCATCATGATGTCAGTCGTCAGGAGGCTAACTCAGAAGCAGCAGCAGCTCAGGAATTTTCTGCATATAAATGCACAATCAAAGAGCCATCTGCCCCAGATGATAATGATTGAAATTGACATACAATTCCATTAAGTATAATCTTCAAATTGAGACTTTTTCAGGAACAGCATGCAAGAAGAGAGTATGTTAAAGATTTATTATGCTTATGAACTATTTTTGTACAATTATTCAAAACAGACTGGGAGTAAATTATTTTATAAAATGCACTTGAAATGAGTGTGTACATTTAGGCCTTTAAAGTATATGCATTTATTGAAGAACTCTTAACATCCTGCTATTTTATTTGGCATGTGGTTTGTGTTTTAAAATATCAGTCAAGTATTTCTTTGTTTAGGGCTACTTTTCAAGCATTTCTATAAGAAATGTAATAAAAGCAAAGCATGGCTGCTAATTCAATAAAATTACATCTGGAGGGGCCCTGATCTCTGGGTGTGTCCTCTATCCATTTTATAAACTGTGCTACATCAAACGAGGGAGGCGGTTGATATAGTTTAAATGTGGATGGGAAATAAGTAAGACAGGCACTAATATCTTTATATATTATTTATAATGCCCTAATCCTCAGGCTTTCAGAAACTTTTAGCCACATTCTTGCGCCATAATTCAAGCTAAACTTCATTCACTTTCATGTCTGTTCTCCTAGTGAGCATTCTTATCCCTTTGTTTCTCCAGGCAGATTCTGACACTTCCTATTACCTCCTTCACTCCATCACTTTGATCCTGTAGGACTTGAAGGTAATGGAGCCTATTTCTCCTTCCTCTGAAGAGCTAGCCTTAAAACATTACATTTTGATATATGCAGCTAGACTCTTGAATCTCGTCCCCCTGCATGCCTTCTGAGAGCACATCCCTTTCCACGGGGGAAGACCAGTACCAAGGTGGGAAGAGAAAAGCTGCCTGATGTTTCTGCTCTTGTGGCAAGAAATGTTGAAGGGTCTCTGGTATCTTCTACTCCCCAGTTCCTGTGTCCTCAAGGAAATGAGGAACAGTGCTCAGGAGTCTACCTTTGGCAAAACTTCTGGAAGGCTTACCAGTTGCTATCAAATAAATTCTCCTAGAATCAGATATCAGCTTGACTAAGAGAGAATGAAGAGAAAAAGTGAATTAGGGGTTGTTGTACCACCAGAAGGCAATGGCACCCCACTCCAGTACTCTTGCCTGGAAAATCCCATGGGCGGAGGAGTCTGGTAGGTTGCAGTCCATGGAGTCATGAAGAGTTGGACACAACTGAGCAACCTCACTTTCACTTTTCACTTTCATGCATTGGAGAAGGAAATGGCAACCCACTCCAGTGTTCTTGCCTGGAGAATCCCAGGAATGGGGGAGCCTGGTTGGCTGCCCCATCTATGGGGTCGCACAGAGTCGGACACCACTGAAGCAACTTAGCAGCAGTACCACCAGAGGAAAACATGAAGAATGAGCCAGATTATTAATATTTTTCACTTAATATTTAACAAACCAAGGCTCTCCCCTTGCCAAAATTACTCCCTGGGTATAAATCTAGCCCAGATGGAATCGAGAGGTTTCTTTTCCCTACTGAAAAATCTGATTTTTATTGTCTCTTCGCCGTCCTTGAAATTGTCATATGCTCTAAATTTATTCTCGATCTACCCCCACTGTACCAAAACTCAACCTTCTCTTCACTTTACCCTTGAGTTAAACACATTCCCAGTCATTGAAATAGTTCGGAGCATTTCCCACAGAGCTAGCAAGTCTCCTGCTGTTTTTTCCTTCTCTGTCTCATGGTGACTTTAAACACGGAGAAAGAACAGGGATTTGTGACCAAATCAGAAAGTTTGAGCTGGAAGGCTTTGTAAAGAGATCGTTGAAGCCCAAAGAGGAAGTGATGTGCTAGGGTCACAAGATCCGCTTGAGGCAGGTCAGCCAATATGGGGTAAAGGTGTGTGATCTCTGGGATTGGGCTACCAGAGACCCAAGCCTGCTGCTACCGCTTGTTAACTGAGTGTCCTCATGGAGCCTCAGTTTTTCCATCCATAAATTGGGGGTAATAATTGATACCTACCTGCTGTAAGAATTCTGTGGGGTAAGATAGAGATATAGAAAGACCCCAGCTAGTGTTAGTGGTCAACATATGTCACTACTACAGAATTTCAATTTCTCCTTTTACCACCACAGGATTTAGTGTTCCCACCTAATATTTTGTCTGTAAACTTGGAGAATAAGCCTAGACCAGCAATTTGCCATTTCTTCTGCCCCAAATGTTCTCAGAGACTTTAAATCATGTTCCCTGTTTCCCTTGGTAACATTTCAGATAAGAAAAAAAGGGGAGTGGGCCAAAGGAGAAAGGGAAAAGGAATGGCACTTTGTAGGAGAAGGGCACAGGAGTCGGAGGGGGGAAATAGCGGGCACTACAGCAGCAGACAGAACTCCTTTCTGGATAGAATTTTAGAAACCAACTAATTCAAATTCTTGCATTACATTTGGGGAAACTGAGGCATGGAAATGGGAGAGATGGTGGTGATGGAGCTAAGGACTCAGTTTTCCCAATGCCCTTCCCTCTGCCTCAAATGCCTTTCATTGTACATCACCTGCCTGTACCACCCTCTCACCTAGTTAATGCCTATTAATCTTGAAATCTCAGCTCCAATGCCCCTTCCTTTGGCAAGTCTCCTCAGATCCACCCCCCACCACTGGATCCAGGCCCCGTTACACATTCTCATAGCACCTGCCAGTGTGTTTCATCCCCATCGTCCCATTCCCACCCACTACACAGCACATGCAATCTGCACTCCATAAACACATGAGTCACTGAGGGAGCAGGAAACAGAGCATGTGCTCCATGTGGGATGCTTTTTGCTTCCCTAAAGAAACACCTCCACAATTCATTCATAAAGCAACAGATAGGAACAGCTTCCACTGAGGCATTATCTTTCAACTCAAGGTTCAACTAGGATTCATTAAAGGGAACTTTGTTAATTGTGATGTCCTCCACCCCCGCAAAATCAATGGGGCTCTTTCTCTCCAGCCTGCTGCTCCTTTCAAGGTAATCAGGGCTAGAGAGGACAAGAACTAATAAGCAATTCCATCAGTTGTTCTAGTACTTTATTTTTTTTTTTCCTAACACTTGCTCTTATCACCCCAGACATACTTTATGTGGAACAAATTGATTAAAACATAAAACGAGGATTCACTTTCTGTTAGTCTCTGTGCTGTGTAGTTATTGGGATATAAAAAGATCTAAATGGCTTAACTAAATCCAGAAAAAATCCATCTCCTACTGTCTTATCTTCAGCTGTAAAGTATAAGCTTCTTGCTGAGAAGGGCGGAGAAAGAGAATTGATATTTATTGAGTTCCTACTACACGCCAAGCACTGGCTGAGACAACTTCCATCATTTATTCACTCAGCAAATACTTGAGTCCTGGGCACTGTTCTAGGAACTGCGGAGTCCACAATGAAAGAGCGAAAGTCCTGATGCCTCAGAGCTTCCAATCCTGTGAATGGGGACAGACAGTAAGCAAATAAAATCACATATTGTCAGATAGGAATTACAGGTATGAAGAGAAATAAAGCAGGTTAAAGAAATAGGAGTGGTGGTAAGTTTTTAGTTGTGGGTCAGGAAAGGACTCTCTGAGGACATGGCCCTGGACAGAGACCTGAATGAGATGAACACAAGGCTTGCGACTATTGGAAAGAAGAGTGTTCCAGTCAGAAGAAGCAGCCAGCACAGAAATCCTGAGGTGGGAAAGTGTTTGAGCTGCTGGAGAGGTAGAGAGGCCAGCATGTGCGGAGCACAAAAAGTGAGACAATAAAGATCAAGACATAGGGAGAGGGAGGTGGATCGTGTCGCCACGCTAAAGACTTTGGACTCTATTCCAAATTTCATAACAACCTTTTGGCAGGTCTTGAGTGAGAGCATTCCATCAGCTGATTTACTTTTCAAATGGTTCTGCCTCATTTAATCATCAAAATAATCTTCAGAGAGAAGTAGCATTAACCTCACTTTATTGATGCAGGAATTGGATGTCAGTTAAGTTCAGTTCAGTCACTCAGTCATGTCTGACTCTTTGCGACCCCATGAACTGCAGCACGCCAGGCCTCCCTGTCCATCACCAACTCCTGGAGTCCACCCAAACCCATGTCCCTTGAGTCAATGATGCCATCCAACCATCTCATCCTCTGTCATCCCCTTCTCCTCCTGCCCTCAATCTTTCCCAGCATCAGAGTCTTTTCCAATGAGTCAGCTCTTCGCATGAGGTGGCCAAAGTTTTGGAGTTTCAGCCTCAACATCAGTCCTTCCAATGAACACCCAGGACCAATGATCTCCTTTAGGATGGACTGGTTGGACTTCCTTGCAGTCCAAGGGACTCTCAAGAGTCTTCTCCAACACCACACTTCAAAAGCATCAATTCTTTGGCACTCAGCTTTCTTTATAGTCCAACTCTCACATCCATACATGACCACAGGAAAAACCATAGCCTTGACTAGATGGACTTTTGTAGGCAAAGTAATGTCTCTGCTTTTGAATATGCTATCTAGGTTGGTCATAACTTTCCTTCCAAGGAGTAAGCATCTTTTAATTTCATTGCTGCAATCGCCATCTGCAGTGATTTTGGAGCCCAGAAAAATAAAGTCAGCCACCGTTTCCGCATCTATCTGCCATGAAGTGATGGGACCGCATGCCATGATCTTAGTTTTCTGAATGTTGAGCTTGAAGCCAACTTTTTCACTCTCCTCTTTCACTTTCATCAAGAGGCTCTTTAGATTTTCACTTTCTGCCATAAGGGTGGTGTCATCTGCATATCTGAGGTTATTGATATTTCTCCTGGCAATCTTGATTCCCCCTTGTGCTTCCTCCAGCCCAGCGTTTCTCATGATGTACTCTGCATATAAGTTAAATAAGCAGGGTGACAATATACAGCCTTGACGAACTCCTTTTCCTATTTGGAACCAGTCTGTTGTTCCATGTCCAGTTCTAACTGTTGCTTCCTGACCTGCATATAGGTTTCTCAAAAGGCAGGTCAGGTGGTCTGGTATTCCCATTTCTTTCAGAATTTTCCACAGTTTGTTGTGATCTACACAGTCAAAGGCTTTGGCATAGTCAATAAAGCAGAAATAGATGTTTTTCTGGAACTCTTGCTTTTTCGATGATCCAGTGGATGTTGGCAATTGGATCCCTGGTTCTTCTGCCTTTTCTAAAACCAGCTTGAATATCTGGAAGTTCACGGTTCACGTATTGCTGAAGCCTGGCTTGGAGAATTTTAAGCATTACTTTACTAGTGTGTAAGAGAGAAGTAGGATTAACCTCACTTTATTGATGTCAGAATTAGGTGTGGGGGAGATTAAATATCTTGCCCAAATTTTAGACTTGCAGTTCTAACTCAGGACAGCATGGCTCCCAACATGAGGCTCCTTACCCTCTCCCACTCTGAGGACAGGACTTGTGTCCTGCATGATTCTCAAACAGTCACAGCAACCAGCATGTGGTTCCTGCCTGGTGAATATTTTCTAAATGAATGCTAAGACTCACCCTTTTGTTAAATCCCTGGGACACTTAGATGTTTGGGTCATTGAAGAGATAAATGCAAAGAATAAAGGGATCTTTATAATCAAAAAAGAGAATAAAAAAATAAGATGTTTTGATCTGTGCTCTATTTCAGGCAATACCCTTTCACTGAGAAACATGATTTTCCCCCCAGTGCTTCAGTGTTTGCCTATTTTGATATTTAGAAGTCCATCTTCTACATAGCTCTGTACATACACATACACACACACACACACACCAGCTTTGAAATGAACTTCCTTGCTACTCAGGCCAAAGCTGTATTGGAAATGACACCCATTAAAATCTAGCTGAGTTTTGAGTTTGCTCCTGGTGGAAATTCATGCCCAGAGAGCATGTCAAGACTAGAAAGCAATGACTTGGATCTGGTGCCCTTTCTCCTTCTCATACCTGCATTACCCACCATGGAGCCAACCCTTTTCCGAGGGGTGAACTGAAAGAGAAAAGGCTATTTTCAGGTGAGGACACATGATACACCCCACCTCTGACTCAGAACCCTGCACTGATATATCCCAATCCAATCCCAAAGAAGGGCAATGCCAAAGAATGTTCACACTGCTACACAATTGCACTCATTTCACTTGCTAGCAAGGTAATGCTCAAAATCCTTCAAATTAGGCTTCAAAAGTACATGAACCGAGAACTTCCAGATGCACAAACTGGATTTAGAAAAGGCAGAGAAACCAGAGATCAAAGTGCCAATATCCATTGGATCATTAAAAAAAAAAAAAAAAAAAAAGCAAGGGAATTCCAGAAAAACTTCTGCTTCATTGACTATGCTAAAGCCTTTGACTGTGTGGATCACAACAAACTGGAAAATTCTTAGAGAGATGGGAATACCAGACCACCTTCCCTGCCTCCTGAAAAACCTGTATACAGGTCAAGAAGCAACAGTTAGATCCAGGCATGGAACAATGGACTGGTTCCAAATTGGGAAAGGAGTACGTCAAGGATGTATATTGTCACCCTGCTTATTTAAATTCTATGCAGAGTACATCATGCAAAATCCTGGGCTGAATGAAGCTCAAGTTGGAATCAAGATTGCCAGGAGAAATATCAATAACCTCAGATATGCAGATGACATCACCCTAAAAGCGGAAATCAAAGAATAACTAAAGAGCCTCTTGATGAAGGTGAAAGAGGAGAGTGAAAAAAAACTGGCTTAAAACTCAACATTCAAAAAACTAAGATCATAACATCTGGCGCCATAACTTTATGGCAAATAGATGGGGAGAAAAATGGAAACAGTGAGAGGCTTTATTTTCTTCGGCTCCAAAATCACTGCAGATGGTGACTGCAGCCATGAAATTAAAACATGCTTGTTCCTTGAAAGAAAAACTATGACCAACCTAGACAGTATATTAAAAAGCAGAGACATTACTTTGTCTACAAAGGTCCATCTAGTCAAGGCTATGGTTTTTCCAGTAGTCATGTATGGATATGAGAACTGGACCATCAAGAAAACCGAGCACCAAAGAATTGATGCTTTTAAACAGTGGTGTTGGAGAAGACACTTGAGAGCCCCTTGGACAGGAAGGAGATCCAAACAGTCCATCCTAAAAGAAATCAGTCCTGAATATTCATTAGAAGAACTGATGCTGAAGCTGAAACTCCAATACTTTGGCCACCTGATATGAAGAACTGACTTTTTGGAAAGACGCTGATGCTGGGAAAGATTGAAGTCGGGAGGAAAAGGGGATGACAGAGGATGAGATGGTTGGATGGCATCACTGACTCGAAGGACATGAGTTTGAGCAAGCTTGGGGAGTTGGTGATGGACAGGGAAACCTGGTATGCTGCAGTCCATGGGGTTGCAAAGAGTCGAACATGACTGAGCAACTGAACTGAACTGACTCTTACCTGCAGAAAAGATTAATAAATGAAGTATCCCACATTTCAGTCTCTGTGATGTTCAGTCAACTAAAGAACAACAGTCCCTCTCAGACATTCATGCAATTAGATCAGATCAGTCACTCATTCACGTCCGACTCTTTGCGACCCCATGAATCCCAGCACGCCAGGCCTCCCTGTCCATCTCCAACTCCCGGAGTTTACTCAAACTCATGTCCATCGAGTCAGTGATGCCATCCAGCCATCTCATCCTCTGTCGTCCCCTTCTCCTCCTGCCCCCAGTCCCTCCCAGCATCAGAGTCTTTTCCAATGAATCAACTCTTCGCATGAGGTGGCCAAAGTACTGGAGTTTCAGCTTTAGCATCATTCCTTCCAAAGAAATCCCAGAGCTGATCTCCTTCAAAATGGACTGGTTGGATCTCCTTGCAGTCCAAGGGACTCTCAAGAGTCTTCTCCAACACCACACTTCAAAAGCATCAATTCTTCAGCGCTCAGCCTTTTTCACAGTCCAACTCTCACATCCATACATGACCACAGGAAAAACCATAGCCTTGACTAGACGAAACTTTGTTGGCAAAGTAATGTCTCTGCTTTTTAATATGCTATCTAGGTTGGTCATAACTTTCCTTCCAAGGAGTAAGCGTCTTTTAATTTCATGGCTGCAGTCACCATCTGCAGTGATTTTGGAGCCCAGAAAAATAAAGTCTGACACTGTTTCCACTGTTTCCCCATCTATCTCCCATGAAGTGGTGGGACCGGATGCCATGATCTTCGTTTTCTGAATGTTGAGCTTGAAGCCAACCTTTTCACTGTCCACTTTCACTTGCATCAAGAGGCTTTTGAGTTCCTCTTCACTTTCTGCCATAATGGTGGTGTCATCTGCATAGCTGAGGTTATTGATATTTCTCCTGACAATCTTGATTCCAGTTTGTGTTTCTTCCAGTCCAGCGTTTCTCATGATGTACTATGCATATAAGTTAAATAAACAGGGTGACAATATACAGCCTTGACGGACTCCTTTTCCTATTTGGAACCAGTCTGTTGTTCCATGTCCAGTTCTAACTGTTGCTTTCTGACCTGCATACAGGTTTCTCAAGAGGCAGATCAGGTGGTCTGGTATTCCCATCTCTTTCAGAATTTTCCACAGTTTATTGTGATCCACACAGTCAAAGGCTTTGGCATAGTCAATAAAGCAGAAATAGATGTTTTTCTGGAACTCTCTTGCTTTTTCCATGATCCAGGGGATGTTGGCAATTTGATCTCTGGTTCCTCTGCCTTTTCTAAAACCAGCTTGAACATCAGGAAGTTCATGGTTCACATATTGCTGAAGCCTGGCTTGGAGAATTTTGAGCATTACTTTATTAGCGTGTGAGATGAGTGCAATTGTGTGGTAGTTTGAGCATTCTTTGGCATTGCCTTTCTTTGGGACTGGAATGAAAACTGACCTTTTCCAGTCCTGTAGCCACTGCTGAGTTTTCCAAATTTGCTGGCATATTGAGTGCAGCACTTTCACAGCATCATCTTTTAGGATTTGGAATAGCTCCACTGGAATTCCATCACTTCCACTAGCTTTGTTCGTAGTGATGCTTTCTAAGGCCCACTTGACTTCACATTCCAGGATGTATGACTGTAGGTCAGTGATCACACCATCGTGATTATCTGGGTCGTGAAGATCTTTTTTGTATAGTTCTTCTGTGTATTCTTGCCATCTCTTCTTAATATCTTCTGCTTCTGTTAGGTCCATACCATTTCTGTCCTTTATTGAGCTCATCTTTGCATGAAATGTTCCCTTGGTATCTCTGATTTTCTTGAAGAGATCCCTAGTCTTTCCCATTCTGTTGTTTTCCTCTATTTTTTTGCATTGATCGCTGAAGAAGGCTTTCTTATCTCTTCTTTCTATTCTTTGAAACTCTGCATTCAGATGTTTATATCTTTCCTTTCTCCTTTGCTCTTCACTTATCTTCTTTTCACAGCTATTTGTAAGGCCTCCCCAGACAGCCATTTTGCTTTTTTGCATTTCTTTTCTATGGGAATGGTCTTGATCCATGTCTCCTGTACAATGTCATGAACCTCATTCCATAGTTCATCAGGCACTCTATCTATCAGATCTAGGCCTTTAAATCTATTTCTCACTTCCACTGTATAATCAGAAGGGATTTGATTTAGGTCGTACCTCAATGGTCTAGTGGTTTTCCCTACTTTCTTCAATTTCAGTCTGAATTTGGCAATAAGGTGTTCGTGGTCTGAGCCACAGTCAGCTCCTGGTCTTGTTTTTGCTGACTGTATAGAGCTTCTCCATCTTTGGCTGCAAAGAATATAATCAATCTGATTTCGGTGTTGACCATCTGGTGATGTCCATGTATAGAGTCTTCTCTTGTGTTGTTGGAAGAGGGTGTTTGCTATGACCAGTGCATTTTCTTGGCAAAACTCTATTAGTCTTTGACCTGCTTCATTCCATATTCCAAGGCCAAATTTGCCTGTTACTCCACGTGTTTCTTGACTTCCTACTTTTGCATTTCAGTCCCTTATAATGAAAAGGACATCTTTTTTGGGTGTTAGTTCTAAAAGGTCCTGTAGGTCTTCATAGAACCGTTCAACTTCAGCTTCTTCAGTGTTACTGGTTGGGGCACAGACTTGGATTACTGTGATATTGAATGGTTTGCCTTGGAAACGAACAGAGATCATTCTGTCGTTTTTGAGATTGCATCCAAGTACTGCATTTCAGACTCTTTTGTTGACCATGATGGCCACTGTATTTCTTCTGAGGGATTCCTGCCCACAGTAGTAGATATAATGGTCATCTGAGTTAAATTCACCCATTCCAGTCCATTTCAGTTCGCTGATTCCTAGAATGTCGACATTCACTCTTGCCATCTTTTGTTTGACCACTTCGAATTTGCCTTGATTCATGGACCTGACATTCCAGGTTCCTATGCAATATTGCTCTTTACAGCATCGGACCTTGCTTCTATCACCAGTCACATCCACAGCTAGATATTGGTTTTGCTTTGGCTCCATCCCTTCATTCTTTCTGGAGTTATTTCTCCACTGATCTCCAGTAGCATATTGGGCACCTACTGACCTGGGGAGTTTGTCTTTCAGTATCCTATCATTTTGCCTTTTCATACTGTTCATGGGGTTCTCAAGGCAAGAATACTGAAGTGGTTTGCCATTCCCTTCTCCAGTGGACCACATTCTGTCAAATCTCCCCACCACGACCCGCCCGTCTTGGGTTGCCCCACAGGCATGGCTTAGTTTCATTGAGTTAGACAAGGCTGTGGTCCTAGTGTGATTAGATTGACTAGTTTTCTGTGAGTATGGTTTCAGTGTGTTTGCCCTCTGATACCCTCTTGCAATACCTACCATCTTACTTGGGTTTCTCTTACCCTGGGCGTGGGGTATCTCTTCACAGCTGCTCCAGCAAAGCTCAGCCATTGCTCCTTACCTTGGACGAGGGGTATCTCCTCACCACTGCCCTTCCTGACCTTCAATGTGGGATAGCTCCTCTAGGCCCTCCTGCACCCCCGCAGCCACGGCTCCTTGGATGTGCGGTTGCTCCTCTCCGCCGCCGCCCTTGGCCTCCGGCTTAGGGGCGTGGGGTAGCTCCTCCCGACCACTGCCCCTGGCCTCGGGCTTGGGGCGTGGGGTATCTACTCCCGACCACTGCCCCTGACCTCAGACACGGGGTAACTCCTCTCGTTGCCGCCCCTGGCCTTTTTATAAAAGTTACATATTTTCTTTTTCACCTTCCATACATAGAAACTTGGTACTGTTTCTCCTTTAATTCCAACAGCTGCTTCTCTACTAAACCAAACCAATCAAAAAACTTCAGGTGCATTTCTTCCAGTAATTCCAATTTAAGACGGTCGGTGCTCACACCGTCGAAGTTGTCGCCTTTTCCTTCCAACATAGCGTCAGTTCGGAGGCCACCCACGCCCTGCCCTCACACAGCTGACACTAGACCTGAGGGGACACTCAGAAGCCGGGTGAGGGGAAGCTCTCACAGCCGTTGTCGGGGGAAGGGCCTTCATGCAATAAACATTAATAAATAAAGTAACTTCTGGGGTAAGGAACTCTCCATGGTGCTGGAGTGGTAGTGAGCTAAGTCAGGCTGCCCTTGCTTTCAGGAGCCTGCAGAGATGTCCTGGGGATAAGGCCAAGCATGTTGTCACATAAACATTAAGTTGCAAATGTGGAAAAGCACTGAAGGAAACAAACTAGCATTTCTAAGAGCTTCCAGCAGGTTTATCTAATCTGGGGTGGAGGTACAGAGGGTTCTATGAAAGGATGGGCAGGCATTAAGAAGATGAAGTTGAGACAGAAGGAGCAGTGTAGGCATGGAGCTTTCCCAGGCTCTGAGTGAAACCACTGGCTTTTGTGTATGAGCCTCTGAAGGGCTCAGGTCATTTTTGTCTCAGTGCAGAAAGAATTCAGTGAGAGGCAACGTGATAGATAAGAAGTGATTTATTAGAAAAGGATACTCATGAGGCTTACAAGTGGGCAGGCAAGAGGGCGCCACACCCAGAGAACTTACTGGGCTATAGTTTATAATCAAAGGAAAAGTCTGAAAGTGGAGAAGACTTTCTTTGTCTTTCTTGAGTAGATATCACGTTTCCATCACCAGTTCCTCCACTAGGCTGGACAGGGCAGTTTTCTTGTATCTACATGGTTAAGCCAAGTCCACAAATTATTATTTTTTACGTGTGCAAAGAGCATGGCCTAACTTACTCAGCTTGCTGGGCAGGGTGTGGGTCTTAAGCCACCACTGTTTTATTGTTTGGGGTCATGTCTCATGTTTCTGTTGTATGGTTTTGTTGCTAAGCAGGCCTGCCTGGTTTTGTAGTTAAGCAAACCTGCTTTCCTGAGTAACCATTAATTTACTAACCATTAATGTAAATCAATAACCTGTAAGTTATTTTTTTTTTCTACTTACAATACCCTAGTGGGATTAACTATTTAATCACCTACTTTGCCCCTTTACTCTATCCTTATGAGGAGGGCAGAAGCAAAGGATCCTGGAGGGCCTGGAGATGGCTGGTATGACTAGGATCCAGAGAGAGCGTGGGGCACTAGAGGAGGGATGCAGAGCCTGGGTCAAGTCTACGCACTTCCTTTGACCCCAGCATTCACCAGATTAAGTGTTGAAGCAGCTTCCAGAGGAAACAGCACAATAAATAGGCAAAAACAGGCTCAGGAAGTCCTAGAAGTTCCCAGGGCCACTGGACAGAAGGGTTGTACAATCCTGCAAGGAGATAAGGATAGAAAGGGATTTGCCAAAGAAAAAGTCATTATCATCACTTCCCCAGGGAGAGGAACTCCAGTTGAGGCTCTCAGGGAACCTGGCCTTGAATAGTCGTTTACGTGTTTACATCCTGGGGCTCCTGGAAGAAATGAGAAGCAGTCATTAGCACAGCAAGCAGCCTTCATCCTTCCTTTCCCATAAAAACACCGTCACCAGAGGATGGAAAATTACCCTGATGTCTCTATATCTCCAAATTGTACTTTGGAGACAGACTGTGTAAGGTAAACAGACCCCGAACCTCCTGGCTAGATTTCCAAGCCAAGGACTAATAAATAACCCTGAAATATACAATCTGACTGCAGCTTTGTTTCGTGGCTCGTGGCTTCTGCCCTAGGGAGAAACCATGAATTGCAGGTCCTGGCAGATGGGTCAGGAAAGTGGTATCTGCCTGGTGGGTTGAGGACCTGCAAATTAACCCCATAGTGGTGCTTACCTGGGGAAAGACTAACCTTTAAGTGAGGAGCGGGCTTGGAGGCAAGGCCTCCTGGGCATGAAAGAAGCAGCCCCAGCCCACAAAGTGCAGAGATGAGACATTCTCCCCCAGTGAGGGAGCACTGTGAGTCACAGGATCGAAGGAGGAAAACAAGAATTTTAGTGGTGATTGAAAATGCTCATTAGGAGAGAGCCTGGGTGGCAGTAAGTGAGCCCAATTGGAAAGTGAGAAATTTTCATAGTCTGTATTTTTCTTCCTCAGTCAAAAACACTCTAGATTTGCCAAAGCACTTTTGCAATCATTTGTAAATTGGTCTGCCAGGGTCTCCATGAGAATGTTAAATGACAAAAAGAAGAATCAATAACTCATTGCTGACTTGGGGGTAGGCATCCATGTGAAAAACAAGATTCAAAACCCTGATAGAAGGATGCAAAGATGTCAATCTCTTGGGATGAAAAATAGTTAAGCAAAAGATGCCAAATGCCAAGTTAGAGAAAATGATCTAATGCAAGTAAATTTAACATAAGGCAGCTGTAGGTGTTGAAGCCTTTCTTTTTAAATTTGATTTTGTCAGGGACTGCTGATAAGAATTACCTCAAATAAGATTATCAAGAATAAATTGATTCGCACTTAAGCAATGGCTGCAAAAAAAAATTGTGATGTGAATTATAAAGAAAAAACATGAACAACTTTGGAAATAGGAAATTTACAGAGAGTTTAGTACAAAATCTATATACTGGAAGAGGCATTGTATTTCGGGATGAGAGACTGCTTTTTGGGAGGCAACAGTCACCAGTGTTTATCAGGCGTCAACTATGTACCAGGTACTGTTGTGGGTTTGTGTGTATGTGTATGCACACACATGTGGCTGTGTGTGTGTGTGAAGACAAGTGGCTTTTATCAACACTCAATGAGCCCTGTGCAGTATGATGGTTATTATCCCTGTTTTGCCATGAGGAAACTGTAACACAGAGAGGTTAGCTATCTTATCCAAGGTCACACAGCACATCAGAGTTGGGATTCCAGACTCAATCTAGAGCTGTTGCTATTTGATACTACTTTTCACAATTGTCTATCCATTTGGCTGATGAGAAAGGAAATTTGGGAAGAGCCTAGCTAATATTCCCATGAGAACAAGATGAAGAAATAGCTGGATAGCTTTACCGGAGCAAACTTTTTCTGGAAAGAGAATAAAATGCTGCAGGAAGAGAGAAGACAGACATCACTGCTGGTATGGCCATCACCAAAGCTGTTTTCTTTCCCCCTGATGCCATTTCAGAGGCATTAAGCCTCTGGTTTCAACTTCAAAAAGAATCTTGGTTTTCCCTAAAAACAGTAATATTTAATAAAATAAATACAAATTGGGGAGCAAGAGAGAGTAGTAGTACTTTTGCATGTTTTTCTCAAGCTCATATAGAAAAGATGAATCCAAGTAATCATTTGAAATATTTTGAAGTAATTACACAAGTCAAAAAGCCAAAACATTCTCTTCTTTTTCAACATACTCTGGCTTCTTTTATGTTTTTACTTTTTGAAATAACAAACCATTCTCTTTTTGTTTCTTTTCTCTGTTAGAAAAGCTGCAAAGCACTTCTCAGGCTCATGCCATGGTCCTCTCAGCAAATTATCAGTGTCTCCTGAAACATTTTCCTCCAAGTTATAAAGGCTGGTACTCAAATCCTTCAAGAATAAAACAGAATATTTTCTTTTTCCTTTTTGGCTTGTGGTCTTATATCACCACTATCTTCTTTTCCCTCTCAAATAAATATATAAATAACATTTTCTTTCCAAATCACAAATGAACTCTTTTCTTGCTTTATTTTAGAAGGAGGATCTGGAGTGATTGTTGAGACAGTTCAAGCCAACAGCTTCCACCAGCAGGTGCCAATGGTCCTCTTTTCTGTGTACTTAATACTCGCATGGCTTTTTCTATGGCTCTTTTGTTATCCAGACCCGCCTGGCAGTAGATGAGGGCATTAAGTCAATTAATTGTGTTTGGATGCTGCCGGCCTTGTGTGCTGTGAGCCAGCAGATGTTTGCAAGCTTGGATGTGAGGAAAGAGTCTCAGACAGGGTTGGGGAGGGGGCCGCAGATTAGATGACTTTGTGGGGAAGGTACTGAAAGAGAACCTGTGGCCTCGGTGTTAATAGAATGGGACATGGAGAAGGCAGGCTTGCCAGAGCCCACTTGGCTCGGTGGGTTTCCTCCTCATGGCCAGCAGCTCAGCAACCCTCTCATGAGATTACGGCTCACTCTCCTTCCTGCAGAGTCATTCTTTCTCTTGCTCTTTCGTTTCCTTAGCCATTCAGAAAACCTTTCATTTCACGCCTTCCTCCCCTTTCTCTCACTTCCCCACTTCCTCTTGTCTCTGTCTCCTTCTCTCCCATCCTCCTCGTGTCATCAGTGTTTTATAGGATACACTCCGTTTGGCTGGCATTTTCCTCCAGGGAATTCATATGCAATCTTTTGTTCTTTCAAGCTGTTTTTGTTTCCAAGAGACAAAATACCAACTTTGTGTCTTTTTCTCTTGTGTGTGACTAATGATAACAGAACAGTTAAGAGCTGTGCATTTGTAGTCTTAGAAAGCTTAAATTAGTACCATTTTTAATGTAATAATTATATTAACATGAATTGTTTGCTTCTAAAAGAAAACATGTGAAAGCAAGTTAAATGACTTAAATTATAGATGTCCGTTGACTAGTAAGCTGTTAGAAAGTAGGCTAGCAATTCTCAGCTGCACTATTTCTGTTGCCTGAATGCTTCTAAGATGACTCCCTAGGCCTTCTAAAAACTAGAGAGTATCTGAGTAGGAGGAAATAGCAAATGACATCAAGGCCAATCAGCTGCATGTGCTCCCATTTCTGATCCCCACTTTCTGTGCTGATTGTCTCTCTTGAAATTTTTGATACAGCAGTTAATATTAGTCATAAGATAAAAGAATATTAAAACCACAGATTCTGCCATAGCTGAGCTAACGTTTAATAAATTTTTCTCTGCAGAATGGATGGATAGTTAGATGGATGGATGGTGGATGGAAAGATGTATGAATGATGGATGGATGATGAATAGATAAGAGGGATAAATGATGGGTGGGTAGATGAGTAGATGGTAGGTAGATAAGTGGTTGGAGATGGATAGATAGATGGATGGATGGAGTAAGCAGACACCTGTTGTCAAATTAGATCATATGAAGAAAATTAGGCTAGCCTGTTTACAATTAAATGAGTGCCTTCTCTATGCAAGACATAAAGGTGGTGGATATTTTGAGATAAAGAAGTAGAAGATATGGTCTAAGCCTTCAAAAAGGTTTCACTCTAACTTGGAAATAAGACAGTATATAATTAAACTTAAAATTACATGGTACAGATTGTTCAGAGAAAACTCATGTGGAAAAAACAAAAAATGTACTCAAAGTAAGAGATGGAGTATCAAGGAAGGCCTAAAGGAAGAGACCTGATCTGACCAAGTGTTTAAAGGGCACATTAGGTTTGGACAAGTTGGGAGGAGGGGCCATTTCTAGGGAGTAAAAAATGACATTTGGTGACACCAACTCACTAATTTTTCTTTTACTTATAGTTTTCCACTTTCACAGGTTTTCAGTGAGAGAAATTATAATTTTGTCTTTTCTTTAACTGTACACTCAACCCCTAACACAGTATCTTGCACAAATTAGGATCAATTAATATAAAGAAAGCTGAGCACTGAAGAACTGATGCTTTTGAACTGTGGTGTTGGAGAAGACACTTGAGAGTCCCTTGGACTGCAAGGAGATCAAACCAGTCCATCCTAAAGGAAATCAGTCCTGAGATATTCATTGGAAGGACTGATGCTGTGGCTGAAGCCCCAATATTTTGGCCACCTGATGCAAAGAACTGACTCATTGGAAAAGACCCTGATGCTGGCAAAGATTGAAGGCAGGAGGAGAAGGGGATGACAGAGGGTGAGATGGTTGGATGGCATCACCGACTCAATGGACGTGAGTTTGAGCAAGCTTGGGAAGTTGGTGATGGACAGGGAAGCCTGGCGTGCTGCACTCCATGGGGTTGCAAAGAGTTAGACATGACTGAGTGAATGAACTGAACTGAATAGAGAGTGAATGAATGAGATGAACAAATAATCAAGAGTTACATCCAAAGTCCCTACCCAGACTGTGGTCTCTCCTTGAGATTTTGGCATAAAATGAAGTCCAACTACATCTAATATGGCTTCATTTGACTAGGCTTTTCCTACATAAAAGAGCCTTGATAGCAAGTTTACAATATGGTTTGCGAATAGGTTGATTAAATAAAATTTGTACTTTAGCAATAATGGAGACAAACAAATTTCTTTACACTTTTTCCATGAGGAAATTTTTCAGATTTGAAATGAAAAGCACCAAAGGGGGAAATGGAGCCATGCTTTGACACAACCTTAATTAAATTACTCCCAGCTTTTTAGAAAAGTCAAATCTATATTTTTGCCCACGGACTGTTCTTCAAGAGGATAGTAACGCATCACTCCACTAATTTTAGCCTTGCAACCAGCAGCATGCAGTAATTTAATTAGCTGATGTGTCATATCAGCAGTTTAGAGACTGTGATTCTGCTGTCTGAACCAACCAAACAAACCAAAAACAAAAAAACAGGACATTTGATTGGAAAGTGGCAGCTGTCTCTACAGGTCCTGGGCAGTGAATGACATGTGGAGTTTTGCTAATGACTTCAGATCTACCCCAAAAAGTTGACCCCTGAATTCCCTAAAGTCCATCTGTTCTGTAAGTGCTATGCCTTTGGGAAATTCTAGCTCCGAGGCTGGAGAGAAAATTGAGAAAATAATGGAAAGAAAGGAAGGAATGTTATAGGCGAGAAGATCCTGCCTACCTCCCACGTTTGCATATATTTTTCCTCCATCTAGAAGCCTCAGCATTCCCTCACTTTCTTACTTCCCTTTGCCTCTGCTCAAATGTCACCCAGCAGTTCATCCTAGCTATTTTCACACCCTTTCTCCTAACCTGACCTCCTTTACTCCTCACTCCTTATCAGTTCAGTTCAGTTCAGTCGCTCAGTCATGTCCAACTCTTTGCAACCCCATGGACTGCAGCTCACCAGGCCTCCCTGTCTATCACCAACTCCCAAAGTTTACTCAAACTCATGTCCATTGAATCAGTGATGCAATCCAGCCATCTCATCCTCGGTGGTCCCCTTCTCCTCCCGCCTTCAATCTTTCCCAGCATCAGGGTCTTTTCCAATGAGTTGGTTCTTCACATCAGGTGGCAAAAGTATTGGAGTTTCAGCTTCAACATCAATCCTTCCAATGAAGATCCAGGACTGATCTCCTTTAGGATGGACTGGCTGGATCTCCTTGCAGTCCAGGGGACTCTCAAGAGTCTACTCCAACACCACAGTTTAAAAGCATCAATTCTTTGGCACTCAGCTTTCTTTATAGTCCAACTCTCACAACCATACATGACTACTGGAAAAACCATAGCCTTGACGAGATGGACCTTTGTTGGAAAAGTAATGTCTCTGCTTTTGAATATGCTGTCTATGTTGGTCATAACTTTCCTTCCAAGGAGTAAGCATCTTTTAATTTCTTGGCTGCAATCACCATCTGCAGTGATTTTGGAGCCCAAAAAAAGTCTGTCACTGTTTCCCCATCTATTTCCCATGAAGTGATGGGACCAGATGCCATGATTTTTGTTTTCTGAATGTTGAGCTTTAAGCCAGCTTTTTCACTCTCCTCTTTCACTTTCACCAAGAGGCTTTTGAGTTCCTCTTCACTTTCTGCCATAAGGGTGGTGTCATCTGCATAGCTGAGGTTATTGATATTTCTCCTGGCAATCTTGATTCCAGCTTGTGCTTCTTCCAGCCCAGTACATCTCATGATGTACTCTTCATATAAGTTAAATAAGCAGGGTGACAATATACAGCCTTGATGGACTCCTTTTCCTATTTGGAACCAGTCTGTTGTTGCATGTCCAATTCTAACTGTTGCTTCCTGACCTGCATATAGGCTTCTCAAGAGGCAGGTCAGTTGATCTGGTATTCCCATCTCTTTCAGAATTTTCCACAGTTTATTGTGATCCACACAGTCAAAGGCTTTGGCATAGCCAATAAAGCAGAAATAGATGTTTTTCTGGAACTCTCTTGCTTTTTTGATGATCCAACAGATGTTGGCAATTTAATCTCTCGTTCCTCTGCCTTTTCTAAAACCAGCTTGAACATCAGGAAGTTCATGGTTCATGTATTGCTGAAGCCTGGCTTGGAGAATTTTGAGCATTACTTTACTAGCGTGTGAGATGAGTGCAATTGTGTGGTAGTTTGAGCATTCTTTGGCATTGCCTTTCTTAGGGATTGGAATAAAAACTGACCTTTTCCAGTCCTGTGGCCACTGCTGAGTTTTCCAAATTTGCTGGCATATTGAGTGCAGCACTTTCACAGCATCATCTTTCAGGGTTTGGAATAGCTCAACTGGAATTTCATCACCTCCACAAGCTTTGTTCGTAATGATGCTTCCTAAGGCCCACTTGACTTCACATTTCAGGATGTTTGCCTCTAGGTGAGTGATCACACCATTGTGATTATCTGGGTCATGAAGATCTTTTTTGAACAGTTCTGTGTATTCTTGCCACCTCTTCTTAATATTGTCTGCTTCTGTTAGGTTCATACCATTTCTGTCCTTTATCGAACCCATCTTTGCATGAAATGTTCCCTTGGTATCTCTAATTTTCTTGAAGAGATCTCTAGTCTTTCCCATTCTATTGTTTTCCTCTATTTCTTTGCTCTGATCACCGAGAAAGGCTTTCTTATCTCTCCTTGCTATCCTTTTGCACTCTGCATTCAAATGGGTCCATCCTAAAGGAGATCAGTCCTGGGTGTTCATTGGAAGGTCTGATATTGAAGCTGAAACTCCAGTATTTTGGCCACCTGATGCAAAGAACTGACTCATTAGAAAAGACCCTGATGCTGGGAAAGATTGAAGGCAGGAGGAGAAGTGGACCACAGAGAATGAGATGGTTGGATGGCATCACCAGCTCAATAGACATGAGTTTGAGTAAACTCCAGGAGTTGGCAATGGACAGGGAGGCCTGGCATGCTGCGGTTAATTGGCTCGACAAGAGTTGGACACGTCTGAGCAACTGAACTGAACTGAACTGAATCTTTCCTTTTCTCCTTTGCTTTTTGCTTCTCTTCTTTTCACAGCTATTTGTAAGGCCTCCTCACACAGCCATTTTGCTTTTCTGCATTTCTTATTCTTGGTCATGGTCTTGCTCCCCGTCTCCCGTACAATGTCATGAACCTTTGTCCATATTTCATCAGGCACTCTATCAGATCTAGTCCCTTAAGTCTATTTCTCACTTCCATTGTGTTTTACCCTGCACTTATTGCCACATGATGTAGATGCTAGTTTGTTCATTGCCAGTCACCATGAAAACAGATAGGGTAAGAACCTTGTCATTTGTCCATGGTATTTAATACTTTACCTTTGCTTGATGATAGAACAGTACCTAGCACACAGAAGGCAGTAAAATTTGTCTAAGGAATGAATTTTGGGGGTTTTCCTTGCTTATTTAAACTCTTCAAAGACCTAACCTGAAAGAAAGAGCTCTAGTAAGACTTACAGGTAGCATTTCTTGAATACTAATTATGTGCAGAACAAACTAAGGTGAACAAGCTTAACCTTAGCAGTCTCTGCCTGCCACACTTTTAGCTGCTATACAGGGATTCTAGATGAGGGAAATTATATGTCAGATTATCACCTTGGCAGCCAGTATATGTTGAAAATAAATACCCACTTGAGGTGAGTGATGATGATGATAAACTGGCATTTAAAGCACTTACTAAAAAAAAAAAACTAAAAACTAAAAAAAAAAAAAAAATAAAGCACTTACTATGTGTTGGGCACTCTTCTGAGGGCTCATACATTTAATTTTCATCACTGCCCAATGAACTAGATCTTGATATTACCTTCATGTAACAAATCAAGAAAATAAGCCAGAGAGAAATAACTCATTCAAGGTCGCATATTCAAACTAATGTCAGAGTCTGGCTCCAAGGTCGTGCAGAAATTCCATTAAAGCAAAAAAAAAAAAAAGAAGCCCAAGGAAGAGAGGTGCTCAGGACAGGAATCCGGGTCGGTTCTGTAGGCCCACAGGCTGGGACTCAGCAGGTGCTGTCATCAGCGTGGAGTTACGGAGGAGCCAGGAACAAGAGCACTCCATTTCCTGGAAAAGCTCATGCAATATTTACAGAAAACTGCTCATTGAAGAGACTATTAAAGGTGTAGCTCTCACCAAAGGGGATGTTTATACCCAATAATCACTAGATAAGTGAAAAAATTCATGCTCCATGGAGCTAAAAACTCTCTCCCAAGGGGGATAGAAAAAGCAGTCCCTAAAATAAAAAAGGACATGTAGGATAATCATTATGCTAAATAACATATGTGAAAAAGCAAAGAAATCACCCAGTCTCTTGAATTTAGCTGAAGACTTTTTTTATTGAATGAGCTTCTTTTACTTGCATCTAAGTGATTTCTGTTTCCACTTGAACTGCCTCAAAAAGAGCAAGTCAAAAAGAAAAGGTACTGGGAATGGAATTCAATAATATTTAAATAGAAGTGAATTAAATATTATTTGATGTGCCATTTCCTGGTTGGCCACACGGAAGTTCCTGGCAGGGTGCTCACTTAGTTGAGCTTCAGGAAACATGTTCAACATGTGTGAGTGTGTGTGTGCACCCACAAGTGGGGATGGGGTAAGGAATAGAAAGGAATAACTCACTTAGTCTGAGCTCTCTACTATGGCCCAGAGGGCAGCTCAGAGGTTCTAGCTGAGGTTTCGTGTCTGTGCTCCTGTCATTTTTCTCAGTCATCTAAAATCTTACTAATTTAAATATTAAAAGTTATTATTGGCTGAGTACTTTCCATGAGCCCAGAACTATAGCTCAGGCTTCCCTGCTGGCTCAGACAGTAAATAATCTGTTTGCGGTGCAGGAGATCCAGGTTCAATCCCTGAGTCGGGAAGATGCCCTGGAGAAGGGAATGGCAACCCATGACAGTATTCTTGCCTGAGAACTCCATGGACAGAGGAGCCTGATGGGCTACAGTCCATGGGGTTGCAAAGAGTCTGACACAACTGAGCAACTAACACTTTCACTTCTCTGATTATTATATCATTTATATTCTCACAACAAATGCATGAAAGAGATGGAGAAATACGAGCTCAGAAAGGTGTCCAGGACTTGCCAAGCCTCCCAACTGTAAGGGTTGCCCTGTAGCAGACTTCACTCCAGAACCTGCATTGTCAGCCACCCCTCCAAGTAGTGTTAAGGGCCCTTTGGGGGTGGCTTTAGCTGGGTTCACATTCCACTTTCAACTCTCAGAGACTGAGATCAGGTGAGAAGTGAGCTCCTCAAAATGAAGAGGTGGGCTCTTAGACCAGAAGAGACGATGTGGGGAGAAGTGACAGATCCACCAGCAGCTGTCACTTACACGTGGCATGGGTGTGTTTGGAATCAGCCTTTCTCTGCACCACCAGCACAGAGATAATTGGAATGCACTCAAGGGACACTGTCCAGATGTGATGGTCTCCTGAGTCCAGAGCATTGCAGCAGGGTATCATCTAAGGGCACAAAGACCCCAGAGACAAGCGTGATGCTGCTCAGTGATGCCCAAGGTCACTTCCACCCTGGAAGCATGGTTTGTCACCTGCCTCCTTGAGCATCCCCAGAAGATGATCTTGGAGGACCCTGGATTCAGAAATACCAGATGAGTCAAGTTCAGCTACAGGGTCTTCATTTCACTTCCCTTTTGAGATGGAATCAAGCAAACCATCTTAGGTTGGGATCCCTGAGAAGTAAATCCTGAGATGATGATTTAAGTGCAAGTCAGTTGTTTGAGAGGCGATCCCAGGAATCCAGGAGGAAAGGGGAGGGAAGGATGTCAATGAAGGCGTGTATGTGAGCAGGTTCTGCTGGGGTTACTGGGGTCCAGTCCCACTGAGAACCTCAGGGACCACTTAGACTGTGCCTCCATGAGGTATTTATCCACCAACTCTCACCATCACTTTCTGAGTGCTGCTCCCAGGGGCAGCTACCTAACATTTCTACCCTCTGATGGGCTAAGAATGCTCAGGTCCTCAAGGAACACCTCTAGGGGAAGAAGCATAGGTCAGAGAGGTCAGAAGCCATCCGGCTAGGGTTTGTGGGGACTGGACAGGCCCAGGGGAGATGGACAGGGTACCGACAGTGCTGCCCCACAGGCAGAAAACCTCTCTACTATGAAAATACAAGAGCCTGGTGTCAGAGAGAAACTGCAGGACTGCTTAGCTCTGGCCAATTATTGGCCATGCAAAAAGGTAGAATTAGTGTTTAAGAGAAAATACATACCTAAATTTTATTTGAAATTCCATTTTCAAATGTGTTGGTATCAAATTCAAAAATTTAAAAATACTACAGGCTAAATAAAAACATCTGCCGGTCACAGTTTATGCTGCTGCTGCTGCTAAGTCGCTTCAGTCGTGTCCGACTCTGTGCGACCCCATAGATGGCAGCCCACCAGGCTCCCCCATCCCTGGGATTCTCCAGGCAAGAACACTGGAGTGGGTTGCCATTTATAGCTTCTGATAAATAGGTAAGGATGCCGGTCACAGTTTATAACTTCTGATAAATAGGTAAGGATGCTTGCTCCTTCCTGCCAAGGGATTTTCCTTCTGTCATCTCATGAGGCCTTTATCATATTCAGAGGAAGAACCCATTTTCTGAGAGAGCTTCCTGCCTAGAGCATGCCTCTGAATTGTCCCACCCGGGAGGCAGAATTCAAGGTGAAGGACTTTGCTGATGCAGGAGTCTGCCAGCTTCACTTGTCTCTCCACCAATAGTTTGTGACCCTCCCACCTCCTGCAGCTGGTTGCCTTAGATCAAAAGCTCCTGGAAGGATGAAGTGCCCCCTCTTTTTTTCACCCACCATACAGAGATGGGAATTTCTCGAGGGTGGGTAGCCACCATCGGTCGGTGCCTCTCTTTTAGTAGCTCTCATACTGGGACACTTCTCTCACGCCTTTCAGCAGCACTCTAAAAAGAAAGGTTTAACAGTCGCCAGGGGAAAAAGGATAACGACAGTGGTAGCAAAAATGACTCTCCAAACACCCACAAACTTCTATGGAGGCCGTGGTCAGAAAGAGAGGGCACGACTCACGCCCTCCAACTAAACATAATGGCCGTGCCCACCCTGTGCTGACACTCTCTGGGTTCCAGGCCAACAAGACAGCCAAGCTCTTTTCTCTCATGGCAGCTACACCTTATTGAGGGAAAACCCCATCCAGACTGGAAAAGCTGAGAAAGCAGCTCCAGCAGGGCGTCAACTAGCCCTGCGACCTCCTTGGCCAGAGGAGGGTAATAACACTCTCTGTCCTGCTCACCCAATGCATTTGTGTCAAGGTCAGACGGGACCAGGGTGTGGAAAGCATTGGGAAACTGGGGCCTTCAAGGTAAGGCACATTCATCACTTGCCTAGTCCATCTCTCCTGGATGAAGAACAATTGCATCTTGAGATGGCACAGGGAGAAGTGGGTGGGTAACATCTCCAGTATTTGCCCAGAGGTTGAACCTTGGTGGGGCAACTGCTTTATCGGTATTCAGAGTTGATAAGAAAACAGACTTCCATCCACAAAGATTCATTGTTTCACAGTAAATTAAGGTATTTCACCCTATTGGTGGTGGTGGTTTAGTTGCTAAGTTGTGTCCAACTCTTGCGACCCCATGGACTGTAGCCCACCAGGCTCCTCTGTTCTTGGGATTTCCCAGGCAAGAATACTGAAGTGGGTTGCCATTTCCTTCTCTAGGGGATCTTCCTGACCCAGGAATCAAACCCGGGTTTCCTGCATTGCAGGCAGATTCTTTACCGACTGAGCTATGAGGGAGGCCCTCCAAAAAAGAAATTAGTATTGGGGGATCTTAACTAAAGCCTACAGTCTTGTGTTTGGTTGTTTTTAAATGACAATGGGCTTAGTGAATACTAATGCTATTCAAAATGTGAAAGTTGGAAAGCGTTATCCTGGCCACTTTCCATTTCACATCAGAAATTCAAGATCTTGGTGAGAAGAAGTGACTTGTTGGAACTTGCCAGCAAGTGAGGACAGAGCAGGACCGGACCAGGACTTAGGCCCAAGCACTCTTCATAACACATCACAAAATGACCTTCTATACTACCAGCTCCTTTCCACACAGTCCTTGGGTAAGTGCTCAGGACAAGAGCCTTCTAAATATCAGCCTCCCAAGCGCTCTGGGGCACAATTCAGATTTCAGAGCTCTGAAGTGGGGGCTGGGAACCTGCATTGACAACAAATGCCCCACAGGTTCTTCTGGGATCCAGGCCAGCTTGTGCAACACCAGCCTAACTGGCTTGGGACATGGGTCTTAGCCACAGCTGAGCCTGACCATCTTAGAACACACATTCATGGGTTCCACCTCCAGAGATGTGTCCTCATTATTTCACCACATTTCAAAAGCTTCCCTGGGTGAGACTGATGTGCTTGACATCATAAGACCACTGCTACAGAGGCCACACACCTGGTTCAAACCCCAGCTGCCCAGTTTCACTCCATCCCCACACCTAAACCCCATGTCTTCCTAGGTGTCCCCCCAACTGCCAGCATCCTCATAAAGGAAGAGTTTGGAGTTACCTTTGCATCCAAGGCAAGACACACATTGTGGATTTCTCAGAACATTCTCAGATATTCCAAGGTTACCCCAGAACACTGCTGAACTGATAGAGAGGCTCTGAATCAAGTCACTTTTTTTTTTTTTTTAGCAACTTCCCTGATTAGGGGTTACTGTGAGCCATCCATTTTGGTGTTCTGCAAAGAGATTATCCAATTCCAGGGGATCAGACTATTTCAAAGGAGCCAAGAAAATAAACACACTTTCTCTGTCTTAAAGCCTCTGCCTCCTTTGAATCTCTCATTTTTAGAATATCTCCACTGATAAGGACAAATGCAATTTTCACCATCAGTGGATCTGAACAGACAATTACATTAAGGCAAATAAGACAGGGTGAGGCCAATGATATAAATCATACTGTGTGCATCTCATGTACAAACAAAGCCCTCGGATGAAAATGAACACTCGAGAAGCAGTCAACAACCATTACTATTTTTTTTTTGCATCTAATCAGGATGCAATTTGCATAAAAATGATTCTACCTATCACCTCCACAATTGCTGGCATTTGGAGGTCTAGAGAGAGAGGGAAAATCAATCCATTTTCAAATCATTTTCTCTAAGGAAATTGCTGGACCCTCTTGGGAAGAGGTTCCAGATACCTAACAAAAAGAATGTCCTTGCTGTTACAACACTTCAGGTACACAAGTCTCCTTTCCCATTCGGTCCTCACTGCAACCCTGTGAGCTTGACAAGAGCAATTGTTTCTGTCTAAATTATAATGGAGATCAACTCGAGGTTACAAATTGTCCCACTGTAAGTGTCAGGACTGGAACTGGAGTGTTACTTCCCTCTTCAAGAGACCAGATTTGCCTCTAAAGTCTTTACCCAGGTGAGGAATATCCACCCAACCAGTGATGAGTATCAGCCCAAGCAATGAATTCTCCAAGGCCTGGTATGCTCTGAATCCTCCAGGCAGAGCTGGATGGTGATTCAGAGCTAAGCAGGAGTTTGGAAAGGGACAGCAGAAAATGTACTCAGCCCAAATGAGATTTGCATTTTTGCAAGTGGTGTTTGAGCCACCCAAGTGGGGAAGCAAAAGGTCAGGCTCGCAGAATGAACTCTGCATCGAGCTTTTGCCTGCTGGATAAAGGAAAAGAAATGATATTCAGGAAAGGAGTGTCTGGGAGACCACGGGGAGGATAAGATGGAGTGAAGCCTGAATGTACACGCAAAGAAAGGCAGCATCCTGCTCTTTAAAGTCTCCCCAGTGCTTGGCATCAAAGAGAACAGAGGCTCAAGCTGATGGGCCTCTGAAAAGATGCTGGCGGCTCCCGGGGTGTTTCTTGCTGGCTTCTTACACACAGCAGTCAATGTTTGATGAAGGCCTGGGGTGCTAGCCAAGGTCAGGGTGCACTGGTGTCACACAGCGGAGTAGGCTGTCTGCAGCCCAGCCCACTGCTCGGCCTGTGACAGGCTTCCTCCCCCAGGCTGCTGATGGCAGGGCTGGGGCAGTCCCACTGTGGCTGTATGGAAGCGGCAGGCAGGGGACCAGCGGAAGAAGGGGAGGTTTCCACATTGGGTTTCTGGGGAGATTTAGTTTCCCCAGGGAACCAGGGAGACTCCATGTAAGGGTTCTGCTTTCTGCTGTTTATGTATCACTTCCAGCTTAAAAAATAAAAGAAGACAAAAAGGCATCTGTGGTGGCAAAGAATGCTGGCACACCACTAAGGCCCCTTCTGGCTCTGAGGGTCTAAGATTCTCCCCTTTACAGCAAAAATGGGTCTAACGTGAAGTTTTCCTGAAGTGGGATAAAATTATTCCCAGAGATTTTACATAGTACTTGGGTAAAAAAAAAAAATCATTGAGCAGTTATACATTAATTTTCGAGTGGTATCCCATGTTTATAGCAACTGATGCTGTTTTTTCATTAATAATATGAATATATGATAGGAAATGTCTTTTTAAAAGTCAATCTATTTATCCCTTTACAAAGTGAACTGTTTTTGAAACCATTCACCTTAGATTGGGACTTAAACCCATGTGCCAGGACTCAAATCCAGCCAAAACCCTGCTTGGGATTCTAACCCACAGTCTTTTCATTAGAATCACTCACCTGGTATCTGGACTTTGTGAGGCTCAGGTTCTTTGTGTCTCAGCACAGAAGGAATTCAGCAAGAGGCAAAGTGAGAGACAAGAGACAGATTTATGAATAGAGTACACTTGTAAGAGGTGCAAGTGGGCAGGCAAGGGAGCTCTGCCCTGAGGATTAAGTGGGCCACAATTTCATAGTCAAAGGAAAATGATAAAATCTATTAGTCTCTCAGGCATGTCTGACTCTTTGCTCTCCCCACTGCCCCCCACCAGATAGCAGCCCTCCAGGCTCCTCTGTCCAGGGAATTCTCCAACAAGAATACTGGAGTGGGTTGCCTTTTCCTTCTCCAGGGGATCTTCCTGACCCAGGGGTTGAACCTGAGTCTCCTGCACTGCAGGCAGATTCTTTACCATCTGAGCCACCAGGGAAGCCCAAAGGAAAGGAGGAAGGGAAAAGATCACCTTCTTTAAGTAGACATGAGGCTTACATCACTGGCTCCTTTTTCGTATCTGTCAGGAGAGTGTCTGACCCTATTTGGTTAAACTAGGATTATCATAGCACTTACTCAAATCAGTAGATGGGTGGTGACATTTTCCTTTTACCTAACGGCCTAGGGTTTCACTCTCTATCCATAGTCCCCTACTGGGGCTTCTACAACTACCTGTATCCTCTTCTATCCCTATCACTTTCATTACTGAGCCATTGTTAAGTAGCAGTACATGTTGGGCACAGAGAGGGCAAAAAGCATGCAGTCTGATGCCCAGCATTTCGGGATTTGCTGTGCAGCCCCAGGCAGTGGAGTCAGCCCAGCACCAGCATGAAGCCCTTGGAGGGCCCACAGTTCACTGAGACCAGCCGGTCATAGACCAAGTCTCCAGGAAGCAGCGGCTACACACAAAGATTCACACCTCCTATCCCAGGGGCAAGGACAGGCTAAAGACATGCCACTGTGAAAGACAGCAACCTCAAAGACCCTGCCGATAAAGGGTGAAGTGGGGGAGGCACCGTAGGGGAAAGAGGGGGAATCAACCTCTTGTGAGCTTGTGTGGACACAAACTCTGCCGTCCAGCCAGGCTATCACTGTCCTATAACCCTACCATCAAATTTCACCCCGATATTTTTATGTTTTCCTGCCAGAAATGACCTCTACTGTTCTGTCCATCTCTCGGAATTCAGGCTCTGCCTCCTCCGTCAAAGCTTCCCTGATCACTCCTCCCAAATGTCCTGGTGCCTCCCATGCATTCTCCATGCACCTATCCAGACTGCTGCAGCCTGCTTTCACAGAGCAGTTATTGCACCCCACTGATGATGTGTGAGATGATTGAAGGGTAGGCTGACTCGACCTGAAATTACATTAAGCCACAGAATGGGAAAGTCTCTGCCTTCTTGCTTCTGCTTCAGTGCATCTGGTTAAGGCAAAATAAAGTCTCCTTTTGGTATTAACAAGTCTGTAACAACTATGATATTTGCTAATCTCCATTTTTTTTTTTTTAAACAAAGGAAGAGTTTTCTGGATGAGAACCCTCATTACCCATCTAGAATTTAGTGGTATTATTTTGTTTTTTGAAGCAAACTATTCTGTTCTTTTCACTTGAAGTCATGATTATTATTTTATTCTTTTGTCTATCTATTTATTTGGCTGTGCCAGGTCTTAGATTTGGCATGCAGCATCTTCAGCTGCAGCATGGAAACTCTTAGTAGTGGCATGTGGAATCTCTGGCCAGGGATTGAACCAGGGCCTGCTGCATTGAAAATGCTGAGTTTTAGCTACTGGATGACCAGGGAAGTCTCAAAATTACGATTTTTAAATTAATGTATTTAAACAAAAATCTAATCAATTTAAAGCAAGTATTATGTGGTAGGGGCTTTCCTGGTGACTCAAACAATGAAGAATCTGCCTGCAATGCAGAAGACCTGGGTTTGTTCCCTGGGTCGGGAAGATCCCCTGGAGAAGGGTATGGCTACCCTGTCCAGAATTCTTGTCTGGCAAATTCATCGACAGAGGAGCCTGGTGGGCTACAGTGCATGGGATCTCAAAGAGTCAGACACAGCTGAGCAACTAACACTGTTATATGATAGCACATAATAATAATAATACATCTTATATATAGGGTGTGTGTGGACCTGGCAAATATTGGAAAGGTGGTAGACAGAGGACTGAAGGTTGGAAAATACTACCAAACTTTCTTATGGGTATGATTAATCTGTTCAGCTTCACACGACAGTGGTCGACCAGGGTGAACAGGAGTTAGAGCCTGGTTTCAGCCTTCCCAGCTTCTCACATCATTCCTCATTCTTCCACTAAAAATAGTTAGAGTGCAGGTGGTAGAAATGGATACTAACTTAAACAGAAATAACCAACAAGAGCAACAGAAGACAGACAAACAGAGAAGACAAATTTACTATAAGGGAAATGAGGCCTCACAGAACCAAGAGGAGCTTCTAATTAGGGCAGAACCTGAAGACCAAAAAGGGGACACACAAGAGTTTCTCGCAGGACGCAGCCATTGTTGCCATGAGAAGCCTAATGGAACGCACAGGTGTGTGTCTCTCTGCCAAGATTAAAAGTTGGCTGCAAAGATCTCACTGGCGAAACAATGTACTGACTGCCAGACAGAGGGAAGAGGGAAAGCACGGCCCTCAGCTTCCACGTAGAGGCGAGGCACCTCCTCCTCCAAGACCGCACTCAATGGAGATTTCACCCAGCCCAGGAGGATTGGGTAGAAGCTGAAACACCCTGGATATGACAAATGTTTACAAATGTACACACATCCCTGCCCAGGCTCCGCCTCTCACCACTGCTCACTTGCCATGCTTCTTCCTCTCTCAATCACCTCTCTCTTGCAATTATATTCAACCTCTCCCTCTCTGTTAAACCTTTTCCTTTGGCCTATTATTAATAACATGTTTGAATCTCTCCTATCATTAAAAAATCCTCCTCTATTCACCAGTTAACCTTTCCCTACAAAGAGTCAAAAGTGTTCTTCACTCACCACCTACACTTCTTCACCACCCACTGCAGTCTGACACCTGCCTCCCCAAGCCCAGCACTGCCCTGGAACCATTATGCTGTACAAAGTCAGCCATGAGCTTCGAGTTACTCACTCTAAAGAGAACATACCCATCTTGATATCTCTCAGGTGTTAACCACACTCTGTTTTCCTGAAACACTCTTGCAGCTGGGCTCGGGGCCCCTTTCCCTAACTGTCTACTCAGGAACTGTTCAAAGCAGGCACTGTGGTCAGAACTGGGGAGACAGTAACGAGCAGGATGGCCAGAGTCCTGCCCTGAAGGCACCAAGAATCTTGTGGGAAGACAAGTAAACAGGACAACACATAACATTTATGTCCATCCATGAATTTCAGTGTTCCTTTTACATAGGCCGTATGCTTCTTTTTAGGATTGTTCTTGCTATTGTGAATGGCATCCTTTCCCCTTTATGTTTTCTAATTTATTATTAATGATATACAGGATAATCAACAATTTTGTGATTTCTGTATTTGACCATATTACTAAACACATAAGAATTAATAGCTTTTTGGCTTGTCTTGAATTTTCTAGGTGGGCAGTTAAATCGTCTACAAACTAGTGCATAAAATAAGTGCTCAAAAAATATTTGTTGAATGACTATCTGTTGAATTTCTGCATCTGTTTTCCGGGAAATATAGACAATCTGATGCAATCTGAAAGTCCTTCAGGAACCTTGCCCTATCGTAGTCTCTCGGCTTTTCTGAATACACTGTATTTTCCTCTACAAATTTTTGCTTCCTCTATGACTTATTTCACCACATTACATAAGCTATACTCCGATCTTAAATAATTTAGGTAAGTCAGAATTCAAGCAGCATTCTCACAGATAGTAGGGCCTCCATGGCAAACACACTCCTGTTTCTGAAAGACCTTCCATGTCAAATCAAAGCATCAGGAGTGAGAGTGTTCAGACATACAGTCATGTCCAGCTTTTTGCGACCTCATGGACTATAACCCGCCAGGCTCCTCTGCCCATGGGATTCTCCAGGCAAGAATACCTCAGTGGGTTGCTACTCCCTTCTCCAAGGGGTCTTCCTGACCTAGGGGTCAAACCCACATTTCCTGTGTTGGCAGGCAGATTCTTTACCACTAGCACCACCTAGGAAGCCCCAAGAGTGAGAAGTAGCCCTCGCCTGCCACACTGCAGATAGATGCTGTGGGGAAATGCCCTGACTTCTCTCAAAAGGCACAGTCTGACTTTCTGGGTCCGCACACCCTTTCACACACAGACTCTTTCCACAGAGAAGAAGCAGAGAAAGGGAATGCTGAAACTTGCCCTGGTGGCAACATCAATCCAGAAGGACTTGAAAAATTTGAGAAAAGCAAACTGTCCTCCCAGAGATGAATTTGCTCATTTCATATTTGATTTAACCAATCCAAACTTTAAAAAAAAATCAGTGAGGGCTAGGAAATGGAAAGGAGGCAGGAAAATGAGCCCTTTGAAAATTCCTCTGGAGAGCCAACTCAGCCTAGTAATATTAACACATGGCACCTCTACCCTTGGATGCTTTTGGAGCCGCGTGGACTGGCTCTTGGGAACCCTGCTGTTCTGCAGCGCTTTTTGAATGTTAGTAATAAAACCCACAGCCTCTGAATCAGGAAGGAAAATGTCCACTTTCCTTTGTGCGCACGCTTTCACAGGAAACTGCCTCAGGCATAGAAAAGAAGAAGGAAAACGCTGAGAATTCTTAACCACAGGCTGCTTCTTGGTGAGGAAAATCCTTATTTAAGAATCTTACAGGGTGAAGGATGAACAGGAGACAATAAAATGAAGCTTAAATTCATCTTGGAAAATTATTTCTTTCCGAGAGAGACTCGGTTATGGATACTGCTTGGTGACTTGAAATCATTTGTTCTCAAAGTACGAAAGTGCAGTGAAAGCAGCGTGGCACATCAGGCTCAACACAGAAGATGACTGAGGGAAGAAAGACTTTTATAAATTAGAAGAAAGGAAAATAAGCGCCTCAGCCATTCCCTTAGATACTCGAGGTTTCTTACTAGACAGTCAGACTTGACCTTAAACAGAGATTCTCCCCACCAGGCATCCCGAATGGAATGGGACTTATTGAGCACTGCACACTCAGCCACAGGGCTCCACCTGGAGTTCTCCAAACCAGCCTGCTTGTCGGCCAAGTTCTCCCAGTCCCTCTCAACCAGCTAATTCTTCCGTGGCTTCAAGGTCAGCTGAGACAACACTTCCTCCAAAATTCTCCCCTAATCATGCAGACCCTGGGGCCACCTTGTGGCATCATCACAATGGGTTATTATTGTCCACTTAGTCATCTGTCTTTTCCCTGTAGATACCCCATCAGCTGGCACTGAATATCTCTCACCTGACAAAGAGCTGGTACATGCTAAGAAACTCAGTAAACTTTGCTGAATGAGTGAACAGGGTATAGACCAGCGTAGCATTTCTGGGGGCAGCAAGTCACCCTCTTGCCTTAGGGCTGCATTCTGTTTGAAATGAAAGTATTTTCAAGGTTAAATATATTCTTAGAGTCACATTTAATTGGCCTGCATCCCAAACACTAAATCATTTAGTTCCAGAAGGAAGGTTTTTTTTTTTCTCCCTCAGCAAATATTTCTTAAAGAAAAGTAGATGAAGAAAATGGAACATTACCATGGAGCTGCAAAGATGTCCAAACCCTGCCGAAAATGTCCCATGGGTTTGCCCACTTGTAGAGTATCTATAAATATTTCCCTCGCTTAGGCTAGTAAGACAAAATTATCTTAAAAACACTGTCTAAACAGTAAGTCGTAAAGGTTTCCCAGTAATTCCTTGCCTTTCCTTACTCTCCTTCCCAATACAACTGGATATGAGATGTCTCTTATTTTAGGGTTACAATGGAAATATCTGGCCTTCTTGATCATCTCTCAAGAAAAGGTAAAACAGTTAAATTTAGAATTTGATTAAAAGAGTCTTTAACCTTTCATTCAGGTATATTTGCTTGCTCAGGCTGCCATAACAAAGTACCAACACCCCCAGTGGCTTAAACAACAGAAATGTATTGTCTCACAGTTCTGGGCTCTAGAAGTTTTGAGGTCAAGTTGTAGGCAGGATAGTTTCCTCTGAGACCTCTCTCCTTGACTTGTAGATGGCTTTCTTTCCACTGTGTCTTCTCTCTGTTTGTATCTGCATCCAAATTTCCCCTTCCTATATGGACATAGGTCATATTGATATAGTACTCACCCTAATGAGCTTATTTTAATTTAATCACCTCTTTATGGACCTTATCCTCAAATACGGTCACATTCTGGGGGACTGGGGGGGTTATGACTTCAACATATGACACAATTCCGCCTACATCAGGGTAGAGTTTATTTCCTTGGATATTTGTGGGCAGAAATGAAAGACACACAGGCATAGACCCATTGACTGCTTATCTTCAAGAGTGAAAAAGGACATGACACCTGTCCATTCAACGTGGGATGCTCTCCAGCAGAACATCCCAAGATGGGCAGAGCAGTGGTTTGATTCTTCTATGGTTTGAATGGTCCTCTTTCCATCAGAGTAGGAACAAAATAGCTATAGACATTGGTTTCCCCTTTCCCTTCCATTTCCAAAGAACTGGGATACTGAGAGCAGAGGTAGATGTCAGGGATGGGTGCAGGGTGGACACATCTAGTCCATTCCAGGGGTTAGAAGCCCCTGTTATTAGTGCAAAGCTTTGCTCATGGTGAGGGTAATGGGTTGTTTCTCTGAGGGAAAGTAGAGTGAAAAGTGAACTTTTGGAGGTTGCAGATCACATCTGCTCTGACTTTGATTAAGCATGCAGCTGACTGCTTTTAGGAGATAAACAATGTTTAATAGGATAGCCTAAACATCCCATCACTCTTCCTCAAGACTTGGAGATTTTTCTGAGCAGATGAGAAAGCCCACTAGCACCAATGTCACTTACCTTCATTTGCAGGAGCAAGAAGGCTTGGAAAGAAATACCGGAGATGTCCACACGTGTCCCTGTAGTGGACACTAATTTTTCCTTGTGTCCTCTCTCATTTCCACTTTACATGTTCAGATCAGCTGGATTGTCCTTTAGGGAAAATTCTTGATATCCCTGCTACTGAAAATTTACCATAGTTCCTAGCTTTTAGAAAGGTTTTTCTTTCAGAATTACCTTGGATTCTGTGAGCTATTTATATTTCCTGCCCAAACTTTGCTCTCAGATTCCACTCACAAACCAGCTGCTACTTGTCTGCTCCTCTTAAATATTTAGCAGACACCCCAAAATCCAGTCTAACTCCTGACCCTCCCCTAACCCTGCTCTAGACACGTTCTTTTAGTTACTCAGGCTGGAAGCCCCGGAGTCATTTCTGATTCCTGTCCATCTCTCCTGTTCCTCAAGCAGCATCTGAGGACCTCTTACTGGCTCTCCTTTCAAGCACGCCCAGAATCTGACTTCTCAACCTCCTTCTGGCCACGGTCACCTTTTGCACCATTTGCTGCAACTGCCTCATACTCAGCCTCCTTGTTTCCACAGTCTCCTCCCCTAGCAGCCAGAGTAGAACTTCTAAAATGAAAATCAGAGAGTATCACTCCTCTGTTCAGACCCTCCAGGCTCATCTCTGAACTTAGAGTCAATTCCAAAGTCCCTGCCATGGCCATCCAGAACCCACATGATCTGGGGCCCCTTTTTACTCTCCTCCTAACTCTCTCTGCTCCAGCAAGCACCTGGCGCTGCCTGCCGCCCTGAATCATCCCAGCATATGTCTGCCTTCAGGAGCTCTGGCAGGCACGGCTGACCCTGCAACTACCTCATGTCTCCTCTCTCAATGAAGCCTGCCCTGACAACCTTATCAAAAGTGTCACCTCATCACTCTTGACCCCTTCACCTTGCTCTACTTTTATTCACTCCACATAATAACATATCACTTCTCATGTATGCTATAACTTATTTTTCTTTAATATTTACTGTCTGTTTGCCCACCACCCTTCCCCAACAAGAGACTAATTCTATAAGCTCAAGCATCTTTATTTTTCCCGTGAAGTATCCCAACACCTAGAATACTTCCTGGCACATATTAGGTGCTCAATAAATAGTTTTTCGATGAATAACAATATCCTTTTAGTGAATCCCTTTTAATTTAGTCTAGCCCAAGTCTGTTACTTTGCTTGCAAGCAAAGCATCTCAACCAACAGAGCGCCCTGCTCTGAGCAGAGTGCCTGAAAGGAGAACCTGTTATATTTTTCTGCATTGAAGAAGAGATCAAACAGCAAAGATTCATTATATAGCGCAGGGAACTATATTCAATATCTTGCAATAAACTGTAATGGAAAAGAAATTAGGGACTTCTCTGATAGCTCAGAGGGTAAAGAATCTGTCTTCAATGCAGGAGACCCAGGATTTTCCAGGAAGATCCCCTGGAAAACAGAATGGCTACCCACTCCAGTATTCTTGCCTGGAGAATGCCATGGACAGAGGAACCTGGGGGGTTACAGTCCATGGGGTCGCAAAGAGTCTGACACAACTGAGTAACTAATGTCAAAGTGTCACTTTCTCTTCTAGAATATATATGTATACATGTATAATCAAATCACTTCGCTGTATACCTGAAAGTAACACAATATTGAAAATCAACTACATTTCATAAAAAAGAAAAAAATGGATCAAAAGCAAAGAAAAGATACAGACTTTTTGCTTGTCTCTGTAACTGAATTCAGCTCTGACAGAACAGCTGGCCCTTTCTACCTTCTCTGTTGATAGAAACCAGTAGAAAAATCTCTGGCTTTGGAGCTAGGAAACTCTTCTGTGTATCTTGATCTTGCTGTTTATGGATGATGTAAACTTGAACATCCCTAGGCCTCAGTTTCCTCACCTCTAAAGCACAGTTGATAAACTCTAAACGTCAGGGTTGTTGTAAAGCTTAAATGAGACAATGAGCGCGACTCACCCAGCAAAGGCCTGGGAGTTGATGAAGGGACCCTTGCTCCTTCCAGTCAGAGTATCTCAACAATGTGACTAAGAGTATGGGCTTTGGGCCAGGCAATCTGGTTCAGATCCCACCTCCACCACTTATATCAATGAAGCTTGGGCACATTGCCTGGCCCCTCTAAGCCTCCACTTCTGCATCTGTGAAATGGGTTATCAAGTGTAGCCTGCCTCAGAGGATGAGCAGAGGAATCACTGAGTTCATGCCCATTCAGTGTTTAATGCAGAATCTGACACATGCAAAGCACTCAGTAAATATTTTTTGCTGCTCTCACTGGGCTTAGTGAACGTTCATTTTCCTCCCTGTGATGAGAACTTCAGCACCTGAGCCAGCTCACTTATTTCTTTTTCTCCTTTGATGTCAGCAATGACACAGGACTTGCCCCAACAACCTGGCTCCCTGGAATATTTTAATAGGATAACAAAAATTGTGTTTCTTGAGCTTTCTCCAGCTAGAGTCCTACAACTCCTGGCCTGGAACTGTCAAAATAAGCCTGAAACACAGGCTTTCTGCCAAATCCTCTTCGGGAGGCAGGGATTTCACATGCAGTCCTTTCTTTCTCCCCTCACCATCCCCACCCCCACCCAACCCAATTCTTCTTGGCAGCACACTGTATCAGCCGTGCTCCAGCGGCCTGGGAAAACAAGAGTTTATTTTAGCTCCCTTCGGCAGAGCACAGTGGTGTGGAGAAGACTCGAGGGTAGAGACACATGAGGATGCAGTTCAAAAATGCATGTGAGAGGCTGCCAGACTACACCGGGGCGCTGGAGGCCAGGGCTATGGCTGCTGTGCCCTCACAGCTGACTCAGAGTCACAGCTTCTGAAACCCTGCATGTTGATCAGAAATCAGTGCAGCTAAGGACAGACAAGGATGCCTCTCCACCTTGGATTCAGTCTTCCAAGGCCATCTGAGATGCTAGGGCAGCAGCCGGCTGCCAAGCCTTGTTGAGGCATCACTGTAACTCCTTTGTCACTTCTGATTTTGATATGAATATTGTAAAACAGAGACCCTCCTGCTTCCTAAGGTGTAGGAGTCAGGAATCTATATGAACAATTCTGCCCCGGGCTCACACAAGCACACCATTTCCAGGGCATCTGCCCCCTGTTCTGATCAGGAAGGCTGGGCTATCATAGGTTAGCATTCCACATGAACAAACAAAGCCCTTTTGGAAACCGCTGTGTTGCACCTATATATTATCAGATGTAAAAATGTAGACCTCTGATTGACACAGAAGTCACTCCCGCATCACTTCCTTCCAGGCACATGCATTTAGAAATAACTCATTGTCTTCCTCTGGTAGCCTTTCTCACTTGCTGCTGCTGCTGCTAAGTCGCTTCAGTCGTGTCCAACTCTTTGCAACCCCATGAATTGCAGCACGCCAGGCCTCCCTGTCCATCACCAACTCCCGGAGTTCACTCAAACTCATGTCCATTGAGTTGGTGATGCCATCCAGCCATCTCATCCTCTATTGTCCCCTTCTCCTCCTGCCCCCAATCCCTCCCAGCATCAGAGTCTTTTCCAAGGAGTCAACTCTTTGCATGAGGTGGCCAAAGTGTCACAGTTTCAGCTTTAGAACATCCAGGACTGATCTCCTTTAGAATGGACTGGTTGGACTTCCTTGCAGTCCAAGGGACTCTCAAGAGTCTTCTCCAACACCACAGTTCAAAAGCATCAATTTTTTGGCACTAAGCTTTCTTCAGAGGCCAACTCTCACATCCATACATGACCACTGGAAAAACCATAGCCTTGACTAGACAGACCTTTGTTGGCAAAGTAATGTCTCTGCTTTTGAATATGCTATCTAGATTGACATAACTTTCCATCCAAGGAGTAAGCGTCTTTTAATTTCATGGCTGCAGTCACCATCTGCAGTGATTTTGGAGCCCCAAAAAATAAAGTCTGACACTGTTTCCACTGTTTCCCCATCTATTTGCCATGAAGTGATGGGACCAGATGCCATGATCTTCATTTTCTGAATGTTGAGCTTTAAGCCAACTTTTTCACTCTCCACTTTCACCTTCATCAAGAGGCTTTTGAGTTCCTCTTCACTTTCTGCCATAAGGGTGTCATCTGCATATCTGAGGTTATTGATATTTCTCCCGGCAATCTTGATTCCAGCTTGTGCTTCTTCCAGCCCAGCGTTTCTCATGATGTACTCTGCATAGAAGTTAAACAAGCAGGGTGACAATAGACAGCCTTGACGTACTCCTTTTCCTATTTGGAACCAGTCTGTTGTTCCATGCACAGCTGCATCTAAATGTCCAAAAAATATTGCCAGACGTGAGTTTCTCTGTTTACGCTCTGCTTTCTTCCATACCCACTCTTCTCCCAGGTGTTCTCTCTTCATGTGCCTCAAGGATGGGTCCCAGCAGCTCCAGTTAAAAGCCTTGTTGTTGTTGTTCAGTCGCTCAGTCTATTTGAATCTTTTCAAGCGTGCATCTCACCAGTTTGGTCTTCCCAGGAAGGAGAATCTGTCTTTGCCAGCATTTCTGCAAAAGTCCCAACAAGGATTCTGCCATGACTCTGACTGGCCCTGGTTGAGTCATACTTGCCCATGAGCCAAACACTGCAACTAGGGGCATGTAAGGTTCTCATACAACCCTTGTTTGAAAAGCTGTTATTAATTGTCTACTATGTGCCAACTTTAACTACATTATCTCTTTCCAGACAATGAAACATAATTTAAAATGTTAAATAATTTGCCAAACTTCAAATCCCCAAAATGGACCAAAATCTCGGCCCAGTTCTCCTATACCCCATATTAGAGTACCAGTCTCCCTTCTGCTTCAGAATAAGTGAACGCCCATATAATACACATTCCATAAACAGTTTTTAGGCATCTACTGTGCGCCAGGCACTGAGCTAAGATGCCTGTTATGGCTGGAAGGTCGTGGGAGTATTTCAGGCACTAGTTTCTTTAGAAAGCCCCAGCTGGGCCCCTCCTGGAAGACGATCTGGGAGTACCAGGATGAGACATGGCTCATCAGATACTCCCAGGGAGTAGAACTTTTCCAAAGAGGGCTAGGTCACAGTTTTCAACGTTTTCTCTACCTGTCTGACTCACTCTCAAGTTGCTCATCATCATAGGTAAAAAAAAAAATGAAAAAAGTGTCACAAACGAGTTTGACCCCAACCATATTTCACCTGTCTCACAAGATATTTTGGCCTACATTGGATTTGTTGCCAATAATGAAGAGACAGGACATATCACAATCAATGTTGTTTCTTTTTAAAAATTTTTTAAACTAAGTATAGTTGATTTGCAATGATTCAGGTATACAGCAAAGTGATTCAATTATACACACACACACACACACATATATATATATACATATATATGTTTGAATATGATCAGGGCCTTTTGCTGCTTCTCCCAGCTTCTTTCCCTGCTGCTCAGGCTGCTTATGAACCCCTAAGACTAGACACCCCAGTCCAACCACTAGCCTTCTCTCAGAAGGAAAGAAGTCCTCCCCCCACCCCACCCGCTGAGCCTCACTCAGTCCCCAGGGCTCTATATTGGCAGGTAGGGGGCTGGGACCAGTGAGGGGGATGAAAGAAGCACCCAGAAGCAAGTGGCAATGTGGCCAGCTGAGCTGGTAAGATTATCCCAACTTTACAAAGGAGGAAAGTGCAGCTTGGAGAAGTTAATGACTATGACCCTGGGCATGGCCTCTCTGCTTCCATCTCAGTATAATGAGAGGAATTTACAAATCTCCCAGGTTTTTTGTGAAATTTAGAAATAGTGTATCAAGTGTTGGCCTTAAGCCTTGTACGCGTTCATTTGCTTAAGATAATTACGGATTATCTTATACCTCAGGCACAGTACTGGGCACGAATTGACAACACCATAGAGCAGACACAGCTCCTACCTGTAGGGAGTTACAGGCAGGGCGTGCCTGTGTGCACGTATGTGCGCATGCATGGGTGTGGGGGGAGGGTGGGGGAAGGGAAGGACCTCTGAGGGACGTTCAGGAGGCTGACCGCATCACAGTGGCGATAATCTTGGGTTCATTGGGGTTCAGGAAGGTTGTGCCATTTCAACATGGGGTTGTTATAACACAAAGAAAATCAGTTTGACTAGAGCCAAAATGTGCCTGAGAGGAAAGACAGGAGACCGGGGAGGAACCTGGGCCTAGAGGACTGTGTAACTTGTGCTAAAGGAGTGGTATTTCTTTCTAAGGGTAATGGCGAGTTGTTTTAAGCAGGATGGGTGAGGAAGTGAAGAGAAATGGGGGATTCCCTACAATAATCTTCCAAGGAGTCCTTTGGCACCTACAATTTCTCTCAATTTAGCAGGCTAAGCAATTCTGCTGAATGTCAGTCAGATCACACCATGCCTCTACTCAATTCCCTCCAATGGCTCCCCTTTTACCTCTGTTTTGAAGTCCTCGTGAGCCTTGGAGACCTGGGCAGTTACCTCCCTGCTCATTTTAGGCAACCCAGCAGCCACACAGCTCCAGCCACCCCAGCTTCCCCCTAGGGCTTTCTGTTTGGCTGCTGCCTCACCTTCAACACCATCTCCTCCTCACCTCTTTGCTCAAATCTTACCTTCCCAGTAAAGCTTACCAGGGTCACCCATATAATACCAAAGACACCCCCCGCCCAGGACCTCAATACCTCTCTGCTTTTATACCCTGCTTGGCTTTTTCTGTAGTGCCCGCCTTCTGACAAACTGTCAGTGCCCTCTGTCCATAGACCATCAGGAATACATCCACAGTGGCTCATCCTCAGTTTATCACTGTTGCAGGTACCAGGAACCATGGGCCATCTTGTTTGGTACAAAGAGCAATAAACTTATCTTGCTCAACTACTCTTGCATTCCTGGTGGTCTCTGACTGGAAGACATGGACAACAGTATAAAAATTCCTGCTTTGTTCTATTTCCTGTCTGCCTCTTCTAGTTCCATGAAGGTAGAGATGTTTGTGCTGTTCTGTTAACTGATACAGCTGAGTGCCTAGAAAATGTCTAACATACAATAGAGGCCCAATCCATATGTACTGAAGGGATTAATTAACCCAAGAGCAAATAGGATGTGGGGACTGGTTGAGAAAGGGAGGCAGAGAGAAGAGCTACAGATGACCCCAGGCTGGCTTTGGTAATGAGATGGGGGAAATATTCATTTTCCAAGACTGGGAAGACTAGAAAATGGGCAGATTTGCAGGATGGAGGTGGAGGTGGGGAGGAATTGACAAGCTTGAACTATTTCCAGGCACAGTGTCATCTGCTCATCTTCCTCTGTCAGCCTCTCCCACCGCACTGTGTCACCAACAATTACAACCCACACCCCTGCCCCACCTTTCCCCGGGTGTACCTCAGCCTTTAGTGAGCTTCCCCAGCAGTACAAATAGTAATGCCATTATAACATATGCCAGCCACTGGGCTGAACACTGGACACAGATAACCCTACTCAGTCAACATCCTTATGATTTTAAGGATGGGTAAACCAAGGCACAGGGAGGCTTAGGGAGTTACGAATGGCCAAGCAGGGATTTGAACATAGGTTGTCCACCTCGAGTCTGAACTACTCCAGGACATTCAGCAGCCATGAACCCAGAGGCCAGGAGGAAAACGTGGGTTGAGGAGATGACACAGCCCCAAGGCAAACTTGCTTTGGGGTATAGCAAAGGAACCCATTTTTCTGTCCATGCAACAAACACTGCTCTGTGCCCCAAGGGTAACCCCAAAGGCTGTCCAAAGCCCTCAGAGCCTCCAGGTCTCACTCAGGCCTGTCACACCCCACTACGTCAGCCCTGCTGCATTATGTAACAGGAGGGGACTGGCACCTCAGACATGATGCACCCACTGAGAAATTCACAAAAATTTTAAAAGGAGTGAAGCCCAGCCCTTCTCTCCCCACCAAAGGAGAGCAGCCGAGATCTGAAAAACAGGGTTATTAACTCCACCAGGCACCCGGGTTGCCATGGATACCACCAGCCCAGCGTGAGGCTTCTTCTGCCCCTTAGTCCTGAAACTGCTTTGCTCTTCAGTCCTGACTCATGCTGGGAAAGAGGATTTTTCTCCCCACCTCCCCAAAACCAGTCCTCAGAATACAAAAGGTATTTGAGGACTCAGAGCTGGGAGAGCTCATTGTGCTCCATTTCTTCTTTTCAATCACTGATTTCTTTCAAACTCCTTTGTGCATAAAGCTAGCTGCATTTTCATTAACGTTAGGGTATGTGCGAGCATGATCGTGCACTTAAAAAGTATGTATCCTCATACCCATGCTGCTAACCTTGGTCTGAAGAAAGGGGCCCGAGAAGCAAATTAATCAGTTCAAGTGTCTGTATGTTTGCCTATTACAAAAATGGTCCCTGGTGACCCTGAAACTACATTAAAATTTCAAAAATCAGCACCGTACAATGAAGCTTCACTTTGTTCCTTTAGTGAAGCCCCCAAGTTTCACCACCGAAGAGACAGTCATTGATCCTTGTCTCTGTGATTGATCCCTGAGACTACACACGAAACTGCCTTTGCCAAAATTCTCAATAAACATTTATTAGATAAATATATTTGAATGCTGCTTTTAACTTTTTGAATACTTCTTACCTCATTTAGGGCTTCCTTGGTGGCTCAGATGGTAAAGAATGGGCCTGCAATGCAAGAGACCTGGGGTCAATCCCTGGGTCGGGAAGATCCCCTGGAGAGGGGAGTAGCTACCCACTCCAGTATTCCTGCCTGGAAAATTCCATGGACAGAGGAGCCTGGTGGGCTACAGTCCATGGGGTCACAAAGAGTCAGACACAACAAAGAGCAATTTTCACTTCACTTTAATTCTTTACCTCATTTAAGCCTCACAATAACAAGGAGTCAACAGTACAGTTGTCCAACCCAGGTCAAAGTGAGCAACATGAATGATAACCATTTAAAAGCACTACAGTAGAAGTAAAGTAGAGGATTCCAGAAAAACATCTACTTCTGCTTCATTGACTACACTAAAACCTTTGACTGTGTAGATCACAACAAACTGGAAAATTCTTAAAGAGATGGGAATACCAGACCACCTTACCTGTCTCCTGTGAAACCTGTATGCAGGTCAAGAAGCAACAGTTAGAACAGGACATGAAACAACAGACTGGTTCAAAATTGGGAAAGAAATACATCAAGGCTGTAAATTATTATCCTGCTTATTTAACTTTTATGCAGAGTACATCATGTGAAATGCCAGACTGGATGAAGCTTAAGCTGGAATCAAGATTGTGGGGAGAAATATCAGTAACCTCAGATATGCAGATTATACCACCATTATGGCAGAAGGCTAAGTGGAATTAAAGAGCCTCTTGATGAAGGTGAAAGTGGAGACTGAAAAAGCTGGTTTAACCTCAACATTCAAAAAAACGAAGATCATGACATCCAGTCCGATCACTCCATGGCAAATAGACAGGGAAACAATGAAAACAGTGACAGACTATTTTATTGGGCTCCAAAATCACTGCAGACAGTGACCACAGCCATGAAATTAAAAGATGCTTGCTCCTTGGAAGAAAAGCAATGACCAAACTAGAGAGTATTAAAAAGCAGAGACATTACTTTGCCAACAAAGGTCCGTCTAGTCAAAGCTATGGGTTTTCCAGTAGCTGTGTATAGATGTGAGAGCTGGACAATAAAAAAGGCTAAGCGCTGAAGAACTGATGCCTTCAAACTGCGGTGCTGGAGAAGACTCTTGAGAGTCCCTTGGATGGCAAGGAGATCAAACCAGTCAATCCTGAAAGAAATCAACCCTGAATATTCCTTGGAAGGACTGATACTGAAGCTGAAGCTCCAATATTTTGGTTACCTGATGCGAAGAGCCAACTGATTAGAAAAGACCCTGATGCTGGGAAAGATTGAAGGCAGAAGAAGGGGACGACAGAGGATGATATGGATGGATGGCATCGCCGACTCAGTGGATTTGAGTTTGAGCAAACTCCAGGAGACGGTGAAGGACAGGGACGCCTGGTGTGCTGCAGTCCATGGGGTTGCAAAGAGTCAGACACGACTGAGTGACTGAGCAATAACTAGAAGCTCACCTGAAATGCATCAATCCTAATTGGACTGATGGATGGGCAGAAGGTCTGTAGATGGAGAGAGATGCTAAATAGCTGGATGGGAAAAGCACTGTGTTGGACAAATCTCAAAGGTCCTTTTGTTCTCGCAAATTCGATGCTTATATATTGATTTCCTCAGCATTTATCAAATATTTACTATAATATAATAAGAAGATAAACTAACATTAGTCAACTGAAAACCACTTAAGATTAACCTTTGCAGCTACTTAGAACTGAGCCAGAGGGTGAGTCAGGGGCTAGCTTACACTGAGGTAGCAAATATCATTAAAATGTTGGGGCTTAAGATGACAAGGCCCCCCCCCCCAACAGATTAGCTGGGGGCTTTGCTCAGACATCACCACCTACATTGTCATCTTTTTTGTTCTTAGAGCTCAGTTGACAGCAAACCAATATACTTGCCTGAAGGAAAGAAGACAGTCCAGCAAAGCATAGATGTCTCTGAGGCGCCTTCTTATTTCATCAGCTAAAGCAGTAGAGCCACCTGGCCAAAGAAGAAGCGGGTATGTTGAGCCATGACATTGTCCTCAGGCGGGGTGATGCACAAGCTACCCTGGGCTTTCTCTTCTATTAGATGACAAGCTCCTTGAGGTCAGTCTCCATGGGGTTTTCTTTGCCCTAATTATGCAAAATATGAAGCCTAGGAAACTTCCACCTCTCTGAAATTCAGTAAATATTTGTCATTGATGACTGAATCTCTTAATAGCTTTACCCTCTGAGAACAGTAACTCATTTTAAGTACAATAGCCTTATCCTGAGCCTGCTCCAGGATGAAATCCCGCAGATGGTATTCAAGGTGGTTCTTAGAACCTGTGGAAAAAGGCCTTCTATGGTTTTCTTTGCCCGGTTGCGATCTGAGGCTCAGCAGTAGGACACCCTCTCTTTCGGGAAGCTCTCTGCCTGACGCTCTGTCATTGTGCCCTGGCAGCAGGGAGCAGGAAAGAGGGAATCATTTAAGGACCCCAGGGCTGGTGTGGAATTTCTGCAAGACAGGCGTGATAATAAAAACTCATTGGAGTGGGGCAATTGGGAGGGAGATAACTAATAGCCGGCAGCATGGAGGGGGAGGGGCTTAAAAGAAACCGTGACGTTTGTTTCCAAGGCACAGACCGCACCTTACCTGTGCAGCCCGCTCACCCCCTGGGCTCTTCCCCTCCACCGGTGTCTTTGTGGCTACTCCTTGCCGTGCTGTACAAAGCCAGCCCCCCTCCCCAGAGGCCATTGAGCCAGATGATTCACGCTGTACAATCTGGTACATTCTGACACTGGCTTCTGTGAAAGCCAGCTTGGCTCTAAAGCTGCAAAGTACAAAGCCCTGCACAGCAAAAGCCAAACAGGTACATAAATGAATCAATACTCAAACACTCAGCACATTCACACATATTTACTACAGAAACGCACTGGCTCAGGCTCAATACCTAGGCTCCTAACTGTGTGAGTCAATATCACTCGTCAATTAAAAACGAAAGGAGTTTTATCACCCCCCCTGACACCCCAGACTCCTGGCTCATAAAATGGATTTCAAGTCGGTGTAAATAGCTTGCTTTGCCCAGCAGCTGTGTTCCTGAAAAGTTTCTTGTAAATCAAATCCTCTTTTAAAATGCATGAAACTTTCAGTTTAAAAGGAACCCTGTGATTAATCCTTTTGTAAGGCAAAGAATCCTTCTGTGATATAAAATCACCAGTATCATCTGCCTCCATCTCACTCTTCCTCCTCCACTCCACCCCGCCTGGAGGTCACCTGCCCCCACCCACTCCGTTCCTAAGGTCAGCTTTAGGCATAAATAACATGTTTAAAAGAGGACTTACGTTTTCGTGACTTGGAAGCAAACCAAAGCCCATCTTTTTTAACATGAATCTTACAAACACCCTGAAAGGGTGGCCCGTGGAATATATATCGCTTGTTTGCAGATACCACAATGCACAATCACCAGACATGCTGATGAGCTTGGCTATGAAAGGAACCGGCTGATATTCTCTGAGAGAATGGCTCATCATCTCTTGCTCAGCCCAAAACCTAAGGCAGCAGAGACGCAGTGAGGACACCTTTATCTCCCCACCCTAGTCCATCCCATCTCTGTGGTGAAGACTGAAAAATAGATTGAATCATGGAAAATACTATTCTCCAAGAGTCATCAGAAACATCATTCTATAACTTTGCCAAAGGTAATAACCCAGCATTTCTCAATCTTTACTTATCTAAGAGTTTTACTATGCCCATGTCCCTACTGCTTATAGTATTATTTACTCAATAGCTCTTGTTAAGTTGACTCCCTACTTTTCCTTAGCCTCATGAGAGGCAATGAGATTTAGAAAAGTGCAAGTTGGGATGTAGCTATATATTTTTGGATACATTAAAATAAATTTATCATTTTTAAAAAATGAGCTCACCCATGTGCCACCTAAAATCATCCTGTGGGTCACTACTGATATACAAGCCACACTTTGCCAATATCAGACTAGATGGCCTCTCCTAGTCTGAGTAATGGTGGTCTCAATTCTCTTACCACTGTTTACACATCTGTCTACATTCATTCAACAGACACTGTTGAGTAACTACTGTCTATGGGTGCTGTGCTCGGTATGGGTAATGAGAAAGGAAGAGCCTTTGTATCTCTGGAAGCTTACAAGTGGCAGAGGGACAGCCTAAATCGAAGAGAGTTGTAACACAGTGCATTGTACAAAGATCTGGGGGAGCACAGAAGAGGAGAAATGAACTCTCCCTCAGGGCAGGAGAGTGCGGTAGCTCGGCTTGGAAGGATGAATGAGATTCCCCCAATGGGAGGAGTGAAGGAAAGGCATTCCTGAAGACAGAATAGCTATGTGCAGAGACCAGGGTATGCAGCAGGACAGCGTGGGGTTTGGAGAGCTGAGTGCTCTGCATGGCAGGACAGGGGGCACGTTTTAAGATCAAACTATAGAGATTTTTATATAGACATTATATATATGTCTATATTTTTTTATATAGACATTAAGTGATAATGTCTTCAAGGTTCATCCATTTTGCAGCACGTTTCCTCCCTTTTTAAGCCTGAATAATATTCCATTGTATGTTGTTTTGAACTGAATTGGACCTCCCCCAAATTCATATGTTAAATCCCTAATCCCCATGGGACTGAATTTGGAGAAAAGGGCTTTAAAGAGGTGGTTAAGTTTAAGTGAGCTCATGAGGGCAGGACTCTAATCCAATTGGACTGAAGCCCTTGAAGAAAAGAAGAGACACTAGGGAGACAAAGATGCAGAGAAAAACCATTGTGGGGACATGGCTGCTGGCCTCCTGCAAACCCAAGAGAGAAGATTCAGTACAAAGCAACCCTGCTGTCATATTGATCTTGGACTTCCAGCCTCCAAAACTGTGAGAAGATAGATTTTTTTCTTGTTGTTTAAGCCACCTAGCTTATGGTATTTTGCCACAGCGGTCCTAGAAAATTAATAGATGTGTATGAAATGCATGTTATTTATCCATTTATTTGCCAGTGGACGTTTGGGTTGCTTCCACCTTATGGCTATTGAGAGTAGTGCTGCTATGAATTTGGGGGTACAAATATCTCTTCAAGATTCTGCTCTCAATTCTTTTGGATAACTAACCAAAAGTGGAATTTCTGGATCATATGGTAATTCTATTCTTAAAAAAATTTTTTTGAGACACCTCTGAGAAATGGAATATTTCCTGCTATATCAGTAAACAATGGATGTCATGCTGCTAAGTCGCTTCAGTCGTGTCCGACTCTGTGCGACCCCATAGACAGCAGCCCACCAGGTTCTGCCATCCCTGGGATTCTCCAGGCAAGAACACTGGAGTGGGTTGCCATTTCCTTCTCCAATGCATGAAAGTAAAAGTGAAGTCGCTCAGTCGTGTCCGACTCTTCGCAACCCCATGGACTGCAGCCTACCAGGCTCCTCTGTCCATGGGATTTTCCAGGCAAGAGTACTGGAGTGGGTTGCCAATGGATGTCATAGTCACCAGCAATTGCAGCCAGCATGGATGGTGGGCTGGTGAGCCTGGAGGGAACTCAGGAAGGAAAGAATACCTGCCATCTAGCAGTCATCAGACTGCATCCACTCTCTGTGGTGAGCCCTGAATAAACGCAGGATGTGAAAACACAGGACACTGGCCCCAGTAAGTTGAGGACTGATTTCAGTAAGCAGAGGAATGATCGCGTCTTCCCACATACAGAGAAGTACCAAATTCCTTAACTTGAGACATCTGGTTTTCTTTCATTTACAATAATCTTTTGATGTTCAGACTACCTTGCCCTTTATTGCAAAGCTTCTGTATAACCTGGCTCCCCAACTCCTCCTCTTTGGAGTATTTCTTTCAGGGTTACTTGAGTTGCTATCTCCCAGGCTTAAAATTCTAAAAATTCCCACTGAACAAAACATAACTCTCAACTTTTACATTGTGAATATTTTTAAGTCCACATCTCTATACTGTTTTCCATACTGGCTGCACCAATTTACAATCTTACCAACAGTGCACAATTTTATTTCATTGTATGTGGATATCAGGTTTTCCTAACACCATTTGTCCTTTCCCTACTGAGTGGCTTTGGTACTCTTGTTGCAAATCTTTTGACTGTACACATAAAAGTGTGTTTCTGGGTTCTCTATTCCTTTGCTGCATATGCTTATCTTTATGCCAGACAAGACTGCCACTCTATTCTGATAACTGAAGCTTTGTAATATGTTTAGAAATTTAAGAAGTGTGAAATCTCTAACTTTGTTCTAATTTTTCAAGATTGTTTTGGATATTCAGGTTCTCCTGAGATGTCATATGAATTTTAGCATGGATTTTCTATTCCTACAAAACATGCCATTGAGATTTTGATAGGAAATGCATTAAATATGTGGATTGCTTTGGGGGATAGTGAAATATTTAAAAATAGAAAGGCTTCTAGTCCATAAACAAAAGGTGTCTTTCATTTATTTGTGTTTTCTTTCATTTCTTTAGGCACTGTTTTATAGTTTCTAGCATATAAGTTTTAATCTCCTTAATTAAGTTTAAGTATTTGTTTCAGATTATTGTAAATGGAATTGATTTTTTAAATTTCATTTTGTGATTGTTCTTTATTAGTGTATAGAAACACAACTGATTTTATGGTTTGCTTTTGTATCCTGCAATTTGACTGAATTCATTTATCAGTTCTAACAATTTTGGGGTAGAATCTTGAGAATTTTCTACAGATAAGATCATGTTGTCTGCAAACATATAATTTTATTTCTTCCTTTCCAATTTGGATGTGTTTTATTTGTCTTTCTGGACTAATTGCTCTGCCTAGGACTTCTACTACTATGTTGAAAGAAGTGATGAGAGCACCAACGTATTCCTGATGTTAGAAGAATAGCTTTCAGTATTTCATCACAGAGTATGATATTAGCGATGGACTTTTCATATATAGCCTTTTTTATGTTGAAGTTTTTTACCTTAATTCCTTAAAAAAAATTTCAAGAATGTTTTTAGCATAAAAAGTTCTTCAGTTTTGTCACTGCTCTTTTTGTATCAATTAAAATGATTATGTGCTCTTTTTTACCTTCCTACTATTAATGTGGTATATTAAATTGATTAACTTTTGTATGTTGACCCATCATTACATTCAAGATACAAATCCCAGTTGGTCATGGTTATAATCCTTTTAAGATACTTTTGATTTAGACTTCCTAGAATTTTGCTGAGGATTTTTGCATCTCTAGTCATTAAATATATTTTTCTCTATGATTTGGAAGTTTTATGGAGGTTTTGGCAGGAGAAGTTTGTTTGTCTTATCTTAGTGTATCTTTCTCTGGCGCTGGTATCAGAGTAATGCTAAATTCATAGAATGAATTTAGAAGTGTTCACTTTTCTTCATGTTTTAAAGCATTTATAGCTATAAATGCTCCTCTTAACATTGCTTTCATGCCATCCATAAGTTTTAATGTCTTGTGCTTTCATTCTCACTTATCTTGAGATATTTTTTAATTTCTTGTCATTTCTTCTTCAACTAATTGGTTGTTTAAGAGTATGGTGCTTAATTTCCACATATTGAAATTTCCACATGTGGATTTTTCAGCATTTCTTCTACTATTAATTTCTAATTTAATTCCACTGTGATTGGAAAAGACACTTGGCATTATTTCAAAAGGAGCAATAAGAAAGCCTATTAAGTGAACAATGACAAGAAGTAGAGGGAAAAAAATAGAATGGGAAAGACTAGAAATCTCTCCAAGAAAATTGGAGATATCAAGGGAACACTTCATGCAAGGATAGGCACGAGAAAGGACAGAAATGGTGAAGACCTAACAGAAGCAGAAGAGATTAAGAAGAGGTACAAGAATGCACAGAAGAACTATACAAAAAAGCCTCAATGAGCCAGATAAGCACGATCGTATGTATGGTCACTCACCTAGAGCCAGACATCCTGGAATGTGAAATCAAGTGGGCCTTAGGAAGCATACCTATGAACAAAGCTAGTGGAGGTGATGGAATTCCAGTTGAGCTATTTCAGATATAAAAGATAATGTTGTTGAAGTGCTGTATTCAATATGCCAGCAAATTTGGAAACCTCAGCAGTGGCCACAGAACTGGAAAAGATCAGTTTCCGTTTCAATCCCAAAGAAAGGCAATGCCAAAGAAAATTACCACACACTGTGCTCAATTCACATGCTGGCAAGGTAATTCTCAAAATCCTTCAAGATAGACTTCAAAAGTACATGAACTGAGAACTTCCAGATGTACAAGCTGGATTTAGAAAAGGCAGAGGAACCAGAGGTCAAACTGCCAAAATTTGCTGGATCATAGAGAAAGCAAGGGAATTCCAGAACATTTACTTCGGCTTCACTGACTACACAAAACCTTTGACCATGTGGATCACAACAAACTGTGGGAAATTCTTAAAGAGATGGGAATACCAGACCACTTTACCTGCCTCCTGAGAAACCTGTATGTAGGTCAAGAAGCAACAGTTAGGACCAGACATGGAACAATGGACTGGTTCAAAATTGGGAAACGACTACATCAAGGTGGTACATTGTCACCCTGCTTATTTAACTCTATGCAGAGTACGTCATGTGAAATGCTAGGCTGGATGAATCACAAGCTAGAATCAAGATTGCCAGTAGTATCAATAACCTCGGATATTCAGGGAACACCTCTCTAATGACAGATGGCAAAGAGGAACTAGAGAGACTCTTGATGAGGGTAAAAGTGCAGAGTGAAAAAGCTGGTTTAAAACTGCTGCTGCTGCTAAGTCACTTCAGTCATGTCTGACTCTGTGCAACCCCTTAGATGGCAGCCCACCAGGCTCCACCGTCCCTGGGATTCTCCAGGCAAGAACACAGGAGTGGGTTGCCATTTCCTTCTCCAATGCATGAAAGGGAAAAGTGAAAGTGAAGTCACCAGTCGTGTCTGACTCCTAGCGACCCCATGGACTGCAGCCTACCAGGCTCCTCCGTCCATGGGATTTTCCAGGCAAGAGTACTGGAGTGGGTTCAGAAAATGAAGATCATGGCATCCAGTCCCATCACTTCATGGCAAATGGAAGGGGAAAAAGTGGAAACAGTGACAGATTTTCTTTTATTGGGCTCAAAAATCACTGTAGACAATGACTGCAGCCATGAAATTAATAGATGCTTGCTCCTTGCAAGAAAAGCTACGACAAACCTAGACAGCATATTAAAAAGCAGAGACATCAAAGCTGTGTATAGTCAAAGCTATGGTTTTTCCAATAGTCATGTATGGATATGAGAGTTAGACCATAAAAAAGGATGAGTGCCAAAGAATTGATGCTTTTGAACTGTGGTGCTGGAGAAGATGCTTGAGAGTCGCTTGGACTGCAGGGAGATCAAACCAGTCAATCCTGAAGGAAATCAACCCTGAATATTCCTTGGAAGGACTGATGCTGAAACTGAAGCTCCAATACTTTGGCCACCTGATGCAAAGAGCCAACTCATTAGAAAAGATCCTGATGCTAGGAAAGTTTAAAGGCAAAAGGAGAAGGGGGAGGCTGAGAATGAGATGGTTAGATAGTATTACCAATCTATGGACATGAATTTGAGCAAACTCCTGGAGATAGTGAAAGACAGGAAGTCTGATATGCTGCAGTCCATGGAGCTGCAGAGAGTCAGATATATCTTAGCAACTGAATAACAACAGCAGAGAATTTAAGATAATATTAAAATGTTAATTAAAGTTTTAAAAGTTGTTTGTGATCTAACAAGTGGTCTATCCCGGAGAACGTTCTGTGTGCACTTGGGAAGAATGTTAATTCTGCTGATTTGGTGTGTTCTATATGTGTCTGTTAGGTCCAATTCATCTATTGTGTTGTTCAAGTCCTCTGTCCCCTAATTGATCTTCTGCCTGGTTGTTCTAACCATTATTGAAAATAAGAGTACTGAAGTTCTCTTCATTTATTGTAGAACTGTCTATTTCTCACTTCAATTTACCAAGTTTGATTCATGTATTTAGGAACTCTGATGTTCAGTGCATATAGCTTTATAGTTGTTTTGTCTTTCTGGTGAATTGACACTTTGTCAGGAAATTCAGAGATGCATGTATTTTTAGGGTCAGTTTCTAGAGATTGGTTTCATTCTTTTGCTTGGTCTGAGTGTCCCTGTTGTTTTGTATGTTCTGTGATCTTTTCTTGAGACTTGTACATTTGACTGAAGAGTAACTTCTCCCAGTTTTTACAGACTAACTTCATGCAAGGGAAGACCGTCTCTAATCAGCCTTCCTAGAGGTTCTGGGACTTCTTAAAACTTTTCTTGGCATGCATATTCTCTGGACTTGTACGTTTCTTTTATTCCAGTACATACAGCTGCTTTTAACTATTCTTAATATCACTAAGAAGCTCACCCTGCTCCATTTCAGGAGCTTTCAGTTTCTGCTTCTATTGCATTGCTCTGCCTATAATCTCTTGTTCCTCTGATGCCTGTCTCCAGAATTCAGACTCCCTGCTGCTCTGACATGCTGCAGTGCTTGCCTGTTTTCAGCATGGTCTCCAAGTTAATATCTAAACTATGCCACTATTGCCATTAGTTTTAATGTCATAAGACAGAAACCAGTCCCTTTGGCAGCTACCAGACAAGCCAGAATATTGAACACAAGTTCCATTCTTTTTTCTCTCCCAAGGGAGGAGCCAGGATTTGGGAGTTTTTCTCCCAAGCAGGCTGCAAAAAACTGGGCAGGAGAAAGGGCTAGAATGTGCACAATGCCACAGACTTTCCTACCATTTCCAGTGGTTTGGTTTCCCCCCTCCTTGGCTATACATTCCCTGGGTTTTCAGCTTTCCAGCTGATTTCTAGAATATTCACAATTGTACTTTGGTCAATATACTGCTATTAATTTGATGTCTATGTGGGTGAATGAGGACCTGCAGCTTTCTATTACACCATCTTGCTGATGTCACCAATTGTTTCTTGATAAAGGCAAAAAGGAAATTCATTTGAGAAATCATAGTCTTTTCATTAAATGGTCTGGAATAAATGGATATACATATGCAACAAGTGAATCTTTACCATCTTTTACACCATATACACAATTTTGCAGATGGGGTTATAGGCAAAATGGTAAAAACAAAAGTTATGAAACATCTAGAATTCATAAGGGAAAATCTTTGTGAGTTTAGGTTAGACAAAGGTTTTTTGATATGATACAAAAAGAGTGATTCATAAAATTTCTTTTAATAAATCAGATGATCAAAATTCAAAACTTCAGCTCTTCAAAGATCCTGTTGAAAATAAAATATATTTAAGATGATATATTTTGTTATGTATATTTTATTAAAAACATTAGAAATAAAAAGAAAAGACATGCTATGGACTGGAAGAAAAAAATGTGCAAGGCAAATATTTGATGGAAGATTTGTTTGTAGAATACATATAAACAACTCTCAATATTCAATAGAAAAGAAAATACAGAATCCAAATCTATGGCCAAATGTTTGAACATATACTTCACCAAAGAAGATAAATTGTTGACAAACATATGAAAAGATTTTCGGTATCATTAACCTTTGGGTTAAAATTGAATTAAATTAAAACCTCAGTGAGATACTACTGTACATCTATTAAAATGGATAGAATTAAAAAAAAACAATGTAAAGTGCTGGGGAAGATGAGGAGCAAATGTAACTTTGAGACATTGATGATGGGAATCCAAAATAGCTTGATCAATTTGGAAAATAGTTGGACAGTTTCTTTAAAGTTAAACCTTTACCTCCCATATGACCCAGTAACCCATTATTATTTACCCTACTAAAATTAAAAAACATGTTTACACAAAAACATGTACATGAATGTTTATGACTTTGTTCATAATCATCAAAAAGTTGAAACAACAGAAGAGTTCTTCAACCGATGAGTAGTTACTAAAGAATGATTCATCCATACAATAATTCAGCAATAAAAAGAATGACAATTGCTTTCCATAACATGGATGCATCTGAAATGCATTACTCTAGGTGAAAAGAGCCAAACTCAAAGGGGTATGATTCTGGGTGCATGATTCCATTTACATGACAAAAATAGGTCTGTGGTTGCTGGGGCTGGGTTTGGGGAAGAATTGCCTACGAAGCAATATAGAAGTGGTTATGTGATTGCATGCATTATTCAAAGCTCATAGGATTATACACTAAAAAGGGGGAATTTCACTATATGTAAATTATGCCTTAGTAAACCTGAGGCATATATTACATATATATATATGCATGTGTGTGTGCTAAGTCACTTCAGTCATGTCCAACTCTGCAATCCTATGGACTGTAGCCCACCAAGCTCCTCTGTTCATGGGATGCTCCAGGCAAGAATACTGAAGTGGGTTGCCATGCCCTCCTCCAGGGGATCTTCCTGACCCAGGGATCAAACCTGCATATCCTGCGATTCATGCATTGCAGGTGGATTCTTTACTGCTGAGCCACCAGGAAGCCCATATATATGCATACGCAAACATATATCTTATGGGAATGCATGCACAAATCTGTTTCATATCCTTGCCAGCATTTGGTATTATTATTATTTTAATCACTCCAGTCATTCCAATAGGTGTGTAGTGATATTTCATTATGACTTTAATCTGCATTTTCCTAAGGACTAGTAGTATCAGCCACTTTTCCATTTGCTTATCTACCTCACAAAAGTGTTACAAGCAGTGTGAAGTACATGGAAACACTCAACAAATTGTATCTGAGTTTGGAGTGGGTGGCTCTCAAGAAATTCTTCATATATGAGGTGGCATTTGAGCTGAGACTATAAGGAAGACAGAGGTTGAGTGTGCAAGAACTTGGGGTAGTAGCATTAGAGCAGACAGGCTACGGGAGTCCAGATTCAGAATAAAAGTAGTGTGAAGTGCATGTGAGAAATTAAGTTGTCAGGTTCAAGAAAACTATGGATTGCATAGGAAATCAGTAATTGTAAGCATAAAAAATGGTCTCAGATTAGGGAAGGCTTGAAAGTCAAGAAGAACATGGGGTTTTTTCCAGAGGTTTTTGAATATAAGATCTTTCTTCTGAAGGTTTTTTTAAGCAGAGTACTGGCATGGTCAGAGCTTTTACTGGCCATAAGTGGATGCCTCGAGAGCATTCCCACAGCAGGTGGTATGTGTAAGATGCTGAAGCCTGAGAGGTATGATGAAGATATTGGGAGGACAGACCAGTACAGACTATCAGAGCCCAACAGGAGGCAAAGGAGGCATCCCAGCCCAATATGCTGAAGGATGAGGAAGGCTCCCATGTGGTTTGAGGGAAGAGCAACCTGGCATGGAGTGCTAGAGTTAGGGCAGGATGCACCTTCACAGGGGTGGCAGCCTAGCACCAGGTGTGAAATCCTGGTGACAACAGGGCAGCGGCCAGTGTGGGGTGTCAGTGACTGGATGGGGTAGAGAGGTGCCCACGTGGGAAGGAAGGGCAGCAGCAGTGGGAGGCTGGTCACATACAGAAGAACTGGTCAATAAGGATGATAAGGATCATGGAGGCTTGATAAAAGATCCTGGATAAAGATTAAGGATCTTAGGATTGCCAGCTCTCTGCCACATTGCCCATCTCTTCTTGCATGCTGTCTACTTTACCCATTAGAGTCTTATATTAATCCTGGTTGATTCCTGGTCAGATAATTTCAACATCCCTGCCGTGTCTGGTTCTGATGCTTGCTCTGTCTCTTGAAATTGTACTTTTTTGCCTTTTGGTATGCCTTGTAATTTTTTTCCTGATAGCCAGGTATGACCTACTGAGTGATAGGAATTGCTATAAATGGATCTTTGGTACTGTGATGGTGAGGTGTGAGGGGAGGGTAAGCACTCTATAGTTCAGGGACTAGGTCTCAGACTTTCAGTGAATCTATGTCTCTGGACTGTGAACTTCACAAGAGTTTCTGTTTTTTTTTTCTCCCTCCTTAGTAGGATAGGACGAAGAAGGCAATGGCACCCCACTTCAGTACTCTTGCCTGGAAAATCCCATGGGTGGAGGAGCCTGGTAGGCTGTAGTCCATGGGGTCTCTAAGAGTCAGATATGACTGAGAGACTTCACTTTCACTCTTCACTTTCATGCATTGGAGAAGGAAATGGCAGCCCACTCCAGTGTTCTTGCCTGGAGAATCCCAGGGATGGGGGAGCCTGGTGGGCTGCCGTCTATGGGGTCACACAGAGTTGGACACGACTGACGTGACTTAGCAGGAGCAGTAGGATAAGATGACTAGAGTGGACTGGAGTTGGGTATCTCCCTTCCCCAGGTTAGTTAGGTTCTGCTAATACCCCAGCAGGTTATCAGATCAGATCAGATCAGTCGCTTAGTCATGTCCGACTCTTTGCGACCCCATGAATCGCAGCACACAAGGCCTTCCTGTCCATCACCAACTCCCAGAGTTCACTGAGACTCATGTCCATTGAGTCAGTGATGCCATCCAGCCATCTCATCCTCTGTCGTCCCCTTCTCCTCCTGCCCCCAATCCCTCCCAGCATCAGAGTCTTTTCCAATGAGTCAACTCTTCATATGAGGTGGCCAAAGTACTGGAGTTTCAGCTTTAGCATCATTCCTTCCAAAGAAATGCCAGGGCTGATCTCCTTCAGAATGGACTGGTTGGATCTCCTTGCAGTCCAAGGGACTCTCAAGAGTCTTCTCCAACACCACAGTTCAAAAGCATCAATTCTTTGGCGCTCAGCCTTCTTCACAGTCCAACTCTCACATCCATACATGACCCCAGGAAAAACCATAGCCTTGACTAAACGGACCTTTGTTGGCAAAGTAATGTCTCTGCTTTTGAATATGCTATCTAGGTTGGTCATAACTTTCCTTCCAAGGAGTAAGTGTCTTTTAATTTCATGGCTGCAGTCACCATCTGCAGTGATTTTGGAGCCCCCAAAAATAAAGTCTGACACTGTTTCCACTGTTTCCCCATCTATTTCCCATGAAGTGGTGGGACCGGATGCCATGATCTTCGTTTTCTGAATGTTGAGCTTTAAGCCAACTTTTTCACTCTCCACTTTCACTTTCATCAAGAGGCTTTTTAGTTCCTCTTCACTTTCTGCCACAAAGGTGGTATCATCTGCATATCTGAGGTTATTGATATTTCTCCTGGCAATCTTGATTCCAGTTTGTTTTTTTTCCAGTCCAGCGTTTCTCATGATGTACTCTGCATATAAGTTAAATAAACAGGGTGACAATATACAGCCTTGACGTACTCCTTTTCCTATTTGGAACCAGTCTGTTGTTCCATGTCCAGTTCTAACTGTTGCTTCCTGACCTCTAGTTAACTAGTTTTTCCTGAGGGCAGGGCTTGTTAAGAACAGAGTGCTCTGGTGTATTGCAAAATGATTTATTTTCCCCTCCCACTACTAGGAGAAAAGGGGCTTTCCAGGTGGCTCAGTGGTAAAAGAATCTGCCTGCCAGGCAGGAGACGTGGGTTTGATCCCTGGGTTGGGGAGATCCCCTGGAGAAGGAAATGGCAACCCAATCCAGTTTTAAAATCCCATGGACAGAGGAGCCTGGTGGGCTGACTCTACAGGGCTGCAAAGAGTTAGACACGATTTAGTGACTAAACCACCACCACCACCAGAAGCAAAAGGATTTTTTTCTAGTATTTACTGTGGGAGCTTATTCGAGTTTCTAAAGATAAATCCTCCCCTGGAGTTCAACTCTCAGAGTTGTCCACACTGGGCTTCTGCTGCTAAGTCACTTCAGTCGTGTCCGACTCTGTGCAACCCCATAGACGTCAGCCCACCAGGCTCCCCGACCCATGGGATTCTCCAGGCAAGAACACTGGAGTGGGTTGCCATTTCCTTCTCCAATGCATGAAAGTGAAAAGTGAAAGGGAAGTCGCTCAGTCGTGTCCGACTCTTAGCGACCCCATGGACTGCAGCCTACCAGGCTCCTCCGTCCATGGGACTTTCCAGGCAAGAGTACTGTAGTGGGGTGCCATTGCCTTCTCTGACACTGGGCTTCTAGCAATTGTCAATTACAGTTGTCAGTTTTCTACCCTGGCACTTGTTCTCTCAGTGGCGAGTCTCTACTGTAGTAAGCTGTGACTTAACACTGCCTGTAATTGCCTCTCTCTCAATTTGGGGGGCAGCAGTTTGTCCTGATTCCAACCACTGATCCAAAAAGAGTTGATTATCCTTCCCATTTAGCTTTCTGCTTCTTATTAGGACAGAGTGGCAATTTTCAAGCTCCTTACATGTGAACCAAAACTGGAAGCCTTTGGAGGCAGATTTCTTATTGTCAGAGAAAGAAGTTAGAAATAGGAAAAGGAAAAAAGTTAGAATGAATAAATAAACATGGAAATAAATACACATGTTAAAGTGTAAATATAAATTCCCCAGTGCATCACTGTGAAGGTCTAAGCACAGTGACACCCTAGCATCAATAAGCACACTGAATCTGAGAATCATTTTTCTATAAAAGGATCCTAGGTCCTTGGAGAAATGATTGATTTCTGGGCTGGAGTGGGGCAGGTACAAGATAAGCCTATGTGCTCAAATATTGATGGAATCATGTCAAAAAAGCACAGAAACCAGCTTAAAGGGACCCCACTTGGATAATTTGAGCATCAAAATGAATGATAGTAACAAACTATGACAATTGGCTGAAATAAGACTTCATGAATCCATACCAATCAGTTCAGTTCAGTCGCTCAGTCACATCCGACTCTTTTTGACCCCATGAATTGCAGCACGCCAGGCCTCCCTGTCCATCACCAACTCCCGGAGTTCACTCAAATTCACATCCATCGAGTCGGTGATGCCACCCAGCCATCTCATCCTCTGTCGTCACCTTCCCCTCCTGCCCCAATCCCTCCCAGCATCAGAGTCTTTTCCAATGAGTCAACTCTTCGCATCAGGTGGCCAAAGTATTGGGGTTTCAGCTTTAGTCCTTCCAAAGAACACCCAGGACTGATCTCCTTTAGGATGGACTGGTTGGATCTCCTTGCAGTCCAAGGGACTCTCAAGAGTCTTCTCCAACACCACAGTTCAAAAGCATCAATTCTTCGGCACTCAGCTTTCTTCACAGTCCAACTCTCACATCCATACCAATAGACATACTAAATTGAAAGTCTGAGAAGAAATAGAATCTCTACATAGTCTCAAAATATTCACTGTCCAAAAAATAAAAAAAAAGTCAATTGCAAAGGAAAGAATAATAATTTATAAAGCCTGATAGACAAATGACCAAGGCTAGTCATCAGTGTAGGATGAGTCATAATCATGTGCCATCTGATTTCACTTTCACTTTCATGTGTCATCAAATAAGATGCAATAAGATGAGATATTGTATCACTTCTGTGATATTCCTGCCGGAGATGTGTACCTCGTTTGATCACAAGGAAACATCAAAGAAACCCAAAGTAAAGGACATTTTACAAAACAAGTGGCTATAATCTTCAAAAGTGTCAAAGTCAAAGAAAGATGGTCACTCTTACAGATTGAAGACTAAAGAAATAGAACATGTAATCCTGAGCCAGAAACTTTGACTAAAAGGAACTTTGGACCAACTGGGAAAACTTGAAGGGAATCTGTAGATTAGATTGTAATAATGTATCAGTTTTAATTTCCTGCATTTGATGGCTGCATTATGGTTTTTGTAGTTACTAAAGTATTCAAGGGTAATGGAGCATGATATTAACAACTTATTCTCAAATGTTTTTACAATTTTCTGTAAGATTGTTTCAAAAATGAAGGCTGCTTGAGTGATGGTAACAGTTGTTCAAATAAGCCCCAGTGAAAATATGAACATGGAGTTACCAGGGAGAGGACAAGAGGATGAGGATGAAACTGGGAAGACTTGGAGACTGTTGTGGGTGGGGGGTGGGCAGCAATAGCAGGTGAAGACTAGGATGATTGTCCATCGTCAGAACTCAAAGACTGAGAATGTATTGGTGCCTTATAAGAAAAGGAAAAGTAGAAATGTATGAATCAGAAAGAAGGTTGAAGGAGGACAAGAATAGTTCATTTTTTGGATATATTAGATGAGTTGAAAGTAGTTTACAGTCTATTCAGAATCCAGGTCTCTCTGAGGATAATAAGAGATGCTAAACACAAGTAACACAAGTGTGTGTGTGTGTGTGTGTGTGTGTGTGTGTGTTTGGTGGGGGAAGTAAAGCAGTGTTAAGCTTGGCTTGTCCTGGGTCCACCCTCAGTTACTGAATACGCAGCATTCCAACCATCATTTACCCATTTCTCTAACACCCTGATTATCCACACCTGTGGGGAATGAGCCTAAATATATAACTGATTACTCTTGGAAGATTGCCAAGAGTGAAAGCATAAGTCAGAAATTCCCCAAGTTATCTCCGGAGCATTAGTACCTTTTCAGCTCATGCAAATCTATTGTTGCCAAATGATCTGTCAAAGAGCCTGAATGCATTGTGGTGGCACAAATGTGTCCTTTGATTACCTTATTACCTTTAAACGTGGCTTATGGCCCCAAGACCTTATCTTGGCATTTGAGACTCTCTCCAAATGTAATTTTGTAGCCTGATTTCCTCTGCTCTCCTACCCGAGTCCCCACTCCAGCCACCCCTGTCTCTTCCATCATCAAACTTGTCATGACTTTTCCCATGTTTGAGACTTGATTTATCTCATGAGTTGAAATTCAACTCCTTGTGTCCATAGACACATTGTGTCCACTTTGTTAGGCATCTGGAGGCACTGAGTTGATAAAGACACAATTTCTATCCTCAAAGAATTTCGGTCACAGTAAAAATGAAAGATGCTTCTGTTAGGGAGAGGAGGACCTTCCTTATGAGGGCAGATGTGTAAGAAGAGTGGGCACATGGAGCTCAAGAGTGGACAGGTGCTTCATTTTATAATTGTGACTCGAAGACATCAGGCCAGCCCATCCCCAAAGCTCCCATCTGCTCCTGGCTGCTCCTATTGTCTGGAGAACACACACCACACTTTGTCACCCTCACTAACCCTCGTTCTTTAGGCCTCAACTGAAAACAAATGTTTTCCTCAGAGCAGCCTCTCCTGATCCACCCCTGACATCAACTAGTGCACAGTGAGAGTCTCCAATTACACCTCCTTTCTCACCAGAAAAATGGACAGGTGCATTATAAAGAACTGGAAGCAAAAAATCAGAGTCTCGGAATTTCAGAACTGGAATGGACCTTAGCCTGCCTAGCCCCTTGCGAGACACAAGAAGAAAGCGAGGCTCAGACAGGGAAAGTAATTTATCAACACCACATTCAGATGCTTTGACTGCAAGAAATAGAATTTTCGTTTTTATGGCTGAGTAATATTCCCTTAGATTCTGTCATACAAAGTGAAGTAAGTCAGAAAGAGAAAAACAAATATTGTGTATTATTGCATATATGTGGAATCTAGAAAAATACATATGAACCTACTTGCAAAGCAAAAATATAGACACAGATGTAGAGAATAAATGTATGACCACCAAGGTGGGGGAGGGAAGTGTGGGGTGAACTGGAAGATTGGGACTGACATATACACACTACAAAAAAAATAGATGACTAATGAGAACCTGCTGTAAAGCACAGGAGACTCTACTCAATGCTCTGTGGTGACCTAAATGGGAAGAAAATCCAAAAAAGAGGGGACATATGTATACATACAGCTGATTCACTTCACTATACAGCAGAAACTAACACAACATTGTGAAGCAACTGTACACCAATAAAAAGCCTTTAGAAAAGAGAAATTTCAGCCCAAACTACCTTACACAAATAGAGAGCTTATTGGCGCCTGTAATTGAACAGTCCAGAGGTATACCAAGGTTTAGCTGAGACTTGATCTAGGACTCTAATGATGAGAATTGGGATTAATGTGCGGTCTCTTTCTGTCTCTCGTATTATGGTATCAAAATGGGTCCTCAGACATCCCAGAAGTATATACTTCCTCACTGGACTCCGTCTCTCCAATAATCCAACTGGAGCTCCAGAAGTTGGTTTTATTGGCCCTGACTAACCTAGCTTGGTATGTGGTACATCTCAGAACTTATCATTGTGGCGCTGGAAAAGGAGATGGAGACTAACTTAAGGCAAGCAGAGCCTTACCCTAGAGCTGGTGGCAGGATCAGTCCTCGGGAACCTCGTAGCTGAAAAATTGTGGATGCCGTTGTGAAGAGGATAGGAGAATGGAAGTTATGGATGCAATCCACAGCTGACCACAACAGAGGGGTACTGGCAAAGTCCAGGCCAGCGCCAGGTCTCCCAGCTCTGATTCAATGGCTTGATCACATTATGGAAAAGCCAGCCAAGGTTTCATGGCACCAAGACATAGCCAATGGAGTTTAGCATTCAAATAATTTTATACTGATTCTGAAAGGACAATGCTAAATTCACACCACTCCTCAGACAGAGAGAGAAACTCCTGGATCTGAGTCCAGAGAGAGATGGGATGCAAGAAGAGAGGCAATTTCTGAAAGGAGCTGCAGAACTAAATTAGGAATGAGAAGTAGAGAACTTGGGTAATTGTCCCACATGTGCGGCCAGTGGAATTGAATCAGCATATATAATTTAATCTACACAAAGTGAGACAGGTCTTCTGGAAAACTGCCCATGAGCAGATCATCAAGACCGTAATTGGCATATTAAATGAAAATAAAGTGAGACTAAAGGTGAAGCTTTTCCAACCTGAAATGCCCAGAACAATGCAAGGGACTGGCTGGTTGGAGGAGCAGGAAGAAGGATGGCAGGTGTGACTTTTTTCCGGGGAGCCGTGGTTCAGAGCTGGTCCTTCGAGGATCTTTGTGTATTGTATTAGAAGTGAAGCTTGCACAGAATACATTTTATTACCAATAATGTAGAATTTAAGATGTGCTTCCTTTTCCTTGGTTTAACCACAAACACACTGCATTTGCTAAATCCTTTTGGGATTTTCAGAGTTCCATAACAATAACCCCTCCTGGCACAGAATACTGTCAACAAATAAGCAGGTGATGACTTACTTCCGGTGATAATTTCACCTTCATCACTGTTAAGTGTTCTCCTGGAGAAAAGGGCTGAAGAGTTACAGGACACTTCTACCTTATGAGGCCCCCCTTAGGGCACATACTCGATATGAAGGAATCTTCCAAAGCCTTGGCAAGGCTCTCCATAGTCTAATACTACAAGACTTTCCAATTCAATCCCTCAGTTCTCCTGTTTGGTCTCTATTGCAACAAATCTGGAGCTAAAATTTTTTCTATACAGTTTCCATTCTTGTTTGATGTGCTGCCTTATATAGACTGTATCTTTCACCTTCCCACACATGTGTGAACTAATGCAGATGATGGCCTCCAGTTTGTGACCTCTAGATTAAAATTCCACCTTTTTGTTGAAGCCTTCTTTGATTCTCAGCAAGAGGAGGTGAACACTCCACAGACACCTTATCATTTTGCTAATGATGACCACTCATAACATGTCCTGCTTTGTATTGTATTATTGTGATTTGTGTATCCATCCTTTCCCTTTGATCTCTGTATTTCCAAGACAGAAATCATAGATGATTTATCTCTGTAATACCATGATGCCTAGATTAGATGGGTTTCTTAGAAAATTCTTAAAGAAATTTCTTGAAAATTTTCTGGGAGAAAATGCACACAGGCAAAAACTGCGTATGTTTTACTAACTGCAGCACCTCAAAAAACACAATCAGATTATCTCCTGAAAGCTTTGAGGGTAAGAAAATGGGGAAAGACCCTGAGTGTATTCTTTGAGAAGACTCCCTGAAACCTCCCTTTCATTGTTCCCACCCTGGGTCTTTCACAGTAGAGGCTATTTTTCATTCTCAGCTCAGAAGAACCTTCATATATTGAATTACTGTGACCCCAGGCAGTTACTAATCGGTAAGATGATTTCAGGCCAGCATTCTTGGTGGCACTAATCATCTGTAAAAGTCATTGTGATGTGACATCCAGCTGGTAACATGCCCTGGAGTGGGTATTCCCAGGAAAGTTGTCTAGATTAGAAAAATAGACCCAGAAGACACTAGTCAGAGAAAGAGATTCTGGTGCTAGGCATCATATTGGTTCTTATTTTGTTTCATTCCCTTGTGCTGCTGCTACCAACTTATGCCAAGCTGCTGCTACCAACTTATGCCCAAGCTGCTGCTAGCCAAACTACCCAACCCTGTCCACAGTGATAGTGACACTCTCAGGAGTCAATGGCATACAGGAAAATCTGAAGACAAAATACTCTTAGCTTCAGGAAAAAACAATCAACAGGGCATGTGTGTCATTAAAAGTAAAAGGGAATGCAGTGGAGTGTCAACCACTAAATATATGTTTGAGACTTAAGATTCATGGTTTGAAACTGGCTCCCTTAGTTGAAGAAACTTGAGAAAGTTATCTGACTTCTTTGAGCCTCAGTACACTCATCTGTACAGTGATGGCAGCAATAATGTCTACCATACAGAGACATTTTGCAATAGCTCAGCTGGTAAAGAATCTGCCTGCAATGCAGGAGACCCTGGTTCAATTCCTGGGTTGGTAAGATCCCCTGGAATCTTGAGCATGACAACCCACTCCAGTATTCTTGCCTGGAGAATCCCATGGACAGAGGAGCCTGGTGGGCTATAGTCCATGGGGTTGCAAAGAGTCGGACATGTCTGAGCGGCTACACACAGGCACACATGCAAGGAAAGCTCCCAGCACACAATACCTGGCACATAGTAGCACTCAGAAAAATGTTACCTATTGTTTTATCAACTTTATCATCTTATTAGTAAAGTTTCTGGTGCTAAAATTCCCAGATTAACAGCTAAAGAGAGCCATAAGACAGGCTCTTGACCATCATCTTTCCTGGAGCTGAGACACACATATGATGTCCTTTTGCTGCAGGAATGTCTGTTTTCACACACTTTCAGAACAATGTTCCTCATCCTTTTGTCAATCCCAAATTAGTCCAAGAACCAGGGGTAGAACCACCAGTTGAAAAATATGGGGAGAAAGGTTTTCAACTCAGTAAGGCAGTAGAACTTTCTCACAGGACTATCTGAATATGAGACAGATTGCTTCTAGGGGAGTGAACCACCCATTACAGGTAAAGTTCAGCTGCATACATATTTGCTGGAAATACTCTGAAATAATTCAGGCATCACACACAGGAATTGAACTGGAAGACCTTTGAGAACTTGACTAACCCCAGGGTTCAGTGCCATCTCTTTTTTAATTCTTAGCTCATTACAGAAAAATAATATGATAACATTGAAAAGCATCTCAAACAATCATTTCAGCTGAGGACATGCTTTGGGAACAGCATTTTACAAAGCAAAAGATCCCAATACTGTTATCTTTGGCTAATAGAAAAGAATTCCTAGTATACACACTGACACCTATAAAAATCACACTTGAGGATTGAAAGAAAATTCTACTTAGTAAATTCTTATTTTAGAAAGCATTCACTCAATTGCTTAGCTATGTGACCTTGAGTTGAATAAAGTTCAGGAGTCAAATGTGGTTTAAAATATGTCTGCCTTCTATCTTTTGCACACGTTCTGGCTTTGGAATGTGTCTTTTATCTTCTGGGAAAGATAAAATCGTTCATCCTAATCAGAGCACTTATTAGATGCTGTAGTTTAATAAAGAACTTGTCTGATCTTTGTCCAGGTTTTTGGCAGGAAGATTCTAAAAACCTTGAAATTTCTTGAGTGACAGGAGTGTCTTTGTTATGCTAATAAGGTGGCTAATGGTGGAGCTCAAATAGCTTCAGAATGGTGCTGGTCACCAGAAGGACCAACCAGGTGATTAAAGGGCAGTGACCTCTGGCCAGACCAACCACTAGAAAGAAGAGAAGGCACTGGGTTCAAGCACAAGGTCAAGGATTTAATCAAACATGCCGAAGTAATAAAACCACAATAAAGCCCTGGCCACCAAAGCTCGGCAGAGCTTCCTAGTTGGTAAACATGTTGATATGCCAGGACGGTGACACAGCCTGACTCCGCAGGAAGAGGGCATGGAAGTTCTGCATTCAAGACCCTCCCAGACCTCCCTACATGTATTCTTTTTAGTAAAATTATAATTGTAAGTATAATGTTTTCCTGAGTTTTGGGAGTCATTCTAGTGAATTATCAAACCTGAGAGGGTCATGGGAGCTCCCAAATTTATAGCCAATTAATCAGAAGTGCAGCCTGGGAACACCCAAGCTGTAGCTGGTATCCAAAGTAAGCATTGTCTTCTGAAAGATATATTCCACGTGTTTAAGCTCCTTTAAAAACACAGGGTAGACCTAAAAATGTATCCACAGTTTATCAGTGGGTCATCCCAGGACAGTGAAAAGTATAATATTCACTTGGGGAAAGGAGAGGAATTGAGAGCTTATTTCTCTTTCAGAGATGTTACGAGGCAGATATAGCCCAGTTGTTTTCTTAATACAAACAACAAGAGAATGTACTGATATTAACACAGGAAAAATTGCTTGACTGTCAAGGAGATAAAAAAAGAATGGAATCAATAGAAACTGTGCCAAGAACACAATAGCAAGTCTGCCTTTCTCTTGGTTATCAACTTTTTAGTGAAACTGAAAGTCACTCGGTCATGTCCGGTTCTTTGTGACCCCAAGGACTGTAGCCGGCCAGGCTCCTCTGCTCTATCAGTGGAATTCTGTCTTCTCCAGGGGATCTTCCTGACCCAGGGATGGAACTGGGGTCTCCTGCATTGCAGGCAGATTCTTTACCAGCTGAGCTACCAGGAAAGCCCATCAACTTTTGAGGAGTTTGGTAAAGTTCTAACATCAAGTTATCCAGTTTTTGCAGAAACATCATGTCAAAGAACTCTAAGTTGGCTTTTTACTTCTCTGAATTTAAATTAAAGTAATCTCTACCCTCTTAAATAATGCTGCATATCTGAGGTTTCATAAAATTTGAATCTAGGCATTAATCTGTTCAAAGTCACATAATAAAGCAACTGACTTAGTAGGTGCCTCTCCAGTTCTGTGATTCTTTAGTTTATGTTTAATTTTTAACCTTTTTTATAGTGATATATTTCACATATACAGAAAACTGCACTATTCAGGTTTTCTAATTCTTTTGTGTTTGTGTTCATTTTAGTGAGTTGCATTTTTCTAGAAATTTATTTATTCTTATGTTGTATTATTGGCATTAAGTTGTTCATTAGATCCATATATTAACTTTTTTGTATCTATGGGATTTAATGCTCTCTTTCTTTCACATCTGGCATTGGTTACTTGTGCATTCTCTCATTTTTTTTAATCAGCCTCCATAGGGGTATCAAGTATTATTAATCTTAATAACTTAATCTCATTTAATTAACCCTTTTATTTCCTTTCTTCTACTTCCTTTGAGTTTGACTTTTTTTCCACTTCATGCATTTAGATACTTAGTTCATTGATATCAGTCTTTCTTCTTTTTTATAAGCATTTAAAGTTAAAGTAATCCCTCTAGGCACAGCTTTAACTATATACCATGAGCAAGTTTTGAATGCAGAATTTTAATTTTCAGTCAGTTCAAAACATTTTTCTCCAAATGTTACAGCATATTTTTTTCTCAATGCTTTTGGGCACCAACAATTTCTGATAATTAAATCAATACTTTAGTGAGAAACTTAACCACGGAGTAAGTACTGCAGGCCCTTGGCAAAACTGTGAAGTAAGATAGATATATCTGTAGACCTTTCAGACCTTTCACCTTTTCTGTTTTTGTTTTTGTTTTTTTTTTTCATTTTTGTCTTTTTTTGTGATGAGAACTATTAGGATTTACTCTCTGAACGATTTTCCTATATGTCCTACAGCACTGGTAACTATAGTTATCATCTTGTACATTATATCCCTAGAACTTATTTATCTTGTAACTGTAAGTTTTTACCTTTGATCTCCTTCTTCCAATTACCCCTCCCCCCACTTCTTGCCTATGATAACCACAAATCTCTTTTTTTAATGAGCAAAACATTTCTAATTTCAACTGAGATATCTCCTTTAACCCACAGTCAATAAACCCATGGGTAAAATAGAAGTGTATATCTTAATTTTTACATATATAAGTTACATTTTTGTAACTGATTTCCAGTTTAAGTACATTAATTCTGAAAACATACTCTGAATTACTTAAATCCTTTAAACTTTATTGAGACTTGCTTGAAGACCTATTAATGCAAGAGATTTATTGTAAATAGTGAATGAGTACAAATGTTTCCTGTGTGGTTTAAAACTATAAGTATCCTGTAATTATAGAGTACCATACTTTGATTTTCATTTAAAAAGAATTAATCAAATATCTTATATTCTTATGATAATTTGCCTGTTTTTCCAAGCACTCACAGAAGGAAAAATGTTAAAAATTACCCACTATGATTTTAGATTTCTTGTTCTAGCTCTGTAATTTTTCCCTTATACATTTTGAGGCTGTGTTTTTGATTGCATATAAATTTAGAACTGTGATTTTTTTTTTAGTGATCCAAAAATCTTATCATTTTGAGTTATATCTTTAGTTGGGTTTTTTACTATCTAATTGTATACTTTTTTGACTGGGCTAACCTAGAGTTCATAGTAAATATACACTTGAAGTGAAGTGAAGTGAAAATCACTCAGCCGTATCCGACTCTTTGCGATCCCATGGACTGTAACCTGCCAGGCTCCTCCGTATGGAATTTTCCAGGTCAGAATACTGGAGTGGGTAGCTGTTCCCTTCTCCAAGGGATCTGCCCAACCCAGGGATCGAACCCATGTCTCATGTGTTGCAGGCAAATTTTATACCAGCTGAGTCACCAGGGAAGCCCAAGAATACTGGAGTAAGTAGCCTATCCCTTCTCCAGGTCTTCTTCCCAACCCAAGAATCAAATCAGGGTCTCCTGCATTGCAGGCGGATTCTTAACCAACTGAGCTACCAGGGTTTAATGCTTATTATTCTTGGATTTCATATTTGTGAATTTGCCTATTCACTAAAATTCATTTGTAACCACAATACTTGTGGCACCTTCACAGCTATTCACAGACATGCACAGAATGATGAAAATTTTGATTCATCCAATATGTATATTCCTGACTCCATTATAATAAGGTGATGCTCTCCCTTCTTATTTCAGTTTCATGGTGTAACCAAATGTCCTTTTCATGGTCTATTTAATGACACATTTTTCACATTTTGTACTTTTTTGGTGAATTCAATGTCTGAAATGGTCCCCAATTATAGTCTTGAAATGCTATCTACTGTTTCTAAGTTAAAAGGGCTGTGGTGTGCTTTACAGGAAGAATATATATGTGTGTGTATTCAGAAATGAATTATAATGCTGTCAGTTGTGAGTTCAATATCACTGAATCAACCATATAGATTAAATAGCATATCTTTAAATAAGAAACACACATCAAAACAAAGTTATCTATTTTCAGTTGATGTAAGTTTTGGCCAGAATCTTGCAGAAACCTAATCCTGTATTTACCCTAAGAACAATGATTCAGTATTTGGTAATTCAGTATTCATGGAGAGTTTATCCAACACAACTACTATGAATAACAATAACCTACTGTGTTTAACTTTTCACAGGCTACTTGGAATTACTATTTATCACTTCAGTTGGAATCCAGAAACTTTGCCATCATATAGGTACTTTACCTTCCCTCCTTTATCCTATAATTTTCATGAGCAGCATCTCTACATACACTGAAAATCCTACTAGACAATGTTACTGTTTTTCTTTTCTGTCATGCACATCTCATATCAAAAATTTACAGGGGAAATCCAGTTTATTACATTTGTCCACATATTTACCATGTCTGTTGCTCTTCCTTCTATCTTGAATTTCGAATTACTTTGGTATCATTTCTCTTCCACCTGTGAAATTTATTTTAGCACTTACTTTAGTGCAAGTATCTTGGCAATTAATTATTTTAATTTTCCTCCAACTGAGAATGTCCCTTTTTCATCTTTATTCCAAAAAATTATTAATATCATTTTTGCTAGACCTAGAACTCTGGGCCTTTGAGCACCTTAAAAATGTTATTCCATTGCCTTCTGGCCTCCACGGCTTCTGAACAGAAATATGTAGTCATTCACTTTATTGCTCCTTTACAAGTGATGTCCATTTTTCTGATTGGTTCACTATTTTTTCTTCACCTTGGTTTTTAGCACTCTGATTTCGATGTGTCTATGTCTGTATTTCCCTGAGTTTATCAGGTTTGACATTTGTGGAGGTTCTTGAGTTTGTAACTTTACATCTTATATCAAATTTAGGAAGCTGTCCATCATTATTTCTTCAGACACATTTTTTCTCACACTATTCTCTCTTTCAGAAACTCCAGTGACACAGTGTTAGACCTTTTGATATGTCTTACAAGGTAATTTTATTTCACAATCTTCCCCCCTCCATTTCTCAGTTTGGATGTTTTCTATTCACCTGTCTTCAAGCATACTGGCCATTTCCTCTAGTCATCTCTACCTGGTATTGAAGATGCTAAGTAAATATTTTATTTCAGTTATCATGCTTTTCATTCTAAAACTTCCACTTTGGTTCTTTTCTTAGTATCTATTTCTTTGTTGAAACTTTTCATTTGTTTCAAGGAGTATTCACCCTTACTTCTTGAAGAAAGGTTTCTCTAATAATTTCAGCATCTGGATCATCTTGAAGAAAATGCTTGCTAATTTTCTTCCTCCTTGTATGTTGTTTTAATTTTTCTGCTACTTTGTATGTTAACTAATTTTAGATTGTATCTTGAACATTTTGAATGTTATATCAAGAGACTCTCCCTCCTGTTTAAATCATAGAGAGTATTTATTCATTTGTTTGCTTATTTGTTAGCTTATTATTCCTTGACAGACAGTAGACCCAATTAGGACCAGTTCACAAATTTTGACCTATCATCTTTTTCATCATAGTAAAAAATGTTTATCAGTTTTCACAGTCAATAGCCAAATAAAAAAATAAAAGATAGTTACAATTGCAAGCCAAATGGAAAAATGATTAACCTAACAATATAAAATAATTACATACAATTTGGGGGGTTAAGTAGAGACAGACAGTTCACTAAGTTGTGTCCGATTCTTGCAACCCCATGGACTGTAACCTGCCAAGCTCTTCTGTCCATGGGATCTCCCAGGCAAGAATACTGGAGTGGGTTGCCATTTCCTTCTCCAGGGGATCTTCCCGACCCAGGGATCGAACCCAGGTCTCCAGCATTGCAGGCAGATTCTTTACTGACTGGGGTAGGGGGTGAGGGGGTATAAGAACAAGAAAGCAAATAGAACAGGGTGGACGAAGAGTGGAATGATTCAGATTAATGGGGGTCTAACTGGATCCATTCTGCCATGGCTCCCTGGCCCTCACAGGCTCTCAACAGTCACATGAGATTTTAGGAATGCACCACACAGAATTGATTAGTGAAAGGGTATACCACATAGAACTGATTTGTTAAATATCACCCCTCCCTTACCCTCTGCCTCCAACATACTCCCTAGAGTACTACAGGCAGGGAAGACCTAAACTATTGGGAGGAATCCCTAACACTTTTCCAGAGTAGAATTTGGCTAAGTCCAAAAAGGGTCCCTCTTGTAAGGGTTTTGGGAAACTAGACACTGCAATTTTATTAGTATCGGTAATGTTTGTTTGGAGCAAATTCAGCTCCAGGAGCTGCACAGTTGAATGCAGGAGGAGTTCCACCAATTTCCCCAATTCCTTACATTGTAGCAGCTTGCCCAAAGCCTTCAGTTGTTGGTGGGGTCAATCCCAAGGTTCCATCTGGCATCATAGTGACTGGTCCTGGAGGAGCTGGGGTACCAGCTGGCACAAGAGCAGGGGGCATGGTGCCTCTGTTGTTTATGCCCACAGCACCTCCCATAGCCATCTGACCTATCTGTATCTCTTGCTCTCTCGCGTCAGGGAAGGTTCCCTTGATCCTTCCTGCTGTCGTCGCATCATTTCTTCTTGTTGCCGCCGCATCTTTCCTCACGGCGCCTACGCTCCTCCTCCTGCCTGAGCTCCTTCTCCTGCCTGCGCTCCTCCTCCTGCCTGAGCTCCTCCTCCTGCCTGTGCTTCTCCTCCTGCCTGCGCTCCAGCTGCTTTCGTTTTTGCACTTCTTGATTGTGCAGCTCTTCCATCCTCCGAAGTTCTTCTTGACGCCTCATCAAATCCTGCCTCATTAGAATGACCTGGTGCTTATGGCGAGCAGCAGCCTCCATCTCCAGCTTCTCACGAGCTTCCTTGATGTTTCGGTCCACTTGGTCCTGCTGCTGCTTTTCCATCTCAATAAGTGCCTTCCAGCGCATGGCATACTCATACTCAAAGGAGCCAGACTGTGCAAATCTGAGTGGCTGTTCTCGCTCTTTGTGAAATTGCTGATTCTTTATAACCAGCTTCTCTGGGAGTCCCTCTTCATCATCTAACTGGTCCATGGGCTCCACAGTCACAGGTCGAGGAAATGTGGTTAGCAGGAAGGAGCCTTCACTGTATCTGTCCAGAGCTTTCCGAGCAGCTGGCTTCCCTGAGAATTCAACAATGCCTTTTCCTGAGGGCCTGCCTCGATCATCCACAATGATCAGAATAGGTGAGGTTGTAAATGAAAGTGCATATATACACATGTTTTCATCTACCCAGCCAGTCAATGTCTTTTGGTTGGTGCATTTAATCCATTTATATTTAAAGTAATTATCAATATGTATGATCCTATTACCATTTTCTTATTTGTTTTGGGTTCATTTTTGTCGGTCTTTTCCTTCTTTTGTGTTTCCTGTCTAGAGAAGTTTCTTTAGCGTTTGTTATAATGTTGGTTTGGTGGTGCTGAATTCTCTTAACTTTTGCTTGTCTGGAAAGCTTTTGATTTCTTCATTAAATCTAAATGAGAGTCTAGCTGGGTAGTGTATTCTTGCTTGTAGGTTCTTTTGTTTAATCACTTTAAATATACCATGCCATTCCCTTCTGGCTTGTAAAGTTTCTGTTCAGAAATCCGCTGGCAACCTTTTGGGAGTTCCCTTGTATGTTATTTGTCATCTTTCCCTTGCTACTTTTAATATTTTATCTTTGCCTTTAATTTTGTCAGTTTGATTACTATGTGTCTCAGTGTGTTCCTCCTTGGGTTTTTCCTGCCAGGGATTCTCTGCGCTTCCTGGACTTGGTTGACTATTTCCCATCCCACGTTAGGGAAATTTTCAACAATTATCTCTTCAAATATTTTCTTGGGTCCTTCCTCTCTCTTTCTTCTGGGACCCTCTAATATGAATGTTGGTGTGATTGACGTTGTCCCAGTGGTCTCTCAGGCTGTCTTCTTCTTCTTTTTTTTTTCATTCTTTTTCCCTATTACCAATCTGGGAAGCCTTCACGACAGTAGGGGTACGTCTTTGGTATACTTGTTCTCCAGCTTGTGTGTCCCCACTTGGTGGATACGGGACTTGATTTTAGCGTGATTGCACCCCTCCTACCACCTCATTGCAGCTTCTGCTTTGTCTTTGAGTGTGGGGTACCTTTTTTTGGTCAGCCCCAGCGTCTTCCTGTTGATGGCTGTTCAACAGCTAGTTGTGACTTCAGTGCTCTTGCAGCAGGATATGAGCACACATCCTTCTACTCTGCCATCTTGAAACAATCTCTCTTGACCTACTTTTTGTGGTCTGTGGTTTCAATATCTGTTCTGTTTACAAACTTTTTGCAGTGTTATTCAGATATATTCTATGTGAGTGTCACCCAGGGGCCAGTTGGGGACCTGGGTGGTCAACTACCCTCAAAGTTCAGTTCTCAAAGTAGTCGGTTTGCTATTGGAATTAGATCCACACGTGTGCAGCCTAGAGACTGAGCCCATATGTTCAGTCACAGCAATTTCACGGGATCCCTTCCTCAATCTTCCTCCTTTCCACTGTTTTCACACTCTCTGCCAGGACTCCCTTTCCTGCCCTTTGGCTGGAAACCCAGGGCTTTCGTCTCTCTGTGAGATGTGCTGTGCACTTCTCACAATAGGGTCCACCTCAAGGGCCAAATAGCTTGAGAACAAAGAGAGAAAAAGCAGTGGGGAATACCCCCGCTTTTCAGACAACAGTTATGTTTAGAAAGAAGGATTCATCTTCCTCAGAATTTTAGATGTCTGCCTGGTCACTGCTGCTACCATCACCCCCTGACAGATTTCACTTTCAAAACTAAGGAGAGAAGGAAAAAAATATAGGAAATTTTCCCCATTCTCTGACTAATAGGGGCTCCTCTTCCTAATCCTCTGTCAAGAAAAGAAGGGTTTCTCTTGGAGCTCTTTTTTTCTTTCTGTTCAGTGAGCAGTTCCAGAATTCTAGTGCCTTTGAACTAACACAGAATATGATAGAATGGCAGGAAAATCACCAATATATCAACCATACATCAAGTTCAAGTTTTTTCCCCAATCAGCTTGATACCATTTACTTTTCAGAGTTTTCAGAGAGCTGCTCCATCTATTCTGTTCAGGGCTTTTAATTATATTCAGTGGGAGAAGCAGGATGGAATGTGTTTACTTCCTCTTAATTGAAACTTGAAATGTTTTTGTATATTTCTAAATCCTATATAGATTATGTCAGACTGTTTCATTCACTTAGCTTACTATTCCATTTAATTTATACTATCATGCAGGTCTTATTTATACATGTTATTACCTGCTGTACTTACTAACCTACAACTGATCAATATTTAGTTTCTAAATTTTTACTGCTATAAAAATGTTGTAGTGAATACCCTTATACATGTTTCCTCATGTCTGTGTGTGAGAGGTTTTTTTAGAATATATGCTTAGAAGTGTCATTATAGAGAAAAAAAATTATATCTTATACATTAGGAAATACTCTCTAAAGTAGTTCTGTCAGTTAACACTCCTTCATTCCTTCCTCACATCCTTGTAAGTAAATAGTGTTATTAGATTTGTAAAATATTTTCCATTCTGATGGATGTGAAATGATGTCTTATGATTGTTTTATTTTTCATTTCTCTTGTAAATTATTTTCTGACTGCAAAAGCACATATGTACTATAAAAGTAACATATGCTAATATAAAAAAATAGGAGAGACATAGAAGAAGACACTTTATATAATATATCAGACTATTATAACTGATTATTTCACAGTGCTCAAAAGACACTTAGCCTTACTGCAATATTTCAATTTTTTACATAAAAATATATTCATGTGTTTCTTATAATTAAGAATTAAATTTTAAAAAGTATGGTTCTTATTGGAATATTTATTTCCATATTATATGTTAGTATGTTTTATGTTTATGTTATATGTTATTACATAGATATGAGTAGACTACATTTGAAATTTAAAATCTTGATTGTTTCTTACTAATCATGTCATAGTGATTTTTTCATTAAAAAAATCCCTCTGTAAACATCTCTAATGGTTGCACAAAGGCCCATTCATATAAGTATGTTTATAATTTACTAAATCATTCACCCCTTATGGGAGTTCAGTTCAGTTCATTTCAGTTCAGTCACTCAGTCGTGTCCGACTCTTTGTGACCCCATGAATTGCAGCACACCAGGCCTCCCTGTCCATCACCAACTCCCAGAGTTCACTCAAACTCACGTCCATCGAGTCAGTGATGCCATCCAGCCATCTCATCCTCTGTCGTCCCCTTCTCCTCCTGCCCCCAATCCCTCCCAGCATCAGAGTCTTTTCCAATGAGTCAACTCTTTGCATGAGGTGGCCAAAGTACTGGACTTTCAGCTTTAGCATCATTCCTTCCAAAGAAATCCCAGGGCTGATCTCCTTCAGAATGGACTGGTTGGATCTCCTTGCAGTCCAAGGGACTCTCAAGAGTCTTCTCCAACACCACAGTTCAAAAGCATCAATTCTTCAGCGCTCAGCCTTCTTTACAGTCCAACTCTTACATCCATACATGACCACAGGAAAAACCATAGCCTTGACTAGACGAACCTTTGTTGGCAAAGTAATGTCTCTGCTTTTGAATATGCTATCTAGGTTGGTCATAACTTTCCTTCCAAGGAGTAAGCGTCTTTTAATTTCATGGCTGCAATCACCATCTGCAGTGATTTTGGAGCCCCCAAAAATAAAGTCTGACGCTGTTTCCACAGTTTCCCCATCCACTTCCCATGAACTGACGGGACCAGATGCCATGAACTTAGTATTCTGAATGTTGAGCTTTAAGCCAACTTTTTCACTCTCCTCTTTCACTTTCATCGAGTTAGTTTCAGTTTTTCCTTTGAAGGAAAAATAACATGTCAAGGGACATATTTGTCAACTAGCAATACACCAAAGCATTTTACAAATATAGGGAAATTTTGTGTTGTAACTTCTTTTTTTAATATTTTTTTCTAATTTCTTGTTTATGTTTTTCAGAGAGAAATTTCATAAAACAGCCCTTTAATTTGTCTAAAATATAGTTTCATTATAGAGAAAGAGTGTGTGTGTGTGTGTGTGTGTACGAGAAAGACAGAGACAGAGGCCACGAGGAGGACAACCTTCTCTACCCCAGCCATTTGTAGGCAAGACAACACAAGTCATTGACTGCAATACCTGCATTTAGTCCACTCACTCCATCCTGCAAGAATGTGGAGGAAACTGAAGCTCCAATCTTGCCCAGAAAAATTAATCCATGTCTAAAAAACACAGCATACGCAGCCCATTTTACAATGAGACATTTTAGATCCTTGAGAAATGCTGTTAGTAAAATACTGAACTCGAAATATCATTTTATATTGTATATGTAAAAAAAAAAAAAAAAAGCACTAGCTTTTTGCTCCCAGGAAGTACATTTTTTGAAACTTTCAAGTCATATGAAAATCTAACACACAACATGTAGTCACAGAAAACAATTCATAATTCTAAAAGCTAGTGTTAAAATTGAACATAGACCCACTTTGCAAAGATAAAAATAATTTGTAAGTTCACTAATGAGAATCCCATTTACAATATTACTTCCAGTTTTTCTATATACATATCTTAAAGTTATTGAGATAATAGTATGTAGATAATTTTTATCTTGCCTTTTTACTTAACTTTTAATGTGAGTATTTTACCTGCTATTCATCACTCCCCATAGCATTATTTTTAATAGCTGCATGATATACTATAATTTACTACTTGCCTTTAGTTAGCTGGAGAGTTCCTATGAGGCAGGCACTCATTATTATCCCCACTTTACAGATAAGATTGTTGCCCAAGGCCTGGTATTCCATTTCAGAGATGAAAACAATGATCTTTATTGCTGACTGGAATTTCCATAGAAAATGAGAGTCCCAATAATCAGTGTTTTTAAACCTCAGTTACTTTGTTTTAGCTGAGCTGATGTCCATTTCCATGAAGTAGAAATGATAACAGCAGTGGAGTGAGAATTGGCTTTGGTGAGCATCAGAAACAATTGCTGCCTAAAATCAAAATTGTCCCTTCCTAAACCGCACCTGCCCAGCTCAAGGCAAAAGATACGCAGCTGGAGCTTGTAGGTTATTGACTTTGGGAAGAAAAACAAAGGCCCTGCCAGATCTGACATCCAACCCCTCAGCTAAGCTTTGCCAGTCTAAATAATTCAGGCAAAATTAGATTTTTATTTTTACCCAAACTTTGCAAAAGAGCTACCTTGTAGTCTTCAATATTTTCAAGATAATTGCCAAACAGTCTACTTCATTTATTTGGAAAAGGCTTAATTTTATCAAAATGTGATTATTGTTAAGTGACCATTTGCTCTACGCACAGAAAGAGAGAGTAAGAAAGCTGTAACTTGGTCTCACTCCTTAAGAAATTATCACACATAACTTTAGGCACTAATATTTTAACATTTTACTCTGGAAAATGTAAAGCATCTACTAAACTATACAGAATAATGTGTGGGTCAGCAAATTGTGTTCCATAGGCCAAATTTGGCCTGCCACACGTTTTTGCCAAGTTTTATTGAAACACAGCAATGTTCATTCATGTACATATTGTCTATGGCTCCCTTCGCACTGCAAAAGAAGAGTTGGGTGGTTGCAACAGAGACGATATGGCCTGAAAACCTAAATTACCGGCTGTCTGGCCCTTTAAAAATTGTCCTGACCTTTGATCTAGTGAACCCCCATAGACCCATCACTAAACTTCAGCAGTTACCAGTTCATGAGAGGTATTCGCTAACAGGTGAGCTTTATTGTGTCAAGTTTCCATTTGTGCTTCTTACAAGGTATTCAATAATTTATACCACATAAATATCACCAGCTAAAAACAGTTGCAACCAGAGGCATAACCACTACATCAAGCAAATGTTTAGATAGCAGCCCGGGATTGCTATCATTTCTTCTTCCCTGTTTGACTGTGTCACTCTGGACTTGGTATGGAGGGAAAGTGAGGGCAACAGAGGTCAAAGCTGAGAAGGCACACGGGGTGCTTCAGAAAGGCATGCAAGCGGTGCAGAAGTGAAGTAAGAATAGAATCCAATGAGGAAATCTCCAGTACCCTCTCTCCCTCACCTCAAGCCCAGAAGCCTGCCCAGCACACACTGCCGGACCTGATTTCAAGAATTTCTTGAAATTCCAAGTATGGAAACTTGGTTTAGACTATGGTGTGTGGAGAAAGAACACAGAGCCTGTAGCCAAGTGCTGGGCTCTGCCACTAGCTTATTGCAGTGTCGGAGTGTCTTACACCAGTCTCGGGCAGATACGTCCATGGTAGACGCAGTTTGCTCAGAAATCAAAGAGCATCATCCCTGCCTTTCACCACCCCAGCTCTCAAAATTCTAAAGATCAGATTGGGGGCACATACATAAATGTACTTTGCAGAGCACCATAGTTCACCTACACGGTGGATATAAGGAATAACTTGTAGAAACCATCCAAATGACACTCAAGAACTGAGTGAAATGAACAGAAGAGACAACAGAGGGGGACGTCCTTCCTTTGTTTTCCCCTTATCTTTTCACTTTTTTCGATGTGCTTTCAGATGTATGCATTTATTGTCTCTTCAGAACCTGCCTTTAAGGTATATAGGCAATTTATCTAAACACACATCTCCTAGGTGAGAAATATGAGGCATTGGGAAGTAGACACATTCCTCGGGGCCACACAGAGATGGCAGTGCTCACAGCGCACGTGCTCGGAGCTAACCAGCGGGACTCAGGTTTCCAGTTCTAACAATTTCCATCTCTGTCTCCTTGAACAAATTTCTTAACCCCTTTTTACCTCTTATTCCTCCTTTGTAAAACAGGAGTAATACTTAATGAGTACTTCAGATTTCTTTTTCCCCTAATGTGTATCCTGGGAAGAAAAAAGCTCAACACAATTTTTGCTTACTTGTTTGGAGCTTTTTCTAGGAGAGGTATGCAAGAGTGGGAGAAAAGCAGAGTTCTGTCCTCACTCTGGGTGAGTGAGTCAGCAAAGAATCTCACTGTGAATGGCAGAAAAGAATAAATATTCGGCATTTAAGAGATGCTCTGGTTCTACTCTCAGACACAAATTCCAAAACAGCAGCTCTAAAAGATAACACTACTTAGGCTATTAGCTTTGACTTTTGGAAACTTAATCTTCAACCCAAACTTAAGCTAGGTGACTTTTAGATTGCCCAAGTAAGGTGATATCTCCACCTAAAAGTTACTAAGGTGTTAGGAATTCAAAGATATCCATGCCCACAGGCCGCTGATCACTGCACCTCCCCAGCCATGCTACCCTCCTTTTGGGAAGCAGAAATTCTACAGGTTCTACCATGACGACACCCAATGCCAGCAGAGGCAGGCAGACACGCCACAGCTGTGACACAAAATGAGCAGGGCTGCAGCCTGGCGCATAAATGGCTAAGCACACAAACCATCAATATCATTCCCATCAACCTTTACGGAGTCACGCCTCTGCATTCTGTTTGCTGTGGTGAGATTTTCTCCTCTTCAGCCTATTATCCTAGCGTTCATCTGTCCTGTCAACACATCATAAATTGTTTATAATGCATCGCTCCAGCACAGCACTGAAGTAATGAGAATAAATAGATCCTGATAGACATATTGCAACCCACCAAGATTGAACCGTTAAACAGCTCATGAATATTTAGGATGTGTTGACGTGTTTCTCACCTCATAAGGTGTCTGGGAAATTTTGCCACATATGAGCATCTGATGTTTGGGGAACCATGGTAAATGAATGAATAGACTGAGGTGGAAATAGATGTGTTGTAAGCTCTGTCACTAACTGGAAAAACTGGCTGTGAGGTTTTTTAAGCAAGTCCCTTACCATCTGTAAGAACTTGTAAGTTCTCTCTGAGGTCTGAAATTCTGATTCTAGGGGAAAGAGGGCCCTCTCGTATGTCACTTCAGTCCTCCCAGCCTCATCTGACTCAGGGCTGCTTGTTCCAGCCTTGGCCAGCACTGCAGTGACCAGCTCAGATTAACTCAGCATTAGCCTCACACGAATACAACCTGAGAGTGCCTGCTTTGGGGCAGGACCTCTATCCTCTTGCCCTGGGACTTCTCCCATTTGACACTGAAGTATGAATGTCCATGCTGCACAGTCTGAAAGGATGAGGTTGTTTAAGCCCTGTAGGTCAAGTGTTTGACCAATGGGAGATGGAATCTGGCAGAAACTCTTCTCCCTTCTTGAACCAAATGGACTCTTCTAAGAAGCATGTTTTTATTTGGCCTTGCAGAAGATGACCCCACTCTCTAGAGGGGTTGGTTACACTTACTGAGTGGCGGCCAGCTAACCAAGGCACCCCGACATTGGCCTTCCCCCCATGGCTCACTTTCCTGTCACTCCTGCTCCCTAGAATTTTATTCCCTAATAAAGAAATAGCACATGAGCTTTGCCTCAGGCCTTGCTTTTTTGGGGAAACTAAGCTAAGACATTGGGAATATTTTTAGGCAATGTGCAATTTATAGCCCAGTAGAAACACCCAAGTTCTACACTTGATTTGTGACTGTATTTAGAAAGCAGAGTATCTATCTCTGGCCAATTATTTTTGCCTATCTTCCTTTGTATCCACCTACCTAGAGAAAGAAATAAAATTTTCTTCAGAAATTATCTTTAAGTGAGGCAAGAAAACAATAAGACATAAACCTTCCCATCACTGAAACTTCTGAGTGGGAGAAAGCAGCCAACATTCTTTTTATTCATGACTGCCTTGCTTAACTTGAACCCGACAAGACAACTCCTACAACTGGCTCCCTGAGACTTTACTTGCCTTTACCATCACAGTTCCCTGCCCCAGTATCTAGAGTTTTGATATTGGATTTGTCCTGAAAATAATTCTTCCTAAAATCTTTATGCATTTCTATGTGGCCTCACTAGGGTCCTGGTCACAAAAAATAAATAAATAAATAAAATACAAGTTCCAAGAACAGAAAACTGAATTCTAAGATTCTATACAAAATGATCCATGTCTATATATATATCAGGTTATTCTCTTGAGCCCTGAGGACAGTCTCCAAGTTTGCAGTCACATGTGGGTACTTTCGTGTTATTGTCAACTGACCTGCTTTCTGCCTTCTCCTGTCTTCTGTCTTCTTCTGTTATAAACCTTCATTATAAAACTTTCTGTCTTCTTCTGTTATAACTCCCATCTTCTTCTGTTATAAACCTTCATTTCCTGCACAGGTGTGGGTATAGGACCTTAACCTCCCCCTTAGGTTAATACCTTAATTTACCCCTTTTAGTAACTTACCTCTTAGTACCTTAACCTACCCCTCAAGCCAGGAATTTCTCCGGGGATCTGGTCCAATACAGGTTGAGTAGACGCTTTGGCTGTTTTGTTTTTGGTTTTTTCCTTAACAGAACTTACAAGGAAGATTCCTTTGCCCTGGATAGAAGCTTCAGAGATGTGATCCCAGAGTTTCTAGTAGTGTTGAATGCTGCTAAATAAAGAAACGTTTTCTGGCATAGAAAAGAATGAAGCCAAGATAGAATAAACAAAGAGATGCATAGAGGGAGACAAAGTCTTAGAGTCAAGTCCCCAGGTCCAGTTTCTGAGTTTCAGATACTCCTGCAGCTCATTTTTATTCTCTGAGATGCCCCAGTATCTTGTTGCTAAATCCCCTTCTTTGCTTAAACTGTCTGCAACGGGGTTTCTGTCACTTGCAAGCAAAAGAATCTCAGCCAACATTGATGTATATAAAAACCAAAGCCCTTACTCTATTTTAATATGCCTGGCTATTCTCTTTGCCTTTGTACAAAGGAATGAACTTGGCATGGACCTTCCAGCTACCTGTGCACTAGTTTAAACTGGATTTATGAATTATTTTTAGACCTTGATCCATTACTCCTTTTTTTTCCATGCCACAGAGAGGTTTTATGTGGATACCTGCACAAACCAGAATAAGAAGCCATAGATTTAGATGACAGAGAAAAGTTAACCAAGCCAGTTTTGTTCTGCCATGCTAATGTTACATTTCATTCATGCACGTGTACAGCAGATGGAAGAAAAACCCAGAGTGTTTAAATTTTATTTTGTCTAATTCAGACACATTGTAAAGTAGGTAGAAAATCCAGGCTTATTCTTTGGATGGAGGATTTTCACTATGGACTTTCATGATCATTTATTTTCATATCTTTCAGAGGCACAGATAGCTGAGTAATTATGCAGCATGGAATACCTAATTGCATTCAATAATTGCATGGAGAGCTGCAGTGCGGAAAATGAAGAGTTACCAAAATAACACGTTGCTTCTGACAAAACGAGAGGAAAGTATAGGTCTGAAAAATATAGCTCCAGCACAAACAGCTGCCTGCCATGAGGCCCATGCCCTTCCTGCTCATCTGGGCAGCTCTGCCACCCATGTGCATGGATGTGAAACCACCCCAGACACTCTGAGCACTGACTCTTGCAGCTAGCATGTCTTTCTCTGAGATGTATTATTTGAATTCTTCTCATACTTGAAAAAGGCTGCATTTAAAAAATTGATTTTCAAGCATCTGTCACTCTAGCTTCTGAAACGTTTTCTTTGAAGATATAGGCACTTCAGTACAGTGCCTCACAGCTACAAAACCGGATGTCTTAGTTATCCAGCTCTGGCAGGCCTGCCAACATGCATTCAGAATCCCTGAAAGCCAAAGTGTTAGTCACTTAGTCTTGTCCCACTCTTTGCAACCCTGTGGACTGTAGCCCACCAGGCGCTTCTGTACATGGAATTTTCCAGGCAAGAATACTGGAGTGAGTAGCTATTCCCTTCTCCAGGGGATCTTCCAGACACGTGTCTCCTGTGTTCCAGGCAGATTCTTTATGGTCTGAGCCACCAGGGAAGCCCCTGGACCCTAGATGAGTCCATTTACTCCAATAAGCAACAGGAAATCAAAATCTTCTGCATTTGTATTGCATTGTCTTTTCAAAGACCTTCCATTTTAAACTTGACTTCTTCCCTATTAAGTTTATAAGACAGGGATGACTGTCATCATTTGATGGAAAAGAAACCTCAGGACCATGAAAAGGTCCAGAATTAGCTAGGACTTATCCTAACTCTAATTTCCTTGAAGAGATCTCTAGTCTTTCCCATTCTGTTGTTTTCGTCTATTTCTTTGCATTGATCACTGAAGAAGGCTTTCTTATCTCTCCTTGCTATTCTTTGGAACTCTGTATTCAGATGCTTATATCTTTCCTTTTCTCCTCTGCTTTCCGCTTCTCTTCTTTTCACAGCTATTTGTAAGGCTTCCTCAGACAGTCATTTTGCTTTTTTGCATTTCTTTTCCATGGGGATGGTCTTGAACCCTGTCTCCTATACAATGTCACGAACCTCCATCCATAGTTCATCAGGCACTCTGTCTATCAGATCTAGTCCCTTAAATCTATTTCTCACTCCCACTGTATAATCATAAGGGATTTGATTTAGGTCATACCTGAATGGTCTAGTGGTTTTCCCTACTTTCTTCAATTTATCTGAATTTGGCAATAAGGAGTTCGTGATCTGAGCCACAGTCAGCTCCCGGTCTTGTTTTTGCTGACTGTATAGAGCTTCTCCATCTTTGGCTGCAAAGAATATAATCAACCTGATTTCGGTGTTGACCATCTGGTGATGTCCATGTGTAGAGTCTTCTCTTGTGTTGTTGGAAGAGGGTGCTTGCTATGACCAGTGCGTTCTCATGGCAAAACTCTATTAGCCTTTGCCCTGCTTAATTCTGTAGTCCAAGGCCAAATTTGCCTGTTACTCCAGGTGTTTCTTGACTTCCTATTTTTGCATTCCAGTCCCCTAAAATGAAAAGGACATCTTTTTTGGGTGCTAGTTCTAAAAGATCTTATAGGTCTTCATAGAACTGTTCAACTTCAGCTTCTTCAGCATTACTGATTGGGGCATAGGCTTGGATTACCGTGATATTGAATGGTTTGCCTTGGAAATGAACAGAGATCATTCTGTCATTTTTGAGATTGCATCCAAGTACTGCATTTCGGATTCTTTTGTTGACCATGATGGCTACTCCATTTCTTCTAAGAGATTCCTGCCCACAGTAGTAGATATAATGGTCATCTGAGTTAAATTCACCCATTCCAGTCCATTTCAGTTCGCTGATTCCTAGAATGTCAACGTTCACTCTTGCCATCTCCTGTTTGATCACTTCCAATTTGCCTTGATTCATGGACCTGACATTCCAGGTTCCTATGCAATATTGCCCTTTACAGCATTGCTTGCTTCTATCACCAGTCACATCCACAACTGGGTATTGTTTTTGCTTTGGCTTCATCCCTTCATTCTTTCTGGAGTTATTTCTCTACTGATCTCCAGTGGCATATTGACCACCTACTGACCCAGGGAGTTCCTCTTTCAGTATCCTCCTTTTCATACTGTTCATGGGGTTCTCCAAGCCAGGCTTCAGCAATACGTGAACCATGAACTTCCAGATGTTCAAGCTGGTTTTAGAAAAGGCACAGGAACCAGAGATCAAATTGCCAACATCCGCTGGATCATCGAAAAAGCAAGAGAGTTACAGAAACACATCTATTTCTGCTTTATTGACTATGTCAAAGCCTTTGATTGTGTGGATCACAATAAACTGTGGAAAATTCTGAAAGAGATGGGTATACCAGACCACCTGACCTGCCTCTTGAGAAACCTATATCCAGGTCAGGAAGCAACAGCTAGAATGGGACATGGAACAACAGATGGGTTCCAAATAGGAAAAGGAGTATGTCAAGGCTGTATATTGTCACCCTGCTTATTCAACTTCTATGCAGAGTACATTATGAGAAATGCGGGACTGAAAGAAAAACAAGCTGGAATCAAGATTGCCAGAAGAAATATCAATAACCTCAGCTATGCAGATGACACCACCCTTATGGCAGGAAGTCAAGAGGAACTAAAAAGCCTCTTGATGAAAGTGAAAGAGGAGAGTGAAAAAGTTGGCTTAAAGCTCAACATTCAGAAAACGAAGATCATGGCATCTGGTCCCATAACTTTTCATGGGAAATAGATGGGGGAACAGTGGAAACAGTGTCAGACTTTATTTTGGGGGGCTCCAAAATCACTGCAGATGGTGACTGCAGCCATGAAATTAAAAGATGCTTACTCCTTGGAAGGAAAGTTATGACCAACCTAGATAGCATATAGAAAAGCAGAGACATTACTTTGCCAACAAAGGTCTGTCTAGTCAAGGCTATGGTTTTTCCAGTGGTCATGTATGGATGTGAGAGTTGGACTGTGAAGAAAGCTGAGCGCCGAAGAATTGATGCTTTTGAACTGTGGTGTTGGAGAAGACTCTTGAGAGTCCCTTGGACTGCAAGGCAGTCCAACCAGTCCATCCTAAAGGAAATCAGTCCTGAACATTCATTGGAAGGACTGATGTTGAAGCTGAAACTCCAATACTTTGGCTACCTCATGTGAAGAGTTGACCCATTGGAAAAGACTCTGATGCTGGGAGGGATTGGGGGCAGGAGGAGAAGGGGACCACAGAGGATGAGATGGCTGGATGGCATCACCAACTCGATGGACAGGAGTTTGGGGAACTCCAGGAGTTGTTTATGGACAGGGAGGCCTTGTGTGCTGCAATTCATGGTGTCGCAAAGAGTCAGACACGACTGAGCGACTGAACTGAACTGAACTGAACTGATCTTAACTCATATAGAGAGAGTGACTTCCCAAATGCAGTATACACACACATGCATACGCACACATACACACACAGAGATACTAGTGGGAAGTGTCAGTCAGTAGTGATCATCTGCTACCTGATTATTTTCCCCTGGTTATGAGACTTTTCCCCATCTTTCTTTATCTTGATCATGGTTAATCCACCGTAGGATAAAAATCTTAGCTGTATTTATCAAAATATAGATACATCTGTGTCACCCTCATTCCTGTGATCATTAGCCCACTCAGAGTTAACTGTGTGTCAGTCCTCAAGACTTTGCAAAAAAAAAAAAAGAATTCATACCACTGTACTATATTCATATCACCAACTATACCAGTTATTTGAGCCTTAGAATTCCAAGCACTGGTATGTTAATTCCACAAAATTTAAAATATTAATATCAACAAAGAGTTTTAGATAGTTGTTCAAAAAATGATACAGGGAAAAGTGAAGAGAATATGGACAAAGCACTAAGTCACTGAAATAATAAGCAGTTCTCCTCAATCATTATTAAAAGAATGTCACCAAATATTGCCCAAAAGTTTTGCAAAAAAAACTTCAAACCCCCTCTCATAAAATATTTATGTCATTAAGGTGAAATCTAACTAAGGCAGAGATGGCAATAGAAGGCCAGCATCCAGGGTAAAGGAGAATATACCCCAGAAGGGTCTTGATAAGTCTTTGTGATTTTGTACACTATGAAATGTCACCACACAGTAAGAGCACTGGAGAGATGGCGTTCAGAGACCACTGCCCGCTCTGATAAGACGTGTTGTCTACTAAGGATCGGGGGTCCTTAGTAGGAGGGCGGGTCTACCATAAATGGTCAGTGGGCCAAGGAAGCTGTAACAAACTGAATTCATCGGGTCAGCAGAGAGGAACTGTCTCTGCTGTGCAGATAGTTTCTAGCCAGCTGTTTATTTTCCTTCTGGGGACTAAGAGAACATGCCTGAGAGGCAGTTAGTAACTTCTAACTGCAGAGAAAAGGAAAATAGCTCTGAGTAATTTTGTGAAGAAAATGGGAAAATATGTTTTTGCCTGTAGAAGACAATTAAAAACAAGGGGGGCAGAAAGAGAGAGGGAAAAGAAGAAGAAAGAGGAGGAGGAGGAAAAAGAGAAACAGCTTCTATTTTCTGCCTGTTTGGGGCATTATATTGTATATATTCAGATTGTCGTAGTTGTTTTTTCAAGTCCATGTTAAGTCAGTAGTGCCAGGACCATGAATAGATTAAGTAGGTGGTTATCCACACAGTGTGATTTAAGGGGTAGGCAGGGCCCAGACTCCAAAATAGTTCTTCCCCTGGCTTGACAGGGCACATTAAGTAGTGATTATTTCAGGTTCCTCTATTTAAATGCAAATAACTCTGGAAAAGATAATACATTATGAGAGTCATTAAGCATCATTGTGATTAGCTTCTCAGATTGCTCTCTCACTAAACTCCTAAGAGATCCTGGTTCAAGATTTACCTTGAACTAGGTACTAGTTAATCATCTTGGATAAGTGCTTTAGCCTCAAAGTGTCTCAGTTCCCTCTGTTATATCAATACCATGGTTTGCCCCATTTGCTTCTCCAAACACTTTAAGAATTGAGTAGGATAATGTATAAGTTATCAAGTAACAAAGACACTGGTGGAGGCATTACATCTAGAATTGGAAACTCTGGGAGCCTGAGGAGGAAGGGCCTGAAAGCCAAGAACTACATTTCAATCTAAGGACCAGTCTCAGACACATACTTATTTTCATTAAAGCTGTGCCATGCCATTCAAAGAAAGAGCTTTTAATTTAGAATCAGAAGACAGTTTTCAAAACTATCAAGCAGGAATATAGACAAAGATTATTAGAAGAAATTTAAGTAATAAAGATTAAAATGGCCAAAACTACTTGAAAACATATCCAGTCTCATTAGTAATATTTTAAAAAAAGAAATTAGAAAAGAAAGATGCCAATTTCACCTATAATATTTTTAAACTATGCTTTTAAATAATAATATTCAGAGTGTTTGAGCATAGAGGAAAATGAGCTGCTGATAGTTGTACAGCTTGGACTATTTAACAATATAGATCAAAAGATCCAGCAATTCCAATCCCAATTTTGGCCACTTTCTTGAAAAAAAAAAAAGAATAATATGCACAAACATGTATTTATGAAAATTCTTTTACAGTATGGCTTATAATCATAAAATGATAGAAATTATCTAAATGTCCAGCTAAAATGGTCATTAATTATGGTAAAACCCACAATTATGTACTATTATATACTATTTTGAAAAGCTGTAAAAATATACTTACTGACATAGAAAAAGTACCTAATAGTTTCCTAAGTGAAAAAATATCATGGTAAAACAGTGTACACAGTATTAGATTATATATCTTCTTTCCATCAATCTAATCTATATCAAGCAATATTTATCAAAATGTTAATAGTAGTTTTCTGTGGGCACGGGACTATAAAGTTTTTTTTTTCTTCTTTGTTTACCTATATTTCCAAAATTTTCACAATTAGCATTTTTTAAACTTGCAAAAAATATGGTTTGACGCATCTATCAAAATGAGAGAAATTTCAATAGGATTAGAACTTTTTAGATTTGAGGCAAGTATTCCCAGTCTATAAAATGCGGGAAGAGGGCACCACCTACCATACAAAGTTTACAAAACTCTCAGAGCAAAACCATGAGGTATACATGAAGAGTTCTGAAACCCCTAAAGCCCCCTGTAGCGTCAAAATGTAAGACAGCAGAAACCTTATCTTTGCCTTTGTCATCTGCTGTTAAGGAAACTTGCTTCAGCACCATGGACAGCGAGGGCACCCAATTATCTTGACCTTTTTTATCCACCAAAGCAAATGAAAGGGAAAAAGTTTTAACCAACTTTTAAGTGCAGAAGTGTGTCAATTAATGCAAGGACTTATCATTTCATTAAAGTGACTGCAGAATTATTAGTCAATTCATTCAGTCAACTGAAATACAACACCTCATAAGTATCTGCTCCTTCTACCTCTGGTGAGAATTGGTGATGGTGGCCAAGTAATCCTATTATATATGGCTTGTTCTATGTCATAGGGAGGAGAATGCTCACAAGGAACAGCAACAACTATCTTTCCTGCTTCTCAAACTTTCTTTAGTTTCTCAACAAAATTTAATTCATTCCTTACATGACCACACATGCATTCTAGAGTACAATCCAGCCACTTATATCATACAATATCACTCACTGAGGGGCCACAGGCACCTTGCAGGGAATAGCAACACACCTCAACTCTCAGACTCCAATCACAGTTCCAGTTCAGCAAGAGGTCTGGTACCAGAGCCAAGAGTAGGCCTGAACATCTAGAGACAGAGGAGAGGTGATGGGATGTCTTCAGAATGTTATCTGACCTCTGAATCAACCGTCTCCCCTCTCCCACTTCTATAAATATCCAAATGTTACCTTTAAGACATTTATCCATTTTACAGATATTTAATGAGCACCGATGGGGCTTCCGAGGTGGCACAGTGGTGAAGAATCCACCTGCCAATGCAGGAGACACAAGAGACACAGGCTTGATCCTTGGGTAGGAAAGATTTCCTGGAGTAGGAAATGGCAACCCATTCCAATATTCCTGCCCGGAATATTCCATGGACAGAGGAACCTAGTGGGGCTACAGTCCATGGGGTCACAAACAGTTGGACACACTGAGCACACATACACACACACAACGAGCACTTCCAGCATGCCAGGTAGTGTTCAAGTCATGTGGGATTCCAGCCATGAAGAAGGAAGATCAGTTCAGCTCAGTTCAGTCACTCAGTCGTGTCCGACTCTTTGCAACCCCATGAATTGCAGCACAGCAGACCTCCCTGTTCATCACCAACTCCGGGAGTTTATCCAAACTTGTTTGCATCGAGTCAGTGATGCCATTCAGCCATCTCATCCTCTGTCGTCCCCTTCTCCTCCTGCCCCCAATCCCTTCCAGCATCAGAGTCTTTTCCAATGAGTCAACTCTTTGCATGAGGTGGCCAAAGTATTGGAGTTCCAGCCTCAGCATCAGTCCTTCCAATGAACACCCAGGACTGGTCTCCTTTAGGATGGACTGGTTGGACTGCCTTGCAGTCCATGGGACTCACAAGAGTCTTCTCCAACACCACAGTTCAAAAGCATCAATTCTTTGGTGCTCAGCTGTCTTCACAGTCCAACTCTCACATCCATACATGACCACTGGAAAAACCATAGCCTTGACTAGATGGACCTTTGTTGGCAAAGTAATACCTCTACTTTTGAATATGCTATCTAGGTTGGTCATAACTTTCCTTCCAAGGAGTAAGAGTCTTTTAATTTCATGGCTGCAATCACCATCTGCAGTGATTTTGGAGCCTCCCCAAAAATGTGAAAGTGAGAAATAGATTTAAGGGACTAGATCTAATAGATAGAGTACCTGATGAACTATGGACGGAGGTTCATGACATTGTACTGGAGACAGGGATCAAGACCATCTCCATGGAAAATAAATGCAAAAAAGCAAAATGGCTGTCTGGGGAGGCCTTACAAATAGCTGTGAAAAGAAGAGAAGCAGAAAGCAGAGGAGAAAAGGAACGATATAAGCATCTGAATGCAGAGTTCCAAAGAACAGCAAGGAGAGATAAGAAAGCCTTCCTCAGTGATCAATGTAAAGAAATAGAGGAAAACAACAGAATGGGAAAGACTAGAGATCTCTTCAAGAAAATTAGAGATATCAAGGGAATATTTCATGCAAAGATGGGCTCGATAGGACAGAAAGGTATGGACCTAACAGAAGCAGAAGATATTAAGAAGAGATGGCAAGAATACACAGAAGAACTGTACAAAAAAGATCTTCACAACCCAGATAATCACGATGGTGTGATCACTGACCTAGAGCCAGACATCCTGGAATGTGAAGTCAAGTGGGCCTTAGAAAGCATCACTATGAACAAAGCTAGTGGAGGTGATGGAATTCCAGTGGAGCTATTTCAAATCCTGAAAGATGATGCTGTGAAAGTGCTGCACTCAATATGCCAGCAAATTTGGAAAACTCAGCAGTGGCCACAGGACTGGAAAAGGTCAGTTTACATTCCAATCCCAAAGAAAGGCAATGCCAGAGAATGCTCAAACTACCGCACTAATGCACTCATCTCACATGCTAGTAAAGTAATGCTCAAAATTCTCCAAGCCAGGCTTCAACAATACGTGAACTGTGAACTTCCAGATGTTCAAGAAGGAAAATAAGTCTCTTCTAATAGAGAGTTGGCAGCCTAGTGAAAGTGACAGACAACATAGAAACAAATAAGGTAATAATAAGTACCATACATATAAACAATGGAGTATTACTCAGCCATTAAAAAGAATACATTTGAATCAGTTCAAATAAGGTGGATGAAACTGGAGCCTATTATACAGAGTGAAGTAAGCCAGAAAGAAAAACACCAATACAGTATACTAACGCATATATATGGAATTTAGAAAGATGGTAACAATAACCCTGTATGCGAGACAGCAAAAGAAACACAGATGTATAGAACAGTCTTTTGGACTCTGTGGGAGAGGGAGAGGGTGGGATGGTTTGGGAGAATGGCATTGAAACATGTATAGTAACATATAAGAAATGAATAGCCAGTCCAGGTTTGATGCAGGATACAGGATGCTGGGGGCTGGTGCACTGGGATGACCCAGAGGGATGGTACGGAGAGGGAGGTGGGAAGGGGGTTCAGGATGGGGAACATGTGTATACCTGTGGCAGATTTATGTTGATGTATGGCAAAACCAATACAATATTGTAAAGTAATTAGCCTCCAATTAAAATAAATAAATTTAAATTTTTTAAAAATAATAAGTACCATAAAAAAATGGATGAATCATGAAATAAGGAATGGACTAGAAATGAGGGAGGGGCAATTTTGGATTAGGGGATAAGGGGAGACTTCTCTGAGACCTGACAAATGAGAAGAAGGAAACCATGGAAAATAAGTGAGGGAAAAACATTAGGAAAGGAAAGAGTGAGTGTAGGGGTTCTGAGCTTGGTATGTTCAGGGAAACAAGAAGTTTAGTAATCAGGGAGAGAGTACAGTAAGATGGAGCAGGGAGGTGTGCAGAAGTCAGATCATGTAGAGCCATATTTTGTTGTTCAATCGCTGTCATGTCCGAATCTTTGCAACCCTATGGACTGCAGCATACCAGGTTCCCCTATCCTTCACTATCTCCCAGAGTTTGCTCATCTTCATGTCCATTGAGTCAGCGATGCTATCTCCCCATCTTATCCTCTGTTGTCCCCTTTTCCATTGGCCTTCAGTCTTTCCCAGCATCAGAGTCTTTTCCCATGAGTCAACTCTTCACTTTGGTGGCCCACGTATGGAGCGTCAGTGTCAGCATCAGTCCTTCCAATGAATATTCAAGGTTGATTTGCTTTAGGATTGACTGGTTTTATCCCCCTGCTGTACAAGGGACTCTCAAGAGTCTTCTTCAGCACCACAATTCAGAAGTATTGGTTCTTTGGTACTCAACCTTTTTTATGGTCCAACTCTCTCATCTGTACATAACTACTAGAGTTATACAGGCCTAGTATAAAACAAATTGTATTCTACATGCAATATTTCAAAATTAGGAAAGGAGTATGTCAGGGCTATATATTGTCACCCTGCTTTATTTAACTTATATGCAGAGTATATTGTGCAAAATGAATCACAAGCTGGAATCAAGATTGCCAGAAGAAATATCAACAGCCTCAGATATGCAGATGACACCATCCTAATGACAGAAAGTGAAGAGGAACTAAAAAGCTTCTTGATGAAGGTGAAAGAGGAGAGTGAAAAAAGCTGGCTTAAAACTCAACATTCAGAAAATGAAGATCATGGCAAATAGATGGGAAAACAATGAAAACAATGACCGACTATTTTCTTGGGCTCCAGAATCACTGCAGACTGGGACTGCAGCCATGAAATTAAAAGACACTTGTTCTTTGGAAGAAAAGCTATGACAAACTGAAAAGCTAGACAGTGTATTCAAAAGCAGAGACATCACTTTGCCTACAAAGATCTGTAGAGTCAAAGTTATGGTTTTTCCTGCAGTCATATATCAATGTGAGAGCTCAGCCATAAAGAAGGCTGAGCTCTGAAGAACTGATGCTTTCGAACTGTGGTGCTGGAGAAGACTCTTGAGAGTCTTTTTGACAGCCAGGAGATTAAACCAGTCAATTCTAAAGGACATCAACCCTGAATATTCATTGGAAGGACTGATGCTAAAGATGAAGTTCCAATACTATGGCCAACTGATATGAAGAGCCAACTCATTGGAAAAGACTGTGATTCTGGGAAAGATTGAGGGCAGGAGGAGAAGGGGAGACAGAGGATCAGATGGTTGGATGGCATCATCCACTCAATGGACATGAATTTGAGCAAACTCTACGAGATAACAGGAAGCCTGGAATGCTGCAGTCCATGGGACTGCAGAGTCGGACATGACTGAACTACTGAACAACAGAACAGCACATAATGGGAGACCAATTGGGGGATTCTAAGACAGGAAGTGGCACTCAGACTGTTGAGTGAACATATTTAAGTGACTTTAGTGTCCAGTTTTCCAGATTCCTCAATGTAAAATGCAAATATCCTCATCAGAGGCAGCATTTTAGTTGAAATCTATTGATCACACCCCCTTTCTCCATTCATTGCAGTCCAGGCAGGGTGAAAGCACATAGTGTCTGACTAGGAGGCTCTGAATGCATGGAGAAGTACTTCAAAAAGCAAAACCACACAAGCACCTGAGACAAAAAAAAAAAAAAAATTGCCAAGGGCAGACATTGAAGAAAGATCCTCCAGTGAGGCAAGAAAGAGAGATTGTTAAGTTTGGAATCAAAGAGGGCTAAATTTAAAATCTGATCCCTCTGTTCTCTTACTTGCTAACATTGGGCAGTTTCTGTTCTTAGAAAATTGGTTACTAAAGCTCATTAAATGTGCATTATTTGCTTTTATGGACTGAATGTGTATGTCCTTCCAAAATATATGCTGAAATTCTGCTCCTCAATGTGATGGTATTAGAAGGTGGGGCCTGTGAGAGGTAATTAGGATTAGATAAAGTCATGAAGGGAGAGCCTGCATGAATAGGATTTGTGCCCTTGTAAGAGTCACAAGAGAGCTTGCTTCCCCTCTCTGTTCTCCCTATGTGCAGATCTAACAAAAAGTTGGCAGCCTGAAACCTAGAAAAGAGCTCTCACAAGAATTTAACTATGCTGGCACTCTGATATCAGATTTTCAATCTCTATAATTGTAAGAAGTCAAATTTTGTTGTTTACAGGCTACCCAGTCTGTAGTATTTTTGTTATGGCATCCCAAAATGACTAAGACATTTAAAAATCTCAGTCATCTCTATGAATTTCTGAATTAACTACTGTACTATAAAAGCATATTAGGATTTAATTCAGTATCATACAATATGCCCAGAACTATGCTAGGTGCTGGATTTCAAAGATGAATCAGACAGCAATAATATCCACCTGCATTCATGCATGTTTTTTCTCAGAAAGTGATGAAATTTTGGAAACAGTCTTTGGCAAAGAAATCTGAGGCTAAAAATAACAGGATGGATATTTTTTTGGCAAAGAAATCTTCTTAAACTAATAACAGGATGGATATTGAAGCATCTGTAATTGTCTATGTGACTCCACCAATATGAAGCAGTACTGCTTTGGGGGATATCTTCTTATTCTGAATTAATTAGCAAGGTGAGTTGGAATCCACATCTAGTTCTTGGGGATTTGGCAGAATGGCAGGAGTTCTGCAGTGTAAATTGTTTACAACTGATGCTAATGCTTGCTCATTTGATTTAATGTGTAGTGTGCTATTCAATTGCTCCATGGCGGGGGGGGGAGGAAAGGGGAGAAACCTCTCCTAATAGTCAATCTTATCCATAATTGCAATGCCTGTCTGCCAAATGAATTCACAAGTACCAAAAAAGCAATTGTATAAAACAACGAGCTAAGGAACCTGGAGAAAATTTGCCACAACATGAACAGGAATGTGGATGAAGAGGCAGAAGCTATAGAGGTTGCCAGAGAGAGGCTCCCAGCTGGAGCTGAGGGTCAAAAGTGAGGAGCAAGTTCCAGGAAGAATTAAAGAAAAAGGAACTGAGGTTAATTCTAAAGAGAAGAAGACATCTAACAATAACTTCCCAAGAACTCTCCCATAGATCCCATTTGCCTTTCAGTGCATCACCACAGCTATCATCCCTCCAGGAGGGGAGAGTATTGTTGGGAAGGCACATTCAGGAGCAAATACCACAGTGGTTGTATGTCTGACATCTCTGCCTTTGTTGTCTCAAATAAGCATGTTGGCACCCCAAGCCATAAATTAAAAATCTCAAACATAATTTAGCCACCTTTCCTAAACCACAGCCTTGCCAATTCTCACTAAGGTAAACAAACTCTAGCTCAACTAACTAGGAACAAAAACATGTCTGATCAAAGTCATCTTTCTTCAAAAGTTGGAGCTTTCCATAAAAGTGCAAATTCTGCTTAAAAAGTCAGTTAATGGAGATGGGGGCCAAAATTTCAAGGGCATCTGCTCCTTCATAGTTCACTGCTAAATCTATTTTAATTTCACACCTCTGTATGACAAAATATAATACGACTCAAGTCAATCACTACGAAAGAACAACGACTCAGGTCTCAGGTTAGAAAGTGGGACCATTTGGCCTTGGGGCCACTAACAACATTCCAAAATGCAAAAGGATGGTCAAAGATCTATGGAGTTGATCTTCATAGCTGTTTCTAAGAAATATTTTCCAATCTAGTGAAAACATTGGGGTGGAAATAGAAGCCCTTGAAGTATCTTTTGTCTTAGATTATTCTCTGGCAAACGGATTCTGAGATGGAGATTTGCAGGCTGGAAATGTATTAGAGAGTGACTTAGGAATCAGTACCTATCTGAGAGTGAAGGAAGTGGAAACTGGTAAGGGGAGGAGCTGAACTTTGTTGAAAACACAAAAAAGGCCTCAGTTGACTCATGTGGAGCTCTGCTACTGGAATGGGTTGTCCAGTCTGGAGATGAGCAAAATGGACCTTTACACATGTCCTCAGGAGGGGACATGACCTTGGATGAGGGCTTTCTTTGGCTGAGGGCTATTTCCAGAGAGTGACTCAACTGAGAGCGATTGACTGCTTCACCCCCAGAAACTGGGGAAATGGATGCCCCAGTGCCCTCAATCAGTTGCAGAACTGGGCTGCAAGCCAGAGCAAACATACCATCCCTGAAAGCCAGCGGCATGCCTGGGCAGTCCAGGCTGGAAGTCTACCCTCATACAATGCCTTCGAATATTTGAAATTTCCATCCCGCCTCCTTTCCTTGGATTAGATCCTCTATTTTAACTTAGTCTCTGGTTACTGACTGTGTGTATTACCCAGACTGACAACAGTTCCTCTGTCCCCCCTTTCTCAAGTTTCCCTCAAAGAGGAAAAGGCTTCATGATCCAGTGTGTTTGGTTCTCTCCTTACCTCATTCCTCCACTCAGACGGCACTCTCAGGGCTCTTGGTATTCTTGACACTGCACTCAGCCTGAGAACTGCAAAGAAGACCCCAGCCCTGTCCTCGAGGAGCTCACAGTCTCCTAGAAGAAACAGTGAAAACAAATTTCCAAAGAGTATAGTAAGAGCAATGATAAATGTCATAAACTTTTTTTTTTTTTTAGAATCTAAAAGAAGGAATGACCAATTCTGCTTGAGGAAATCAGAAAAACCTGTCCTCTAGGACTGATGTTTGATCTTGGCTTTGAAAAGTGATTGAGACCTGCTGGATGGAGAGGCAGAAGATGGATATGTGAGGGAGACCTTATGCAGAGATGTGAGTAGTCTGGAGTCATTAAAGTTAGGTTAGGTTAGAGACATTTAGGTTTAGCATGGCTTGGACGTAGGATGTGGATGGTCTCATGTCAAGCTAACAAGTTTGGATTTTATTTTGTAAGAAATGGGGAACTAAATAACAAATATTATCTAATACTGCTGCTGCTGCTAAGTCACTTCAGTCGTGTCCGACTCTGTGCGACCCCATAGACGGCAACCCACCAGGCTCCCCCGTCCCTGGGATTCTCCAGGCAAGAACACTGGAGTGGGTTGCCATTTCCTTTTCCAATGCATGAAAGTGAAAAGTGAAAGGGAAGTCGTTCAGTCGCATCCGACACTTCGCGACCCCATGGACTGCAGCCCACCAGGCTCCTCCGTCCATGGGATTTTCCAGGCAAGAGTACTGGAGTGGGGTGCCATCACCTTAAATATAATATTAAATAATAATATTAATTTATTAAAATATGTAGTGGAATTATGGAGGAATTATGGGATGAAGGGGGACTTCCAGAAAGGAGGCCAGATAGGAGACTTGAAAGATTTTTTTAAAATATAAATTTATTGATTTTAATTGGAGGCTAATTACTTTACAATATTGTATTGGTTTTTATTATTAAATAGTCCAACTATATAGAATGTAATGAACATCTTGTTCATATCACATAGATTCAATAAGCATTAAACTTTTGGGGAAATTTCCTTTAGATCTTCTGAAAAATAAGAAATAAAAACTCACAAACACTGCTGGAGCCCCGCCTTGTATCTCTCTCCTGGACACACCCCTTCCCTCTCACTTGGCATCCCCAGGTGACAGGCCTGTGACAGGAGACAACGAAAATAATTCAGGGGTGAGAATATAAAGGGTGTTTTAAGGCAATGGCAATTAGAAAGCTGAGAGGATTCAAGAAGCCTTCTAAAGTGTAACTGACAAAATTTAGGGCAAACAGCTTAAATAAAGGAGAGGAAGATTATCTTAGTCTGTTCAGGTTGATATAACAAAATACCACAAGTTGGGCAACTTATAAACAACAGACTTATTTCTCACAGTCTGGAAGTTGAAAGTGCAGGATCGTGGATGGTTCGGTGTTTGGTGAGAGCCTACTTTCTGGTTCGTAGACGGAAACTTCTCACTGTGTCCTCATATGGTGGCAGGGGCAAGGGATCTTTGTAAAGTCTCTTCTATGAGGGCATTAATCCCATTCATAAGGGCTCCACTTTCCCAATTTAAATACCTCCCAAAGTCCCCACCTCTTAATACCATCATCCATGGGAAATACGATTTTAACAGATCAGTTTGGGGAGAGGGAACACAAACTTTCAGAAGGTAGGAAGGAAGAAAGGAGGAAAAGGCAACTCCCATGGTTTTAGCTTTGGTTACAATCTAGCCAGTGACACCACTGGTGAAAATGAAAGTGGATATGGCAAAGCAGATTTGGAGAAAGCAATGAGCAGTTTGGCCTGGGATAGCTCTGGACCTCTAACAAGAAGCGGGGGCCGGACAGTTCTGGTGTTCACACAGGAATGATATTTTGAACTTTGGTCACCTGCACATTGTACCATCTTGTTTCAATTTTTTTCTTTATTGTCAACAACGTACAGATGTAGCTCCTTAGAGAGTTGATGACTAGAACTGGAATTACAGAGTTACAGGGAAAGGAGCATTTGGCACTGGGGATTTGAACATACTGAAGATACGAAGGAATTCCTCTTATAGCTCACTCTCGCCAGAGTAAGTCATTTTCATTTTGACAAACATTTACTAATCTCATAGGCAAAGAATGGTTCCCTCACGGTTGTTTGAATTTGCATGTCTTTGATTATACTGGAAGTTACACATTTTTCCATATGTTTGTTTACTGCTTTGCATTTCTTATTTTGTGAATCATCTGTTCATGTCCTTTGCCCATTTATCTAGTTTGGTTTTAAGTGTTTTCATAATCAGTTTTAGGAGTGCTTTATGTAAGGAAACTATTAACCCAATGTCATGTGGCTGGCAAATATTTTTTGTTGGTGCGTTTGCCTTTTCATTTCAGAAATGGCTTTCATTTTTTAATTTAGTATTTTTCATACTTATTCCTCTGCTTCACATCTTTCTGAACTCAACTTCTGAGCAGGGGATGCAAGGCCTTTGGGGTCTGGCTTCTTCCACCTCTAACCTGGTAACTCTTCCCACAAAAATTCATCTCTAGACACCCTCAACCACCACTTGCTACAAATGAAAAGAAACTCTCTTATGCTTCCAGGACTGAACACATCGCCCAGAATGCCCTTCCTGCCACCATCACCCGGGATAACATTTAGTCCTTCAGAATCACCTCTAAGGTAGTGTGGTAGAGTCAGTGCGTGGGTTCTACAATGAGAGTTCCCGGATTGGAGTCCCGGCTCTGCAACGTGGGCATCTGTTAAGTGAGAATAAAAGTAGGAGTCCCTCAAAATGTAAAGTTATCACATGATCCAGAAATTCCACTCCTACACTTGCACTAACAAGAGAAGTAAAAACAAACCTTCAGACAAAAACTGTTACATAAATGTCCATAGCTATATTATTCATAATATCTAAAATAGAAACAACCTAATGTCCATCAATTGATGACCTGATAAACAAATGTGGTATAGCAATACAATGGAATATTACTCAGGCATAAAGAGGACTGGAGTACAGATACACACAATCATATGGCTGACCCTTAAAAACATCACGCTACATGAAAGAAGTCAGACACATCTTATGTGATTCCACTCACATGAAATGTCCAGAACAGGCATATTCATAGAGAAAGAAAATTTAGATTCGTGGTTGCCAGTAGCAAGGGGTGGTAGGAGTGGAAGGGAAGGTGACAGTTTCTTTTTGAGGTGATAAAAATGTTTGGAATTAGATACTGGTGATGGTTAAGCAACATTGTGAACATACTGAAAGCTGAATTGAATTTGCTTAAAATAGCACATTTTATGCTATGTAAAATTGGCTTAAATTTAAAAAAAAGTCACACCTATGCCACAGTGAGATCACGTGGCTAAAGGAGATGATGTATGAGGCACAGAGTGTGGCTGGTCAGCTGCATCAAGGTGTCTGGGCACTTGGCATAGAGGATGTATGCAAAGAGTGAGTGCTACCTCATCTCTCCAGGGCAGAGCTGGGTCCCTAAGCCTCTTTCCCACCTCTAAGCCACCACTTATATTCATAGCAGCCTTTGCTTTACCTGCCTGGGGTCTCCTTATGAAAAGAGCTGGGTGTGTCACCAGTGCCCAGAATAGAGTTTAGAATATATCTATCTATCTATCTATCTATCTATCTATCTATCTATATCTATATCTATATATATGTATCTGTTATTGGGCCAGTTGAAAGTTTCCCAAAGTTTCAGAGTCAGATGGAAATGGAGCTGGTCTAAATCCCAAAATCATACATGTCTGTTGAGTATGAATCTGGAGGATTAGCTGGAACTCCAGCACTGAGACAGATTATAAATATCACTTTGCAATTCCACTTTTTATTACAGGAGGAAACCAAGACCTTAAAGTTTGTATAATATACTAGGCAACATGAAGGAGAGGGAAAGAGGACTGGATTCAAGACAGTCTCTGAGAATACCCCCACTCACCCCCTATAAGACCATGTTATGGACTGAATTGTGTGGCCCAAATGCAATAAAATTTTAACCGCAGTTAACTGTATTTGGAGGTTGAGCCTTTAAAGAGGAATTAAGGTTAGATGAGGTCACAAGGGTGGAGCCCTGATCTACTAGTACTGGGATCTTACAAAGAAGAGGAAGTGACCCAGCAACACGTGTGCACAGAGAAAAACCCAGATGAGGACACAGGAAGAAGGCAGCAAATGCAAGCCAAGGAGAGAGACCTCAGGAGAGATGAATCCTGCCAACATCCTGATCATGGACTCCCAGCCTCCAAAACTGGGAGGATCAACTTCTGTTGTCTGAGCCACTCAGCCTGTGGTATTTGTTATGGCAGTCATAGCAAACTAATACAATCACCAACAGACTCAGAGTTGTCCTGCCCACAAGAAAGAAGAAGCCCCAAATGATGGATCAAGGTGAAGGTGAGGGCAAAGGGACTGGAGTCTCCAAGCCTTCCTCACCTCCTTCTGTCCTCTTAACCTCTGCTTGGCCCTCATTGGTGTCCTCACTGGCTATAGGAATGTTTCTCCAGCATTGTTTAGCAAAAGGAGAGCTGATTCTGGAGAGAGCAAGGGGAAGAGTAAGATGGGACATATCTGAAGGCCCAAATAACATCCTGCCTCATCATTCAAAGCAGTATCCTCCTTCTCCCAACCTCAGGTGACCTTTTCCTATAAATAAACCCAATAATAGTTTGAGATAGAGGCATTAAATTAAACAGATCATTTCTGCTACAAATTCTCCTTACTGTCTTAGTAATTTTACATGCCCCCAATTCTTTTATTTTTAGTTAGCACATTTTTTAGAAAACAGAATTAAATGCAAATCCTTGCAGAGCTTGTCCGACTCCTGTAATGCTTAACTACATAAAAATTTCAATGTATTATTTATATCCAGATATGCTGCAGCTGAATTTCACGTGTAACTGTTCAGAATTCCAAGTTCCTTAACTAGAAAAAAAAGGGCAAAACCTCTTCACTGCTTCACTTGCTTATTCTTTCATCTTTTATTAAAGAGCCTTTTAACATTTTAAAATGTGGCCCTCTTATACACCAGAGACCCCAAATCTTGCTTTAATTCACAAAAGGATGAAAATCCAACACATCTGAAAAGTCTTCAACTGTTTATAAACACTAAGAAAAATGCAGGAACTGTCCCTGTTCTGAATAAGTATTCTTGCATTCAGGAGGACAAGAAACTCTTGACTTCTAAGAGCATCTGTAGTCTGTGAATTTGTACCCTTAAAACCAATTACTTAACTCCTGAGAGTATAAGGACTCTCAAGAATAAATCGAATGGATGGATCTGAGCCTCACAGTCTTCAGGACAGTTAATATCATCAAAGTAGTGATGCTGATGAGAGGTTAACCCAACTCAAAAAGCTCCAGGATGCAGGGAAGGGAACATACCACTTTTCAAGCAGCAGCAAAGCTGGTTTCCAGCAATCATTGAGCAGGACCAGGACCGTAGGAGAGGAATCAGGAAATCCCAACCCCCTTCCCCAACCACCTTCTTTATAGTTCTCTCCATAGGCCTGTTAATGTTCTATTTGCATCTTGGACAGACTGGCCTTTGCTTTCACAGTGCAAGAGACAGACTGACAGATAAAAACAGAGTAAGAGAATCAAAGCCATGCTGCTTTTGAGAATGGACTTGCTTAGAGAGAGAATGGCTCCTCTAGCTATGTTTCTGACCAAGAGGAAGAAGACCCAACTCTAGTTCTTCTTTCTGCTCCAGCCATGTGACCTTATGATGTCACATAATATCAACAACAATATGAGGCTGTCTTCAGTGAAGGAAGGAGATTGTTTGATTTTTCTTGGAATTCTGAGTTCTAAGAATTTGCATTAGGACTGCAGAACACTGCACTAGGAAGGAGGTTAGGAAACTCTTTCCACTCTCCTCGCTGGCCCTGTCCCCTCAAGCCCCAGAAGTTCTAGCCTTTAGAGGCAGTTTCTTCCTTGGGCCCATTAAGATGAGCAGTGGGCTTGTGAGTAGGCTGAATCTCTGAGGAGAAACATCACTGTGCTATCAACTACTCAGAGAACGTTTCCTGGAGGAGGTGGGCTGCAGGAGCAGGCCGCTGTAGAATTTTCAGCAAAGGTGAATGAAAAGGAGCTGAGATGCTGCAGAAAAGCCTAAAGCTCTCAGGGGCTAAGGGAGAGGACTTTGTTCACAAAGTAGAGAGCGTAGAGAGACTAAGATAGACTACAGCTTTGGAGGTCATCACACCCTGTACCCAGTACAGGACACCAGAGGTGCACGGACTCAGCCAGGAGCTGTCCTTGTGTGGCCAGGCTGGGTGCACAGAGGGGATGCTCAGTGCCAGGGTGGAACGTTATTCCCAAGGAAGGGCAAAGACTTAGGTGTTTCATCCCCACGGCTTAGAAGAGGATGGGCAATGAGGCTGAAAAGAGACCTTCCTGAATCATCAAAGATCATGGGTAAGGGGCAATAAAAAGACCCTATAGCCGCAAACGCTCCTATAATAACACAACACTCACATAACAGCTCGTATTTATTAAGTGAATATGTGTTAAGCGGGGCTTCCCAGGTGGCGCTCACAGGTTTAATCCCTGGGTTAGGAAGATCCCTGGAGTAAGAAATGGCAACCCACTCCAATATTCTCACCTAGAGAATCCCATGGACAGAGGAGCCTGGTGGGCTATACAGTCCATGGGGTCGCAAAGAGTCAGACACAACTGGAGCAACTTAACACACACATACATGTATGTTAAGCAATATACTAAGCACCTTACTTTGTCACCTCATTTGCTCTTCACAAAACTCCCAAGACAGAGATATTAGTACTGCACAGCTTAGATGAGAACCTGGAGGCATGGACGACTCAGTAACTTGCCCAAAGCAACACAGTTAGGAGACTGCCTGGCAGGGGTTTGATTCCACAAGATCAAAGAGAACTTGAGTTTTAATCCTTTTATAGATTTCCCAAGCTTAGTTTTGTTGTTACCTCCTAAAAATAAAAGTGTGTGGGTATCTGTCTGAAGAAACTGGAAGGTGGGAGCTAAAGAGATGCTGCCTTCAGGAAGCCTCCAGGCAAATGCAAGGTGGCGAGGGAAGCCCTGGGGAGAGAATCAGAAAGCTGGAATAGCAGGTGAAGCTGTGTCCACAGCACCTGTTTCCCCAGAATAAAATGGCAAGGAAGCACTGCTTATCACTGGGCTGCTGCAGCATACTAAGCCTGCAAAATGAGAGTTGGTTCAATCCTGGTGTTTGGGGGGCTGAATGTTTATGTCCCCGCAAAATCCATATGTTGAAGCCTTAACTCCCACATGCAATGGTATTAGAAAGCGGGTCTTTGGAGGTAGCTAGGTTTAGGTCAAGTCATGAGGGCTCCAACTTTATGATTAGATTAGACCCGTAGAAGAAGAGGAAGAGACAAGCAAGCTCTATCTCCACATACACACTAAGAGGAGGTCAGGTGAACACACAGTGAGGGGAGAGCTGTCTGCAAGCGGGGTCGAGGGCCCTCGCCAAGGACAGAATCTGCAGGCAACTTAGTCTTAGACCAGAATTTTCACCTCCAGAGTTGTGAGAAATAAATGTCTGCTGTTTAAGCCACCTAGTCTGTGGTGTTCTGTTATGGCAGCCTGAGCTGACTAAGACAGGGTTCTTGGCTGCAAGCAACAAAAACAAAGGGGATCTGTTGAGGATGTCAAGGCACTGGTGGAATCGGTGGAGCAGTGGGTGTGGGAAAGGGCGGGAAACACGAGGGCACGGACATCAGGAGATGGGCACTGGGAACCCTTTTCACACCTGAGCAGTCTGAGTGGAACACCAGCCATCCCCTCTATTCATGTGTCCCCTATTCTGACTCCCAAGAAGTCCTATTCCATTGGCCAGTCCCCAACAAACCAAGGCAAGGGGAGCAAAAGAAAGGTTCTCTCCTCCTAGGGTTCTGCAGTGGGAGCAGGGCCTGGAATAAACCCGTCCCTAATGTGGCAAAGGCTGGGAGGGACGAAACTCCTGGAAGGAATCCGAGTACCACTGGGCAGGTGACTAATTCTCGGTGGTCTAGAGGGAGAAGACACACTCTGGTGCAAATGGGAATGAGCCTGAGCTGGGTGAGTCTGCATGAAAGGAGGGCCCTGTCCTCCCTTGTCCCCTCCTTCCAGGTGCCCAGAGCCTCTGGGACCACAGGAAATCCCACCAAGCAGGGACACTGTTGTCTGTCTTGGGGAACAGAAAGCCTGGAGGGAAAGGAAGCGAGGGCCAGGGAGCCGCTAGTCTGCAGGAAGCAGCAGGTGGAAACTCCAAGGCACCAAGATGGAGTGAATAAACCCCCTCCAGGGAAACAGGGACATAAAAAGAAATCATCAAATTACCAATTAGAGAGCAACCTTTCCCTGCACCTGGTAGGGTGCCAGGAACCCAGAGGCATCAGTAAACAGCAGATCTCTTCTTTTAAAGAGCTTCAGGCAGAGAGTTCCTTCTCCTTCTATTCGCATACCTTTCTGCCCCAGCCTGAGGAAGCCACTGAGGCTTTTTTACAGCTCATTGTTCCTGTTTTCATTTCTGCTTGACCTCCCTTTGCATTTTTTTTTTTTTTTTCCCCTTTTCTCTCCAAAGCTGTTAGATGTAGAAGGCAGGGTTGAGGACTGCAGGCAGAGACTGAGGGCAGCTGGGGGTAGATAGGGACAAGAGGCATGGACAGACGGTGATGTTGAAAGCTTGGTCTCTGTGCATCAAATCAAATCTCAGAGACAGAATTTTAGGTGAAGTTTAAAAAATAGCTTCATTGCTTTGCAGGCAAAGGGGGACTCAGCAGGCTCCTGTCCCAAAAAACTGTATGTCCCAGTCTGGGAGTGTTTGATGAGGCGTCTTACAGCAATAGCTTAAGGATGGGGATTGCGAACAAGATCAGGTTGTGTGCAAGGACTGCATTCCTTTAATCTAGACTCAGGCAGTCTTCTCAGTGAGCGTCTCTGGTTTCTCTAATCTTGCTTCAGGTGGTTTCTTGGCTGTTCTTCCCTTGACTAGCAACTGTTCAAATCCACCCTTTGGAACTCAGGGAGGGTCCTGGAGGCTGGAGTCTACACTCTTCAAATAAGAGACAAGGGACAGAAGGGCTTCCATGCCCAGGAGCCCTACAGGGTCCTGCTCAGTTTCAAGCGTATGATGAGCTGCAGGAGTCTGGGGACCTGGCCTCTCTTCCCAGCAATGTTATTGGCCCACCTCCCCACTCCAGGCACTGGGATGCCCCTAACTCAAATGGCACCTTCTTGTGAAACAGAAAATAGTATCTTTCCTCCAGTAGATGCAACCCATGGACAGCTTGGCTATCTAGCACATGCGGTATTTCAGCTTTACACACTCATCTGCTGAGTTCATTATACAGCAAAAATCCTGCACAACTGTATACAGAAGCTCTGTTTGGTCAAAGCACATAACTTATGTGTTATGTTATATTTCCGCTGTTTCCTCGTCTGCAAAAAATAAATAATACCAGCTGCCCAATTTGAGTTGTATATGTGAATTCTTTTGCCTTTTTATTATGAAAGATAATGTATAAGCAGAAAAGTGGGTGAAATAAATGTGCAATGCTCCAAGGTTATTTCAGAGGAAAATGAAATGATGCCAGAGAAGGGACCTTGCAGAGTTTAGGTACTAAGTTAATGTAACTAGTTATTAAGTCAGAGCCAAGAGTTTTCACACCTTCAGGGAGATAGTTTAGGTTGGCTGTCTGCTTCCTATTCTGAATAGAATCCCCTTTGGGCTCCCTTAAGCAACTTCTATGGCTCCTCTCACAGGAGAAGTTGCTGCTCTGTGGTGCTGCGTTCAGGGAGGAGATGCTGCAGGAGTTGGCTGGCATCTTGCCCTGCGCTCCTCCTCCTCCCTTCACCACCAAGTATGACTCACGCTGATATGGGGAGCCTGAGTCTCTCACCCACTCACACACCGAGCAGCTCTCAGCATTGTAGATAAGACTGTATTTGACAGAGTCAGGTTGGCCTGACCCATTGCCTCCAAGATTTGTGACCTGCGGTAAATCACCTTACCTTTCTGTGCCTCAGTGTCCGTATATGTAAAACAGGAATAATAGAATCTAACTCATAGGCTTGCAGCAGATTTACATGTGATAAGCAGTCTAGCTGACAGCATGATCTCATGGGACTATAATTCAATTCTCTTGGTGACCAAGCTCACTGTTCTTGGGTTCCTCATTCTCTACCCTCCCTGGGAAGATGAGCTCTGATAAAAGCCAGCTCCCCACCCTTCCCCTGGGAGGGAGCCACTAAGAGAACTTCTTCTCTAATCACAAAGGTGATTTTTAATGCATATTATCAATCACTTGAGAGGATAAATAGCCATTTGCTGAGCAAAGTCACTTCTAAGCCTCTTGGAAGAACCCTCTTCCCCTTTTCTCTCAGGAAGAGGCTTTTCTCTCAATAAATGCATTTTTCTATGAGGATAAGAAACAGCTCAATAGCAATGCCTATGTCTAGGTTTTATCCAGAATCTGGTCAAAGACAATCTCTTTTCAGATTCCTGTGGAAAACTGTCAAAGACCTTAGGGATACTCCCTCAGATAGTCATGCCAACTCCCCTTAATCATGTTCTGTGTGTGCTAGGACAACCCTTTGTTTTGAGGATATGGGCACTTGACCTTGTATATGACAAATACGTGCACAGTTACATGTGGATAGCTCTGACAGAGATTTCTCCACTCCAGAGAAGCAGAAGATTGCAAAGAATCCTTCAACTCCAGTGTGCCAAAATATCTTCAATATAACTGAGGTAAAGGGGTCCGTGCATCTCAAGAAGGGGGCTCATCCCTGGATGGATCCAGGGCAGTTCTAAGTATCCTGAAATCATATATAACATTTTATCTTATGTGTGATATGTGAGTCATTTTAGAGTTTCCACTGATCCTCAAAAAGATCCACAGCCCTCAAAATATTAAAACAAATGAACAAGGAGTTAGAGGCCACAAAAAGACCACAAAGGATGAATGAATGCGTGAAGCAGGTCAAGTGGAAAAGGAAGGGCTGAGAGGGATGCAGTGAACTGGAAAGCACACTCACGGTGAAGAACATGAGGCCAAAAACGTGGCTTCTGTGTTCAGTTCAGTTGCTCAGGCATGTCCAACTCTTTGCAACCCCACGGACTGCAGCACACCAGGCCTCCCTGTCCATCACCAACTCCTGGAGTTTACTCAAACTCATGTCCATTGAATTGGTGATGCTATTCTACCATCTCATCCTCCGTCATTCCCTACTCCTTCTGCCTTCAATCTTTCCCAGTATCAGGGTCTTTTCAAATGAGTCAGTTCTTCGCATCAGGTGGCCAAAGTATTAGAGTTTCAGCTTCAAAATCAGTCCTTCCAATGAATGTTCAGGACTGATTTCCTTTAAGATGGACTGGTTGGATCTCCTTGCAGTCCAAGGGACTCTCAAGAGTCTTCTCCAACACCACAGTTCAAAAGCATCAATTCTTCAGCAATTAGCTTTCTGTCACATGAGTGTACGTTCCTCAGTTCTTTGTCTCGTCACAACAAAGATTTGGAGCAACGGACATTAAAGCCCTCGGCGCATCACAGCTCTCGGGTCTTGGACAAACCGTGTTACAGCTCTTAGGCAAATCAGTGTTACAGCTCCATTTTATTTAGAAGATAGCAGGAGAGAGGGTGAGAGAGAGAGAGAGAGAGAAAGAAAAGAGCACACGCACGTGGGAGATAGAGTCCAAGAGAAAGCTCTTTGGCTCCTCCTTTTATATGTTTTTTTCCTCCACCTGGGCCTGCCCTATGCAAATTGGGCTTAGCCAGGAGTGCTGTTTGTTCTGTTTGTTCCGCCTGAAGTCTTCACTCTGGTCCTCGGACCTTCCTTGTCTTTTAGCCACCGCCATTTTGGACTCCTTTTCCCTATTCTGACTACCTAACATTCCCCCCTCAAGAGATGGGAGGCCCAATTCTTTGGGAATAGGGGCGTTGAGGTCTTTCTGGCTACTTCCTGCTGAAATGGGGCAGTGAGGGGTATTGGGCCTCCCCCTCTTGCTAGTCTCAATCCTCAGAGTCCTTATAGTGGTGTCCAAGGCTGTGTGATATTTTCCGTGGTCAGCTGTAGTTTTATATCTTTGTTGAACTGGCACTGCATGTTGTAGCTGGTTGACCTGGGCAGAGACAAAACAGGTTAGACAATTGACAGTACATAGAATAATCATAAGCATCATCAATATAGCATAACAAGGACTAGTAGGGACATTGGTCAATTTTAAATTCACATCGCCAGGATAGCTCAAGTCACTCCTTGTTTAGGGATCAGAAGATCTATCTCCTGTCTGTTTTGGAGTACAGTCTCTGTCAAGCTCTGTTGGCTCCTTAGAGTTATCCTGAGAAATCTTATCCCCAGAAACCAGATTTTGGGGGTGTTCATTAGAATGGCACTCATTGGTAGTTCTGAATAGGTATCTGAGATCTCCCAGGGGCTCACAGGTGTATTGAGTGTCCTCTTCTGTTTTCTTCCATGGCTTGACTCTTGAGTAGTGAATCCAGGAGTCATGTCCTGGTACCTTGACTGCTGTGGGGGTAGAAAGTATTACAGGGTAGGGGCCCTTCCATGTGGGCTGGAGTTGAGCCTTTGGGGACCCATCTTTCCAGACTTTAATTAGGACTTGAGTTCCTGGAGCATATAGTGGTGACTCTTTAGAATCTTTTGGGTCCTGGTTCATACCCCACAAGCGTATATCCTGTTGGAATTGCCCAATGGTCATGGTATAAGACTGGAGGGTCTGAACCTCTGGATCTAGGAAGAGGTCATTGACATAAACAAAAGGTCTCCCATATAGCATCTCATAAGGACTAAGACCAACCTGTTCCTTAGGGGCAATGCAGGTGCGGAGGAGAGCTATTGGTAAAGCCTCCTTCCATCCCAGGGAGGTCTCCTGGGTTATCTTTTTTATCGCTGATTTTAAGAATTGATTGGCTCTTTCTACTTTTCCTGAAGATTGAGACCTCCAGGCACAATGGAGATAATAAGTAATGCCCAATGCTTTCGAGACTCCTTGGGTGACCTTAGAAGTAAATGATGTCCCATTGTCACTTTGTAATGACCTGGGCAGACCAAATCTTGGAATGATTTCATGGAGCAGTTTTTTTTTTTTTACCACCTCCTCAGCCTTCTCAGTCAGGGTGGGAAAGCCTTCAATCCATCCTGTGAATGTATCTATCATAACTAATAGGTACTTATACCCTTGAGAAACTGGCATCTGGGTGAAGTCCATCTGCCAGTCCTCTCCTGGGTAGGCCCCACATCGTTGGATGGGCTGGGCCAGCTGGGGTCTTTGAGCTCCTTGGGAGTTGTTTAATTGGCAAGTGAGACAAAAGGAGACCACCTGTCTTATAGTTGTTTGGAGGCCTGTTCCTCTGAAGGACCTTTCTAGTAGTATTTGGAGGGCCTTTTCTCCTAAATGAGTAGTGGCATGTAAGGAGTTATCCAACTTCCATTGGAGGTTTCCAGGCAGAAAAAGGAGTCCCACCCCAAATGATCTTCTTGAAAGCCCTCGCTCTTAGCTTTAAGAGTCTCACCTTCAGTATATGAAGGAGTTTCTGGCAAATAGTCTGTGGAACTAAGGTGGCAATCCCTATTAGGTCATGGTTCTGTAATGCTGCTCTCCTAGCTGCCTGATCAGATGCTTGGTTCCCTCGTGCCACTTCTGTGTTCCCTTTTTGGTGTCCTTTACAGTGGGAGACTGAAACCTCAGTGGGCAGATGGACTGCCTCCAAGAGTCGAAGAATCTGACCACCATATTTGATTGGGGACCCTCGGGTGGTCAAGGGGTCCCTTTCTTTCCAAACAGCCGCATGTGCATGTAGCACCAGAAAGGCATACTTGGAGTCAGTGTAAATGGCTATTTTTTTTCCTTTTCCCAGCTCTAAAGCTCGAGTCAGGGCTATGAGCTCAGCTAATTGGGCTGAAGTACCTGGTTGCAGAGGCTTAGCCTCTATGGTCTCAAAATTGGAGACTACTGCATACCCAGCTCTTCTTTTTCCATCTAAGACAAAGCTGCTTCCATCAGTGTACCAGATTTCCTCAGGATTGGTCAGAGGATCTTCTGACAATCCCTCTCGGGGTTTTGTCCAGTGGTCCAAGGTTTCTAGACAAGAGTGAAAGGGGAGAGAGCCCTCAGGGGTAGGGAGGAGGGTGGCTGGGTTAAGAACCTCACAAGGGGATATAGTGAGGCCTGGATTTTCCATCAGCATTACTTGATATCTGAGGATTCTTTGATCAGACATCCATAAATGGCCTCTCCCATTTAGGAGTTGTTTTACTTGGTGGCTGGTAAAAATAGTTAGTTTGCCCCCAAAGGAGAGTTTTAAAGCATCTTCTATGCTGCAATATTTCGAATGCAGGGGGGCCAACCTCGGGAAGTTGGATCGAGCCTCTTGGATAAGTAAGCTACAGGCTGGGGCTCAGATCCCAACCTTTGAGTTAACACTCCCAAGGCTATTCCCTCTCTTTCATTGACATAAAGTTGGAATGCTTTTTCTGGGTCTGGCAACCTCAAGGCAGGTGCCTGAGTTAAGGCCTGTTTTAGTGTAGCCTCTGCCTCCTTTTGAGGAGTTCCCCACATCAGTGGGATTGAATCATCTCATCCCTATAAGCTTTCATATAAGGGCCGGGCAATTAGACCATAGTTGGGTATCCAGATTCTACAATAACCAGTTACTCCCAGGAAAGCTCACAATTGTTTTCAAGTCGTGGGGGAGGGCAACTGGAGGATTTCTTGTACCCGATCAGCCTCCTGGACCCGTGTGTAATCTGAACTCCCAGGTAAGTGACCTTTGTCTCGACCATCTGTGCCTTAGCACGGGAGACTTTATATCCCCTTTCTGCCAAGAAGTTTAGAACCTGAATTGCATGTTGTTGGGCACTTTTCTCATCTGGAGAGCAGATTAGTAGATCATCTACATATTGTAATATTTTCTCATTAGGTCCCAGGTCCAGATCTAGGAGATCCCGGCTAAGGGCCTGTCCAAACAGGTGGGGGCTATCTCTGAACCCCTGAGGTAATACTGTCCAAGTCATCTGTTGGTTTTTTTCTCCTGGGGCCTCCCACTCAAAGGCAAAAAGGTATTGGGATTCTTTAGTCAGTGGTATGCAAAAAAATGCATCTTTGAGATCCAAGACTGTAAACCACTTGGCACTGGGTGGGATTTCTCCCAAGATTACATAGGGATTGGGTACTGTGGGATGGAGGGGGACTACATTTTCATTTATGATCTGGAGATCTTGGACCATTCGCCAGGTTCCGTCTTTTTTCTTTACTGGGAGGATTGGGGTGTTACATGGCGAACTGGTGGGGACCAATAGCCCGCAAGCAAGGAATTTATTTATTAAAGGCTGTAGTCCCTCCCGAGCCTCTCTTTTGAGAGGATATTGTTTCCAATTAGGAAATCGAGTGGGATCTCGGAGGACAATGATGACCGGTTCAGCTCGGTGGGCTCGTCCAGCACCTGGGGGTTGATTTTGTCTTCCCATAGTTTTTGGTCCCTCTCTATTGAAGGTGTAATGGGTTCTTCAGTAGTAACCAGGAGCTGTAGAGCTCTAGGGGCTGAAAAACTTCCCATCACAAGGGTGGTCCCCAGTTTAGTGAGTATATCTCTTCCCAATAAGGGGGTAGGACACTCAGGGACCACCATAAACTGGTGGGAAAATATTTGTCCATCCCAGCAACAAAGAAGTGCTCGGGTGAATCTTTTAGTAGTTGCTTTTCGTGTAGCACCCAAAATGGTACAGGTTTTGGAGGAGAAGGCTCCGGAGTAGGAGATCAAGACAGAGTAGGTAGCCCCTGTGTCAATCAAGAAATTCTCAGACCTACCTGCCACATCCAGTTGCACCCTTGGCTCCAGCCCCGTGATGGTTATCTGTGACAGGCGGGCTGGCTGGAGCGGGCTGCTTCAGTCCTCTTGAACCATCGTGAGGGTAGGCTTGGCACTTGACCTTGAGGCTCTTGGGTCCCGGGGGCAGAGTGTCGCCCGATGTCCCAGTTGATGGCATTTGTGGCAAGCTGTTCTAGGAGACTTGTCACGGTTTGGACACTCTTTGGCCCAATACCCCGCCTGTCTACAGATCAGGCATCTGTCTCGTGCCTTGTCCCTCAAGGACTCGGGGTTTGCCATAGGGCTTCTCTGGAGGGCAGCCAGCATCTGGGCATGCCTTGTCTCTTTCTTTCTCTCCTTCTCCTGGGCCTTGGCCTCCTTCTCCTGTTCTGTTATAAAAGGTATTGGTGGCTGTCTGGACCATCTCATCTAAAGAGGCAGCAGGGTCCTGCTGTTGTAGCTGCTGTAACTTAATTCTGATATCTGATGCACATTGGGACAGGAATTTGTCCTTTAAAATCACCCGTCCCTCGTAAGAGTCTAAGTCCAGGTTGGTAAACTTTTGGAGCGCCTCTTTTAGCCTCTCCAGAAAGGCAATGGGGTTCTCATTGGGCTCCTGAGTTATTGCTGAGACTGGGCACAGTCCCACAAGTAATAGGCTTCTTTATGTTTCCATGGGTGGACTTCCTTAGGGGTGAGTCTTTCTGAAGCTTATCCTACCCAGAACTGTTGCAACCTGAGAGCCAGGCGTCCCTGGGTCAGGGTGCAGATCCCCAGGCAGGCTGAGGCGTGACAGCCTCCTAGAGATCGAATCCCCGGGCAGGTTGAGGTGTGACAGCCTCCTGAGGATTGGGTCCCTGGGCAGGTTGAGGCGTGATGACCTCCTGGGACCCCTGGGACTAGAGGATCCCCAAACAGGTTGAGGCGTGACAACCTCTCGAAGACCGATCCCTAGGCAAGTCAAGGCGTGATGACCTCCTGGGACCCCCGGGACTGGAGTTTGGGCGTCCCCAAGATCTCCAATGTGACCAGTATTGGGTAGGATTAGGGGTTGGATATTATAGAGTATTTCCCTCCCAAGGCCAGCTATTTTCTGATTGTCTCTTCAGAAGATTGTAGAGGCAACCTTGTGGGTCTGGATGGGGCTTAGGAAAAGAGCACAAAACAGGAGGGAAGAGGGCAGAGCACAACCTTTGAAAGAATGACATAGCACAAGGGTATAATGTAAACCAATTAAAATCAATTGGGTCCAAGATGACAAGTCAACTTCAAGTGAACCTTAATCCCCAATCTATAAGCCAACAGACACACCCAGAGGTGGCAGGACAGCTCCAAGGCACAAGGTAAAAGAGGGAGGATGGGTGGTTCCCCAATGGCTGGGATTATCCTCTCACTCATTAGCATATGAATTCCATTCCCTCACAAAACCTAGCCAGGCCTAATACCATGGCCGAAGCCCTTGCCCTCGGCAATGGTTCATACCCCGAAGGGTGACTTCTCTCTGGATCCTAACAAATCTACCTCTTATCGCTTTGTCTCTCAATGAATTTTTGCAATGAGACATCAGAGCCTGAGTTTCATTAGTTTTGGCTGGGCTTGAGTCCCGGGAGAGAGCTGAAGGACAAGAGGAAAAAGCAGTGGGAAAAACATGCCAAGGAATCCCCTTCATAGCCCGCCGGAAAATTTGCTAAATATCTGACCGGTGCTCACAGTTTCATTGGTCTGATCTTTGGCACAGAGAAGAGAAAGGACAGAAGAACCCCCACCAGCTTGGGTAACAGCTACTGGGGCTCAGCAGATAGCGCCTTTGGGACATGCTGAGGAGTAGCCTCTCCAGAGTCCCTCAGTTGTGCCCCTGCTGCCCGCCTGTTCGCGGGAGGTTTGAGGAAACAAGAAAGAGAGATTGTAAAGGTCCCTCCAGCCATAGGAGCGAGGACCTCTTACCTTAACTGGAGGTCTTCTGGAATCTGAGACTGGGCCGCGTGAGCTTTGTGCTGAGTTCGGTTTTCGTTGTCCCGGTTTCCAGCACGATGGGCCTTCCCCTGCACTGAGTTTCTTCACCTTCCGCTTCTAGCGCGGGAGCTTCACTGAGTTGGGCTCCTGCTGTGCTTGGCCTCTTCCATGCAGAGGTTGTTTCAGCCAGGTTATATCCGAGTCACGGCACCATAGATGTCACGCGAGTGTATGTTCCTCGGTTCTTTGTTTCGTCACAACAAAGATTTGGAGCAACGGACATTAAAGCCCTCGGCGCATCACAGCTCTCGGGTCTTGGACAAACCATGTTACAGCTCTTAGGCAAATCAGTGTTACAGCTCCATTTTGTTTAGAAGATAGCAGGAGAGAGAGAGGGTGAGAGAGAGAGAGAAAGAAAAGAGCGCACACACGCGGGAGAGAGAGTCCGAGAGAAAACGCTTTGGCTCCTCCTTTTGTATGTTTTTTCCTCCACCTGGGCCTGCCCTATGCAAATTGGGCTTAGCCAGGAGTGCTGTTTGTTCTGTTTGTTCTGCCTGAAGTCTTCACTCTGGTCCTCGGACCTTCCTTGTCTTTTAGCCATCGCCATTTTGGACTCCTTTTCCCTATTCTGCCTACTTAACACTTTCTTTATAGTCCAACTCTCACATCCATACATGACCACTGGAAAAACCATAGCCTTGACTAGATGGACCTTATTTGCACAGTAATGTCTCTGCTTTTTAATATGCTGTCTAGGTTGGTCATAACTTTCCTTTCAAGGAGTAAGCATCTTTTAATTTCATGGCTGCATTCATCATCTGCATTGATTTTGGAGCCCCCTCCCCCCCCAAAATAAAGTCTGCCACTGTTTCCATTGTTTCCCCATCTATCTGCCATGAAGTGATGGGACCAGATGCCATGTTTTCTGAATGTTGAGCTTTAAGCCAGCTTTTTCACTCTCCTCTTTCACTTTTATCCAGAGGCTCTTTTGTTCTTCTTCACTTTCTGCCATAAGGGTGGTGTCATCTGCATATCTGAGGTTATTGATATTTCTCCCGGCAGTCTTGATTCCAGCTTGTGCTTCATCCAGCCCAGCATTTCTCATGATGTACTCTGCATATAAGTTAAATAAGCAGGGTGACAATATACAGCCTCGACGTACTCCTTTCCCTATTTAGAACCAGTCTGTTGTTCCATGTCCAGTTCTAACTGTTGCTTCCTGACCTGCATACAGATTTCTCAAGAGGCAGGTCAGGTGGTCTGGTATTCCCATCTCTTGAAGAATTTTCCACAGTTTGTGGTGATCCACACAGTCAAAGGCTTTGGCATAGTCAGTAAAGCAGAAATAGATGTTTTTCTGGAACTCTCTTGCTTTTTCGATAATCCAATGAAGAATTGATGCTTTTGAACTGTGGTGTTGGAGAAGACTCTTGAGAGTCCCTTGGACTGCAAGGAGATCCAACCAGTCCATCCTAAAGGAGATCAGTCCCGGGTGTTCATTGGAAGGACTGATGTTGAAGCTGAAACTCCAATACTTTGGCCACCTGATGTGAAGAGCTGACTCATTTGAAAAGACCCTGATCCTGGGAAAGATTGAGGACAGGAAGAAAAAGGGACGACAGAGGATGAGATGGTTGGATGGCATCACTGACTCAATGGACATGGGTTTGGGTAGACTCCAGGAGTTGTTGATGGACAGGGAGGCCTGGCATGCTGTGGTTCATGGGGTTGCAAAGAGTTGGACATGACTGAGCGACTGAACTGAACTGAACAGATGTTGGCAATTTGATCTCTGGTTCCTCCGCCTTTTCTAAAACCAGCTTGAACATCTGGAAGTTCATGGCTTCTGTTTACTTGTACAGAATTGAATCTTGGAGAGAGAGTTTTGGGTGAAGTATAAATGAATAACTGTATTGCTTTGTCAGGCAAAGAGGGATATTGCAGGCTCCTGCTCCCAAAACTGTTTGTTCCAACCTAGGAGGATTTGATGAGGAGTTTTATAGTAATAAAACTATTGGGTTTTATTCAAAGGCAGGGTACTGATAAGAGTCAGGGTGTGTGGAGGACCTGCACTCCTTTGATCAAGTCTCAGATGGTCTCATGAAGGGGGCCCCTCCCTTGATGGATGGACTATGGTTTTTCCAGGAGTCATGTATAGATGTGAGGGTTGGACCATAAAAGAAAGCTGAGTGCTGAAGAATTGATGCTTTTGAACTGTGGTGTTGAAGACTCTTGAGAGTCCTTGGACTGCAAGGAGATCCAACCAAGCAATCCTAAAGGAAATCAGTCCTGCATATTCATTGGAAGGACTGATGCTGAAGCCGAAACTCCCATACTCTGGCTACCTGATGCGAAGAACTGACTCATTGGAAAAGACCTTGATGCTGGGAAAAATTGAAGGCAGGAAGAGAAGGGAACAACATTGGACAAGCTGGTTGGATTACATCATCAACTCAATAGACATGAGTTTGAGCAAGCTCCGGGAGCTGGTGATGACAGGAAAGCCTGTTATGCTGCAGTCCATGGGGTCACAAAAAGTCAGACATGATTGAGTGACTAAACTGACTGAGGTGGTCTGATGAGTTTCTATGGTTCCTTTAACCTGGCCTCAGGTGGTCTGTTGAAGAGCCCTCAGTTCAGTTCAGTTCAGTCACTCAGTCGTGTCCGACTCTTTGCGACCCCATGAATTGCAGCACGCCAGGCCTCCCTGTCCATCACCAACTCCCAGAGTTCACTCAAAGAAGAGCACTAGTTTCTTTAATCTGGAATGAAGAATGCTAACATCTTCCATTGATAGGGTTTTAATTCTGTAAAGAGCTCAAAGATTTGTTATGTATATCCCTTGAAGCAGAACCAAGACTCTGCCCTATGGCTGCACCATTGTTTCCTGGTGCTCCTCCCTTGTTTCTGCATCCCCTCCCTTCCTTGATTAGCAACTGTTTGAAACTGCCCTTTGGAACTCAGAGAAGGTTGTGGAGGCTGAAGCCTCTATCCTATGAACAAGAAACAGGGGATATAGAAAGTCTTCCATGCCAAGAAGCCCCACAAGGTCCTGCTTGGTTTCACTCACCCTTTTGCTTTAATACTCCTCAATTTTGAGAAGAACAGGTGTTGGCCAAGAAAGTGAAAAATCATTGAGTATAGTGATATTAATTATATAAACTCAGCAGAGGAACTTAGTTTTAGGGGGACTCAGTTTTAATCCCCACGTCTATTTCCTCTTTCCCCAAGTCTTTCAGGGAATGGGCCAATGACCTCTCTGGCTACATCCTGCTGAAATGGGGTATAATCCTGCCTCAATTGTGGGGAAATGGATGCTGCTGCCGCTAAGTCACTTCAGTCATGTCCGACTCTGTGCGACCCCATAGACGGCAGCCCACCAGGTTCCCCCATCCTTGGGATTCTCCAGGTAAGAACACTGGAATGGGTTGCCATTTCCTTCTCCAATGTATAAAAGTGAAAAGTGAAAGTGAAGTCGCTCAGTGGTGTCTGACTCTTAGCAACCCCATGGACTATAGCCTACCAGACTCCTCCGTCCATGGGATTTTCCGGGCAAGAGTACTGGAGTGGGGTGCCATTGCCTTCTCTGGGGAAAATGGATACTGAATTAGAAATACTGGAATTCCAAGTTCTGGATCTGAGTCTTGTATGCTTAAGATCGCAATCCCTTGGTCTGCCATTTTGGTGCAGCATTAAGAAATAGGAGTGGCAACTGAAACTTTAATAGACAAAATAGATCTCATTCCCTGATGAACTCAGAAGAATAAGCCTGAAATCCAATCTGAAATGGGCACTTCCGGGAGATTTTTAGCCAGTTGTCTAATCTTACCTAAGTAGATTTTAACTTTTATATTTATAGCATTAACATACACATAACAGGAGCTATTGACATCTACATATATATCTCCTCTTTCTGTTAATATCTGATCTAAGGCAATTTGCATGGTCTAAAAAGTCAATAGTTACAAGAGAAGACTTTGAAAACTTAAGGTTGCAGCTACCAGGTTCCAGCAGACACTGCTTTGGAAATGGCTAGTGGCCTCCCAAGTCTGACATAGCTCAGAAAATACAAGTTTTCAAAACTACAGGAATGCATCTGAAATCACTTCCACAATGGTCACCTAGTTTTACCTTAGAGATCTGCACCGTAGTTACTCCTTTTTGACTGTCAAGTGTATTCCACTTCTCAGTGGCCAAGGTAGATATATAATGCATGTCTGAAAGTCCACAAAACAGGCTACTTTGGTTAGTGAAGTTTACGTTAAACCATGTATAAGACACCATGACTTCCCCATATCTCAATACATCAGATTCTTTTTCTCATTCTTTCCCTTTTGATTGTTAAGTTTTTCAATAGAAAATATTGACGATCAAATATCTGTCCTTCAATGCTGAGGTGATTCAGCTGTTTGTTCTGGGTATAGATTATGTCCCTCAGTGTGAGGCCTCCTTTATATGCACTTAGTTAAGCCATGTTGGAGAAAAACTGATCCATTATCGCGAACATGTTCAGAAGTATGTTAATGAGGAAATGTTGTATAGGCCATACATTTTTTAAATTTTACCCAATTGTCACACAAGCATTGTACATGTGCTTTTAGCAGGAGGCCTCAAGCAAACAGTGATACATCATGAGCAATTTCACTCTGATAATTTTACTAGGTAATTTTCTTTCACTGTGAACATGAGGGTAAAATTGTGGCTAACACAGTACCTTTCATAAATACAGGCTTCACTTAACAGAACTAGAATTTCATATCTATGGGACATAATCTTTTTCTCTAAAATTACCCTTATCTCCACCAAACACAGCCAAATCAAGGCTTTTTTTTTTTTTTTTCAAAAGAAGTCTGGTCCATTGAGCACATAGGCTCCTCCCTATTGACACAGAAGGAATCTCAGACTAAATTTTTAAAAGGCTTCTCAAGGATAGGAAAGCCATACCATAAGCCTGCCATCAGATTCTGCCTTGGTGGATTTCTCTTTTCTAAAAGTCCCCAAAATATTAAGATTCCTGCATATGTCAGGAGATAATCTTTACCACACACCTGATAAGACTGCTTAGGACCCAAGAGTCTCTAATTTCTGGAGGGAATAGGCAGAGAGAAAGGAAAAATATTTCATCTGATGTGAACAGATGACTCATTGGAAAAGTCCCTGATGCTGGCAAAGATTGAGGGCAGAAGGAGAAGAGGACGTCAGAGAATGAGATGGCTGGATGGCATCACCGATGCAATGAACATGAACTTGGGCAAATTCCAGGAGATGGTGAGGGACAGGGAGTCCTGGTGTGCTGCAGTCCATGGGGTCACAAAGAGTTGGGCACAACTGTGTGACTGAACAACACTTAATAAGTGTCTTTTCCTTAAACTAGCTTACAATAGCTAAGAATTTCAATTGGTAGACTAAACCACAAAAGTGGTTGCTTTAAGAACAAAAGTCTTCAAGGGAATGAGAATATGGACGTGATTAACTCATGCGGTGGATTTGAAGACCCTGGAGATCTAATGACTATTAGAAGACTGTACCTAGTGGTCCTTGGCTCCAAAGGGAAAAGTGGTGTGGTCGCTTGGAATCAAAGGCCTACTGAAATCAAAACCTCAATGGACAGAATGACTGATGGGCTCAAGAAGAATGCAAGGTATTTCTCACTGGATTAGAAAACTTAAAGGAAAAAAATATATAGGCTCTGAGTTATGAATTTTTATTGCAA